>NC_059074.1:199920718-200260574 GCF_020497125.1 Mauremys mutica
GATGATTCAGTGTTGATAAATGTAAAGAAAACGTAATCACAACTATACCTACAAAATTATGGTGTCTAACTTAACTGTTACCACTCAAGAACAAGATCTTGGAGTCATTGTGAATAGCTCTCTGACAAGATCTGTGCACTGTGCAGAGGCAGTCAAAAAAGCTAACAGAATGTTAGGAACCATTAGGAACAGGATTGAGAATAAGACAGAATATATCATAATGCTACTATATAAATCCATAGTACACTGGCACCTTGTATACTCATCTCAAAAGGGAAATACTAGAATTGGAAAAATTTCAGAAAAAGGCAACAAAAAACGATACGGAGTATTGAAAAGCTTCATTATGATGAGATTAAAAGGACTGGGAGAGTTCAGCTTGGAAAAGAGACATCTAGAAGGGGAGATGGTAGTGGTCTATGGAATCATGAATGGTCTGGAGAAAGTGAATGAAGAAATATTATTTACCCATTTGGACAACACAAGAACCACGGGTCACCCAATGAAATTAACAGGCAGCAAGTTTAAAACAAAGGTAAGAAAGTACTTCTTCACCCAACACACAGTCCATCTGCGGAACTCATTGCCAGCGGATGTTGTGAAGGCCAAAAGTACAACTGGGTTCAAAAAAGAATTAGATAAGTTGATAGAGGACAGGTCCTTCAATGGCTATTAGCCAAGGTGGTCAGGGACGCAACACCTTGCTCTGACTGCCAAAAGCTGGGACTGGATGATGGGGATGGCTAGCTGAATAATTGCCCTGTTCTGCAGCATCTGGCACAGACCACTGTTGGAAGACTGGATAGTGGGCTAGAAGGACTATTGGTCTGACCCAGTATGACCGTGATTATGTCCTTATGTGATCTGAAGTGGGTCTTGTGTTTACTGGGTGAGGTGAAGTAATGCGGGGAAAGAACAACTATATAAGGAAGTCTTCCTGTTAAATCTTTGTGAGAAATCTCCATAGAACAAGATCAATATTGTACATTTATTACCAGTCGAGCCTTCAACTATTATTAATTATTATTATTTGTACTACAATAGCATTTAGCGGCCCCAATTATGGTCCGTGTCCCCTTGTGCTAGGGGCTGTACAGACACCAACAAAGAGATGTTTGCTGCCTCAGAACACTTGATATGAAAAGGAAGCAAAATATTAGGGATAATAGTTTCATTTTAATACTTGAGGATTAAACTGCATTGAGCTGCAAATCCAGAACGCCTTCATGGGTGGATGAATTATATGCTACAGATTATTTGTTCAGCTCTATTATTTATAAGGTACCATCCTCCCTTCTCTAAGGCTATTGAGATGGGGGTGACCTGAGGTGAACATATTTATGGGAAGACCTTTGTTTATGGTGTGAGTTTTAATTTATCAGGTAGGCACGCAGAGCACAAGGCAGGTGCCTATGTCTATAGCTTTAGAAATGTTTTGAAGAGAGAATCTGCACACAGTGCTTTTAACAGGTAAAAATATACCAGATAAAATCTCTGCCTTGAAGAGCTGACAGTCTAAAAAGGAGTAGATCACACAATGATTTGAAGATAAAAATTGCCATACAGAGAGTACAAAACACATTTTTTCAAATATAAGCCATTTCGGGCAGGGACTATCTCTTAGTGGGTGTTTGTACTATGCCAATTACAATGGGGGCCTGATATTTGATTGGCATCTTTAGGCACTATTGCAATAAAGAAAATAAAATACTAATAATTATAGTAGATAAAATTATTGTCAGTATTTGAAACTTCCATAGCAAAATAAAAAAAAAACAAAAAAACAGGCCAAACTCCCCTGGTTTCAAATCTCATTGTGATCTGATGGCAACGCTAAGTTTGCATGAGATCTGCAAACCCAGTTTTGGACCTTGGCCACGTTTTAAGCAAACCAGGAGTGAGTTTTGAACACTAATTTATGGTTTCAGGTAGAAACCAGGCAACATTTTTTTTTGTTTTTTCCTTGACTTTTGGGGTTCAATCAAAACTGAAGGTACAACAAAGGGCGTGCACCCCTTTGTATATCAGAACTGTAGGGAGTTTCCCAGGAACCCCTAACTAAGCAAACCTGCCGAGATTAATATAACTATAGGTGTATGCTCCTTCTAACGCACCTCACCCAAACCCTGCTGAAATCAGTGGAAAACACCTGTTGATTTCTATGGGCGTGAACAGGGTCCTGAAACACCACCTCAGTTGATTTAATGCCGCCTTTTTGGAACACGTGAATTAGCAAATTAACAACCATTTTATCACTGGCAGAGTCGCAAGCACTGTAAACACAAACAGATGTTGCAATGTGTCTCTGGAATTTGGCTGGAGGCAGAGCGAACTGAACATTTTCAGTTTTGGTACAGTTACGTTTCTATGCAGTTAAAGGGAACCAAATTATTTCTTCCACGGTGTTTTTATTCCATGCCACTACGCTGATGTTTACTACGTTACACATGCCATCAAGCCTGAGTAGATTGAACAATTAAGGAGAGAGGGAGCAAGGACCAGAGTCACTTTTAACTCTCCCTCTTCTGCAAGCTGAGGTTTTTGGGGTTTTTTTTAAGATTTGCCCACCCATAAAACAAGACATATGATTTTGTTATACTTGGAGCCTGACTGTCAAAAACGCAGTCAATATGTTATGTGGTATTGGGCTGCTTCTACTGTGTATGATAACACTGTTATGCAAAGTCATTTTAAAATCCACTTTGATATACTAGACACATCAGCTAACGCACATATGTATTTATGCACTGCAAGCTTTGGAATGAAAAGGACAAGAAGCAGTGTGGGAAAAAACCCAGCAAACTGTGTGTGTGTGTAGGGGGGTAGATCTCTATAATTCCCATAGCTCAATCGAGCATACTGTTAGGTTAACACATAGGCCAGTGCCTCTCAGGACCCAATCACTGCTTGACAGAATTAGATTCTGATTCATGCTCTGTAACTCACTCTAGTGCCAGGCAGGGATGAGAACATTCCCTGGGAACATTTTCGCCGGTCCCCTCCTTATCAGCTCCAAACCAGCTGCCAGACCTTAAGGTTGTTTGATAGAGAATTTAATTCTCAAGATCGTACATTAATTTCTAAATTCTCTCTTATCCCTGTGCTGTGATTTAACACTGCATTTAATGCAGCCCGGCACAGGATAGCTTTTCCCATCCACACCCGTCCTTCCTGTCTGCAAACTTCCTTCCTATCGATTTACCCAGACATCTTTGTGCTGCATTAACTCTTTGCATTTCTTTGTCGCTGTGCTAACAGATGGGAGATCTGATTCTGGCCTAACTTACACCACTTTAATCCAGCCTTAGGAGTATATTAAATGGGCCTGTCTGTATCTACAGTGTACTGTACTTGTTTTTCCTTTACACACAAAATCATATAGTGTTTATCTCCAGGTTACAGCTAACCATCGAAATTCTGCTTTACAATAACATTTCTCCACCCCACATGATGGTGTAAGCCTTAACTCATTAATGTAAAGTGATTGGAGACTGCTGGATGGAAGATGCTATTAATGAACAAAATGTTACCCTTACTTATAACCTTCTGCTTTTTTTTATTTTTAAAGTTGTTCCTGATGATGGTATAGATCACAGAAGAATAAATGTACTAAATCAATCAGCTGATGACTGAAAATGCTGGCAAGAAGGATTTGAGACTATGTTGCAGTGGAAAATAGGAGTGTCAGAGCTTAATGTGGCCAGATCTCCTGGTTTCCCTAGGCTCGCTCCAGTTTCCACAGTTGTTTCTGGGGTAGATGTAGAGTATATACACCCTGTAAAATGAACTGCACTCGCACAGGAGTGAGCCTGAATCTTCTGCTTCCACGTCTTTTTGGTCTGTCTGCTAGAATGTAAGTCTTCGTAGGGGATTTCCCCCAATCCAGAAAGATAGATAAACCATAGGGTTTGTTCCTTCCCTGATCCTAGAACCACCTAAGCATGGCCCGTGATGGGCAATCAGAAAGATTAACTGACATTAGACAGCCAGAGCAGTTTTATAATTTAATGTCATATAGTTTATGAAACCAAAATAATTAGCTTTGCCATGAACAATTTAAATTAAAGTCAAACTTGTATGCATGGCGGTTCCTGTAAACAGAGAGTTATAGGCACATACGTGTTTGTACAGTGCTTTGCACAATGGGGTAATGATCCAGGAATAGGCACTGTGGTAATACAAATAAAGAAAAAACAAAAACATAGGAACCAGATCAGACCAGTGTTCTACCTAGTGTAATATCCAGCATCAGCGAGCGACCGTACAGATGCTTTAGAGGAAGGTGCAAGAAACCCCAAAGTGGACAATCCTTGAATAAGCAGCGCAGATGGTTTTTTTTCTTCCTGACCTACCTAACCAGTAAATATTTGGCTGATGCACTGAAGCATATAGGTTTATATACCTCTGAATGTGTTTTATCCGGTCTTCCATAATCGTGGATATTTTCATTATCTGTATAAATGTCTAATCCTTTTTTGAATCCTCTTAAGCTCTTGGCCTCAGTTGCATATCTTGTGGCAATGAGTTCCACATGCTAATTATTCACTGTGTAAAAAAAAAAATTCCAGTTGTCATTGTGTTACCATTCAATTCCTTTAGGTGTGTCCTTGTTCTTGTACCATGGAATAATGTAAATAAGTTGCTCCTGGTTTTCTCTCTCTGTACTATTCATTATTTGTTGTGAAAGGCAGTAAAGGATCAGAAAATAGCTGGCATATCAGAGAGGGAAGAGGGGAAATTATGGTCAAAGACACTGAAACAAACCCTTATTCTTATGGGGTTTCATCCTTTGCTCACTGAAGTCAATGGCAAACCTCCCATTGACTTTAACGGTGCAGAATCAGGGCAATGAAGAGTGTCACGAGAACTTTAATATCCAAGCTGAGCAGATAAGACTTCCATTTTTTGAAGTTTCAACTGCAAACCCTAAAAAGATCACCCTGCATGGATATCAGCTTATCTACTCTGGAAGGCCAAAGAGCTGAGATAAATCCAACGTTGAGATGGTTAAGCCATCCCTTCCTATTCATCATTGTCCAGAGTCCAGTTAACCATAGCACACGCCAGTCATCCACAGAGGTAGCTCCAATAGATAGCGGATGGTGATATCACTGGTCCCTTCCTCCAGCTTCTGCCAAGAAACAGAAGCTTTATTTTATGGCTTTGCCAGCTGAGGCTCCTTTGGGAGACATGCTGTAACTGTGAATCTCCTGGTCAGCCTGTTTCCACCTCTACCCATTCTGTGGGCTGCTCCTGCTAGCTCCTGGCCCCGGACAGAGCGTGCTGCTGCACCTCCATGCAAGTAGGGTGACTAGATGTCCCGATTTTATAGGGACAGTCCCGATTTTTGGGTCTTTTTCTTATATAGGCTCCTATTACCCTCCACCCCCTGTCCCGATTTTTCACACTTGCTGTCTGGTCACCCTACATGCAAGCCACTGGGGATGCTATGCCTGGGTGCTGCAGGTTTGCACCAGTGCAATCTAAAGGGATAAAGTGGTCCAGAAAAAAAATGCTATTTTCTTACTTTGACTAAGAAAGCCAGAGATGTGATTTAATCACAAGGTTTGAGCTGAAACAAAGCCAGTTGCGTTTAAGAGGAATGGCCTATGCATGTGTCTTGCAATATTTCCTTTTCCCTGTATAAGTGCAGTGCACATAACTACATTCTGAAGTAACAAAGAGTTATGATGTTCCATCCACACAAACTGTTTTGGGGCTATTCACCGCCAGCTAAATACGCTTAGTAAAATCTGTGCCAGGGCTCAGAACTTGCAGGAGAAGCTGTTCCTTCTAGCCTCCACTCACGGCTATTTTTTTTCCTCCTTCAGCAGGACAGCCGAAGTCCGGCGTGCGTTTTTGCCATACATTCTGTTTTCCCCATTTGAAATGTACAGGGAAGCAATAAAACAGAAGCTGACCAGCCCCCAAACTCTTCCTTCCACAGTAATACATCAAAATAGGACTATGGCTTAATAATGAAATGTTCTTTGGGGATGTGGGGGGCTGTATATAATTTGTCCTTTTTAACAACTCCAAACTGGTTACCATGGGCTACCACTAAGGCCACTTTCCACTGCTCTGGCAATGTACTCGGGGCCATAAGTGGAGGTACATTACAACTGCACTCACTTTGGGCCTGTCGGGACTACAATCACTGGCTGTGATTGCAGCTTGAGTAGACATAGCCAAGCTAGCTTTAATGTAGCTAACTTGCCTCAGAACTGTGAAGCCCTGCCAGTAATTACCCAGGATTCTGGGCAGCTTTGTACAGCCCGCTCTGAAGCTTGCACTGCCACTGCTTCACTGCTAACTGGGTATGTCAGAGAGAGGCACTCAGACCCCTGGAAGGGCCAAATTCCACCCTGGAATAAGGCCATTGATGTAAATGGATTTGAGCCTGCTTACTTCAAGTCTGAACAGGACCTGAATACAATAGTGTGTTTCTCAGACCACGCAGCTCCTCTGGATGAACCCACGGAACTGGCTGCTCCCTTTTGAATACACGATAGGACAAGCACTCTTTCCCACACTAGGAGAGTTTCCCTGTTATCTGCCTCTGCTGCTGTTTCTTCCATTGAGGGCACGGAGCTGTGGGCTTGTTCCAGGATAGGCTTAGCGGCATATTTCACAGAGATATACACCAGCTAGTGATGATGGTGTCTGAACGAGACTAGAGGCTGGAGCAGAAACGACACAGCTGAGGTTGTGAGAATAGCCACACATTGAGCCAATGATATGTGAGACAGAGAGTGGAAACAGAGAGTGGGAGCAGGGGAGGCTCCAGGCACCAGCACGTCCCTGGGGTGGCAAGCCACAGGGGGGCGCTCTGCCAGTCGCCGCGAGGGCAGCAGGCAGGTTGCCTTTGGCGGCATGCCTGCGGTGGGTCCACTGGTCCCGCGGCTTCGGCGGACCTCCTGCAGGCTGCCGCCGAATCCGCGGGACCGGGGACTGCCTGCAGGCAAGCCGCCAAAGGCAGCCTGCCTGCCGTGCTTGGGGCAGCAAAATACCTAGAGTCGCCCCAGGGTGGGACTGAGTTTGCCATCCCGCCCCCAAGCAGGGCCTTGCTGTCCATAGTTATCAGAAAGTTTCTTGTAACATGACATATTCCTCTAGCACTCAAGTCTCTCATGCCGTTCTTCAAGGCCTCCTAAGGTATGTCTCCACAGGGATTAAAAAAAACACAGCTGGCCTGGGTCAGCTGACTCAAGCTCATGGGGCTTGGGCTCCCAGGCTGAAAAATCGCTGTGTAGATGTTTGAGCTCTGGGACTCATGAGAGTGGAAGGTCCCAGAACTCAGGCTCCAGCCTGAGTCCAAATGTCTACATAGCAATTCTTAGCCTCACAGCCCGAGCCCCGTGAGCCCAAGTCAGCTGACCCGGGCAGCCGCAAGTGTGTCACAGGTCTTTTATCCCAGGATAGACGTATGCATAGTCACAGGCAAGCAATATCCCCTTACCCAATTGGCTTGTGTCCCAATACACCTGCACTTTGGCGACAACACTGGGCCACAGCTCGAGACATATGGCTAGATTTCTAGCTCAACTACACCATATGAATGCAGAACAAGTCTGCTGAACGTCACACCAGCGTCACCCAAATCAGATCTGGCCCAAGAACACTAATTCACTAAAGAACTGGTTTTTGGTCAGGCTCATTCTCTGCTGTGCCCTGCCCTACACCTCTGCATCATCCGCACAAACTGGCATTACCCCTCCCTTCCAATTGTCATCTAGGGGCTTTTCACCATAAAGCTATGGTAACCTGTACTGGGACCTCAGTAACGGTAGCGCAGAACAGCCACAGGTCTGATATATTTGTCCAGTGCAAATCACAGAAACACGCCATGCCTGTGGGGCTGAGAGGCATGCAGCTACATAGCCCTTAATCCTTTACTAGTTCCCAGGACATGGTGCTGCAAAAATGCTAAGCGTTTATCTTTCCACAAATAGATGCTACCGGGATATTTGTTTAAACCCTTGAGGTTGATAACCAGCCCTAGCACTTCCCAGACCCACAGCTGCTTGGGAACTGTCAAATACTGGAAACAGTCCTTGAACCATCTCACGAAGATTCTGTGTGTGGCTATGCTGAGAAGGGGGGTATAGAATCTCCAGGGCAGGATTGTCTGCTGATCCTTCCCAGAGAGCGGATGCATGATCCAAGGGATCATGCCCAAATTGTTTGGGGAAATCCACATGTTTCGGGGCTTTTGCGCCTTGCAAAATTTGAAAAAGCTGCCTGCGGTCAAGGGGAGATGTAACTAGGTGGCAAAAGGCCACTCTGTTAAAAAATGGTCAATACTGAGTGGTCTTAGGGGAAGTTCATTCTAAATCCCCTTAAGACAGCATGGGGTGCAGTCCATATAAAAGGTTGACTTCACCTTTAAGCCATTTCTCTCTACGAAGTATTTACATTGATTGGAAAACTCTTACATTTGAAATTATTTTGAGACGTTTAGAATTCTTCCTAGAGGCAACTGGAGACCGAGGGGATTTTCGTGATGAGACTGTGTCCCATAGGTAGCTTTTGCCATAAACAAATATGGCAGCTCACCACGCTGGGCAAAGCCAAGGAATACTTGGCCATTTTTGTGCTGGCAAATGTCATGGTTCAGAAATTCATGAGGAAATGCCTTGCAGTTCCCAGGAAGCGTAGAAGGGGGAACACCTCTATTAATACAAAAAAATCAGGTCCAGACATCTGCTCTTGGGCACATTGCAGTTGTATTATCGCAGATAAATATGTTGCAAGGTCCGTGTCGATCTTCATGCTTCAGGGCATAAACTGATCACCAGAGCTAACCAGGAAGTCATCCCCCCTCCCGCCCCCACAGAAAGCAGTACTGGCCTGATGCATTATGTGTCTATGCCGGAGGGGAGGGAATGAGGTCCACTCTCCTCTGGAGCATGCAGTACATGCCCCCGACAGAGTCATGCTAGACTAGGCTAAGCTCTACCAACACAGCAACTTCTAGAGTAGAGAAAACTCAGCAATCTTTCCCGGCTTCTGGAAGGCGGACACAAAGACCTCAGTTTGACTCTAGCCTGGATGGGTTCAGAGAGGATGTACAAAAGTTAGTTTTCTAAATGCGCACAGAAATGCACTTCTTTGTGGGGAGAAATATATTTTCCATTAGATTGGAAATTCACTATTTTGTCTCCTTCGCAACTGAATTTCTTAGAAATCTCCTAGTAATAAGAATACTAGCCTTCTGGGCTGGATTAGTATTCATTCATTATGAACAGTTGATACGAAGATATTTACCTTTTAATTGTCTTTTTCATTCTATTGAAATCAATTGTAAATTAAAGGTTTGTTTTTCAGGAAGGACTTTTAAATTGGATACGCCCAGATTACCCTGATATCCAATCCAGCAGCAGAAAGGCCTGTCCTACCTGTGCATGTTCAGAAAACACTGTGTTCAATAAGTGAAAGAATTCATTGTACGGAGCCCCTGAAACACATAACCAAAATATTGGACTGCGAATGAATTTCTGTGTAGCATAGCAAAGAACTGCTAGCAGCACGAGTCTCAGCCAGGCATTGGGTGTCTTTAAATGAGATGTAAAACTGAGGTCCTGACTACTGTATGGGTCTGGTAAGAAACCTCCCTGAAGTCAATAGCAAAACTCCTGCTTACTTCAATAAGGCCAGTATTTTACTCCTAGGCTTTATTTCCTGTGTCCAGTCACATGATCTGGGTGACACTGACACGGGTCACTACTACTGTCACATCAGAGGGGCTAATGCCTATTGACTCCAGTGTCTACAGTTACACTGATTACTCATGGTCATTCAAAATCTTGTGGCACTTTTGGCAGGAGTAGGGAATTAGGCTATGTGCTCTGATCAAATCCCAAGCCAGATTTTTAAACTCTTTTTGCCTAAATTTCCCTTGCAGTTTCCCTCTAGATAAGCTACACAATTATATGCAACTCAGCTAAGCTAATATTTATTAAGAGACGATTCAAGAGCTGAGTATTGTCTGATTAGGTCCCTTTCCCTTCTAAGATACCGTGTAGTGCTGTTGGAACAAAAAGCCTGCCTCATTACACCACAGAAGTGCTGCATTGCAGATGGTGGCTGAAACAATACTTACACACACAGAGCGGTTATATTCATTTCGAAGGGGTAGGGGCCGAAAAAGGCAAAGATGTTAACATGCCTCTGTAACTGTCCAACATTAAAGAAGGGAAACAGAGACCTCAGCCTGCTTAGTACCAGGGCAAATGCATCATTGAACATCTTTTTTAACCTTTGATTAAAGATAGAAGGGGATTGGGTACATGGCGAAAGCATTTGAAATGTAAAGTATGAAGACTTTCATTTTTCAACAACCCTTGTTCCCTTTAGCTGAGGAGAGTCTTTAAAAGTTTAAAACTCCTTGTTTGACAGTCTCCCAGGTGACAGTGACTTTTTTGTGTGTGAGAGGAGGAAGTTAATTAAGAAGGGCTGGAGCTGTTGTTAACGTTCTAGAAGAAAAAACAAGACAGACACACACAAATTGCATCAAGGGAGGTTTAAAAGGTTGGACACTAGGAAAAACGTCCTAAAAGTCCGGGTGATTATGCAGTGGAATAAATTGCCTAGGGAGGTGGTGGAATCTCCATCACTGGAGATTTTTAAGAGCAAGTTAGACAAACACCTGTCAGGGATGGTCTAGATAATACTTAATGCTGCCATGAGTGCAGGGGACTGGACTACATGATCTCTCGAGGTCCCTTCCAGTGCCATGATTCTAAGAGGAGAAAGAAAAGAACAGCAAAGATAGAAACTGCAGCTTCTGTCTGATGTCCCCTCTCACTTGCCGTCTCATGGCTGGAGAAACACAAGCACAGCACTGGGTCTTATCAACCACTGCAAGGTGTGGCAAACTTGCACCTGCATCATGCTATTTAGGAGGAATGACAAAGTCTCACATCCCAGATGGTGTTTGAGGTTTAGCCAAAGCCGGAGGAGGTAGCGATGTCATTCGAATCCCTGCCTTTGGCCCAGCCTAGTCAAGATCTCTCTCGGGATTCAGACAATGAAGGCCCAGCAATGTTATAGTGGATCCTGGGACCCAGGAGACAGTGGGGAAAGCAGCCATGATGGTAAAATTTGCTCCTTTCCTGTTCTCCTGTCTCTCAGCCAGTGGCTGATGGCAGCCAGCTCCTTCTTCTTGATTTTTTTCTTTAAAAGTCTTTTCTTGTAAGGACCCCATAAGGGAGATGGGCAGACTAACCCATCCTCTCATTATTTTGTCCACCAATTAGGCTACACCTAAAGCGCGACAGCGATGAAGCCACAGCATTGCAGCTGAAGATGATCTAAGCCAATGGGAGAGCTCCACCTCCCATGAGAAGCAGTAGCTATGGTGACGGGAGAAGCTCTCCCCCCGACACAGCGCTGCCTACTTAGGTGACTATAACATACGTCACTCAGGGCTGTGGATTATTCACACCCCGGAGCGATGAAAGCTCTACAGAAGTAAGTTCTAGTGTAGACAAGGTCTCTGGCCTACTTTCCAGCAAACCAGTTTTGGTTCATTGATTTTCAGTTCCTCACTTCTCTTGATTACAGGCACAGTGCTGGAGTTATATCAATAGCTTTTTCGTTTGTATTAATTCAGTCTGTCTCCCCGTTGCACCTTTGTCCCATAAACATTTATTATTAGGTGAGTAAAGGGGTACACTCACATCAAGTGCGCCTCCTTGTGGCTGGGTCTGGGAATTAGCTTTTGCCCCATCTGGCGCCCCCTTCCATCGGTTGCTCACGCTGCAGCCCCTCTCTCTGTCCATGACTCGGGGTGCTCTCTCTTTGTGACTTGGCCCTCCGGCCAGGCCCCTGTGTAGTCCCCCCTTGTGGGGTAACAAAGTCCCACAGGATAAGCCGTCCGTAGGCCATCTCAGGCAGTCTTCTCTTCCAATTACAGGTCCTGTGCCCCTTTGCCAGTGGCTGGTAGTAGGGGAACGTGGCTCCACCTGCTACTTTGGGTTCCAGCTCAGGGACCTTATGACGAACAGTTCAGATCTGCTCAGTCTCAGTCCCTGTGGCTGTTTCCCTGGACTCCTTCCTATCCACCTGTCTGTCTCCTGGCCTATCCCTGCATTTACCACCAGAGCTTCCTCTGCTCCCCATGGCTACTTCACCCCTTTGAGCCGCTTGCCAGATGCCTTAGTCCAGGGCAGGATCCCAAAGCTCCTACCCACTGAATCTCCTTCCTGATGCTGGCCAACTCCCGTTCCCCCTGACGAGTGACTTCAGATCTCATCCCCACAGCCCCTTCCGACTCTCACTTCCTGGCTTTATACTCCTAGCCAGCTGGGCTCACCAGCAATTAGTGCATATCAATCCCTGGCTCCCCTTCCGGTCCACATTAACCTGCTCAGGACTTGTGTGGGATGGACACCCCATCACAAGGTGGTTGTGCCATTTTATGATCTTTCACTCACTTCTCACAAGTAGGGTAAATTTGTAGGCCCACTTATGACAACAGAGCTTCCGCTGTAGTTTGTATGAGTCTGCCACATTTATGGGAACAGTGTGGCTCCTGAACTCTAGTGAGAAGATTATAATTCACAATTTGAAACTACCGCAAATATGAAAAATGTATTACTGAGAACTGGCTTTTATGCTATAACTGTCACCGAAAAGGCATCGTCCTCTGACATTCTCAGTACAACACAGATAGTTCTGTGGACTCGATCTCTGAGCAGCCTATATAAATTACTACAATGAATGGCTCTAAAATATGAACCTGGCAATGATGTCTGTCTCATTCACCTTTGTGATTGTGCCGGTGGCTCAGGAAGCTGTTGCTGTTCTGTGAATTCCTGATTCATGAAGCCTCCAGAAAGCAGCTGACAAAACGTTCCAGGTGCAAATCTTCAGGGGACTCTTGGCAAATGAAGACCAATGGTTTATTCTTTGTTACATTTATCTAAGGTAGAATCAGATCTCACAGTATTTGTAAACTCTGTGCCTGATTCCCCATTACCTTTTGCCTTGCGTAGTCATTTACACCTGGGCAAAGTGGACAGATCAGAATTCTTCTCTCCCATTGGCGCTGATATTTTACACTGACTTTGCACAACTCTATGGCCTAGATCCTCAAAATATATCTAGGCACCTAACTCCTACTGAAATCAGTGGGAGTTAGGTGCCTAAAGACCTTAAGTTGCAAGACGGTGGAGAATCAGATTGAATTATTTGTCCAAAATATCATTTTGAATTGAAAAAAATTGTGCTCCCGATTGGTACCAGCCTATCTGATATCCTGGAAAGGTGGGTGGAGCCGACAGAGAAATCAGAAATAATGGCAGATTAAGCATCCTGAAGACTGAAATCCTTTGTTTAACCACAGAAGAGGTAACGAACAGACAGCAGCCATGCAAGTTCCCAGAATGAATACACATCTTGTCCTGCAAATACGCTGAGTCCTCACTTGAGGTGCATTCAATCCCTGACTCAGGAAAGCATCTCTGTTCAGGACAGCACTTAAGTACCTTCTTAACACTGAAGTTAATGGAACTTAAGCAGCTGCTTAAAAGAGGGCCTGAGTCCTCCTCCTCTGAGACTAGCACCAAGGATGCTAGCTGTGGTGAAGATTTTGTCTATTGGACCCCAAGTCATTTCACACAATAGGACACCAAAGAGCTGCCGCATGGTTGTTACTTTTAATGGCTACCTACCTGGGCTCAGTTTGAGATGATGACCTATTTTAAAGGTGGAAAACTCTCTTAGGACCTGATCCATAGCCCAGTGAAGTCAATGTGAGTCTTTTCAGTGACTTTAATGGGCTTTGCATCCGGCTCTTTCTTGTTACTAATCTCCTGAGTCAACCAACCCTGTCACTGATTTAAGTACTTTAGATGGATCATTAGTTAATCGATTTAGTAGAGACTAAAGAGTTGTCACAATGGTGTCAAACAGGTATGCTGAAGCGCTAAGCTTTCTAATTTTGAAATCTCTCTCTCTCTCTCTCCTAGTTCTTATATTGGTGCTCAGTTTAAGTGGAGATGCATCATATCAAGAGAACTATTAGCAAGGAGACATTACTAAAAGCTAGTTTGAAAAGTTCCAGATTATAAAAATGAAACCATGCCAGGTGTAATTTCTTGTGATAAAAATTGGCTTGCTTCTTGTCTTTCCTCTGTAGAGACCTATTTAGGTCTAGAGGATTATGCGCCAGTGTAGCTGGAAACTAGATTGGAGGTCTTTCTCATATATTGTAGAGTAACCACAAGCTACTGGGCTCCATGCCTGAGGAATTACTAGGTGAAATTCTGTGGCATTCAGGAAGTCAGACTACATGATCATAATGGTCCCTGCTGCCCATAAGATCTCTCAGAGTGTATTGGCTTTCTTACTGTGGGTGATTCTGCAGCATAAGAAGCAATTTAATTGTCACTGCACTGTTGTCGTGGTATTATTTATGCTCTTGCCAGTAGACTATAAGCAGCTCCAACGTGTCGAGAAATGTGAAGCTGCTTTATCTGGTCTGTCCCCAGCAACACATAAGGAGCAAAGTGAAATCAATAGTGTCAACCTATCCACTTTATAGGAGAAATTAACAGGAACTGTAGCAAAAAGACCAATTTTAAATAATTTCAAAAGGATTTACAGGACATTTGATACCATCCAGAAACAACCAACATATTGTTTATAGGTATAATGCTTCCAACATGGGGTATAGGCCTTTTTAAAAATAGTAGGATAGCAGAAGGAATGTTAGTTTTGTGGCCATTCATGCAATAAGGAAATGATACTGGACAACATAACCTATCAGGGCTTTCGGCCACAACAAAGCACACTAGCGATTTTATAAAATGGTTTCACTGCTCTGAAAATAGAAAGCGCTCTTTAGTATCACTTACTATGTCTGTCAAGCATTATTTCAAGTATTTGGTCTGTACTATAAATATAGAGAAACTACTTATCACACTGACCTGTTTTCTTGTGCATCTCTGTCTGTTTGGTGCACTCAGCTATTGTGTCTTGCCTTATACTGAGATGAAAAGCTCTTCAGGCCCAGGACCATCTCTGTTCTGTGTTTGTACCATGCCTAGCACAATGGGGTCCAAATCCATGACTTGGGCTCCTAGGCTCTGCCATAGTAATTAGTATGGTCCCAACAAGGCATATTTGAACATACCCGTGTTTTGATCAGATCTGGACTTTGTGACTCAGGTCCATCTGTATTTAGAGAGTGTCTCTGGCATGGGGGACGGTGCTTCTGCCCCTTCATGCTTCTGCAGGCCTCCACTCCCCCATGCAATCCAGAAAGGAACCCCTCTTGCAGAGCTCCTAAGCCCGACTGGAACTGGTATCTGCTCTGCTGTGGCTTAGGGCCCGGATGGTAAAGATTTCCGTCTGCTTCTGCTACCTTCCATCTGCTTCTCCCAAGAGAAGGGTGGGACCCTGCTAACCCTGTTTCCCCCTCTGCTTGCCAGGTTAGAAGAAGTGCGGCTGCCATGAAGAACTCCCCAGTCCCGTTAGCAGTGCTGCATAATTCAGAGCATCGCTGCTGGGCAAAGCAGGAGGCCTTGCTGATTCAGTTAGATCATGTGATCTTGCATAAATATAAGTCGCTTCAATAGTGGAGGAGTTAAGGACTTGCACCTACTGACATCAATGGGTGTTTTGCCTTTGACTGCCATATGAACTGGACTGAGCCGAAAGGGCCTGATTCAAAGCTCACTGAAGTCAATGGAAAGCTCAAAGTGAACATCGATCTTTGTCCAAGTTCTCCAGACTCGCCCCTTCCCCCCACACACTTATTTCCTGTAAAGATGCTTGATACAATTCATACCTTTAGGGAAGTTAAGGGGAGTTGTGCCATTGTGTGGATACAGGAGTTCATTATTTGTCCTATTCTATAGACGCACACCAGGCAGTAAGATAAACGATTAATCGATTTCACTCTACTGAATGCAACAATTACATGCTTTTCCCTGGAGCACACAAAATATGTATAAAATGCCTCTTTTATTATCTCCAGAGACCTCAGATTAGCCCGGGCAAGGGCTCTGCTTTAGCAAAGTATAAAAAGAGATGGTCAAAGCATTCATGTTCTGAGATTTTTGGGAAATGGAGGCACCATTGGGAATATGCAAATAGAACAGTCCAAATGATTTCAGCACAAGTGCCAAAAGAATCTGGACCCAAATCCCAACCATATAAGTATTCAAGTTCATGCGGCAGATTTCCATCCAAGAAATAGGCTCAAATATTTTCTATTATTTTTTTGGCTGGCTTTAGCGAGAAAGAGGCGTTCTGGAAAAGTCAAGCTAGTGCTTTTTACTTTTGAGATAAGAAAACATAATCATATAAAGCATGCAGCACAAAATATTTTAAGGCCCTGGTTAGACTCCTTCATATAATAAAACATTATTTTAAGGCTTAAGATGAACTTACCATAAGGTAAGGTAATTGCTCACACAGTTAGTCAATAAAGAGAACATAAAATGTGTTATTCTTGCTAAAAATCCTGCTGATACCTCACAGAAACCTTTGAGAAACATCCTATTTACAGCTAGCTCTGCTAGTATGTCATCATTGTTATATTTTTCTACCTACCTCTGGAGATATTAGCATGAAACTGGTGTAACAGACTGGCAATGTTTGCCTGAAACATCCCACCCTTTCAGCAAGAACTGCTACTGGTAAGAAAAGGTGAGATGGGTCCTGGTGGCTCATCTTAGCACAATGGGTCCTGATCCATAACTGAGATATAAAGAAGTGACTCCACTAGGGAGAGAGAGGATCTAGGATGGGGGCTGAGTAGTCCTGAGGGAGGAGCTGAAAAGCCCTTGGAGCCTCCAAAACAGGAAAGAGGTTTGAACTGATCTTTTTGCTCCGTGCTTGTCAGTAAAGTCAAATCCCAGGAAGGGGGTGAGTTTAGACTTTATAGACTGTGTGTTCTACATGCGGACCTTTTGTTTTTAAAAGTATATTTACCCTGCACCTTATTCTCAACCTAAAGTCATAATCTTCTGTTTGAGAGACAATAATTAGTTGGTGTGAAGATTATTATTATGGCCCCAAACTGCAGATGAGGAGGATTATAAAAAAAAATCTTCTGCTAACACAGAACATTTCATCACAAAGAATCACATTACTTCTAGATGCTGAAGTTCATGGGAGTTCTGGCTGAGGTGCAGAATTTGGCACATATGACAGTACCATTAACATGGAGCTATCACTGCCATACAGAATCAGAAAAGACAACCCATATGTGCACAGAAAGCTACCAAATGTCAAAAGAACGGGAACAACTGATGACCCAAGAGGGGTTTGAAGAAACCCCTGGGAGAAAGAGAAAATATATTCTTGCTCTTCTTTCTGGAAGGAAAGAAGTTAGGAAGAAAGGAGACATATCAGCAGAAATTGTTTCTAAACAGAATAATTTTCTGTGTTCTGAGGTATGTTGGCTGTCCCTTACTGCTCACATCTGGAATACATGAAAGGAAAGGCTGCCTGAGCTAAAATGTGCAGAGGTGTTTGGAAATTTTCACTCATCCCAAATTGGCTTAGTGAGAAGGAGATTCCAACCTTTGAGGAGCTGAACTCAGTTGTCTTGGCGTGAAAGAGTGAAATGACTTTCTGATTCTTTATGGAGCTGGTTACTGTTTCAAATGTACCTCAGACCTCCACTAATTTGTAAATAGAAAAATATAGTATCAATTCCCACATAATTTCCTAATAAGGAACATAATAAAGGAAATAAGTGATGAATTTGGCAAGCAGGAGTTGCTGCATCCTCCCATCCCGACATCAAACAGCCCTACCAGGTTGCGTCAAGCTAAAGAAACAGGAAAGGACAGATCACACAGCTTGAGTTCTTTGGCTCCAATGAGTCAGGAGCTCTGCCTCTTAGGAGGATGGAAATCCTCTGCTCTTCCTGTGGGGCAGGAAGTACTCGTAAACATCTCAGAAATATTCTGCTGTAAAACACGGTCAACAAGAATACATCATAAGCACACTATCAGGCCATGTAGGGGCAAGAAACAAGGCAACCTTGAATTCAACCTGGAGGAGGAGATGACAAGGGAACTGAGTCACAGCTAAAAAACAAAATTTAAAAATTACTTTGGGAAGGGACGTGAACTGAGATCATTAAGTGGGGTCATTTCTGAGGAAGGAAGGACACCTACTACCCATGGCAATAATATTTTGCACTTGTATAACTATAGCATCTCACCTCGAAGGATCTGAAAGCACTGAATGCCCTTTAATGGAGGAAGAGTCCTATTCCAATGTGGTAAAGGAGTATCGCTATCTCAGTTTTACAGAGGCACAGAAAAATTGAGCGCTCAAGATTTCACACAAAAAAAGTCCTTGGCAGAGCCAAGAATGAAGCCATCCCTGGTGCTTTAGTCTTGAGACCATCCTTCTCTTGTTCGGAGTACACAGAAGAACGCTATCTGAGACTATGGCTGTCCAGCAGTTGGCCAAAGGTATTCCAAACAGTTCTGGAAGCAATGAGCTGAGTGTCGGAAGCTGGTGCTGCAATGCCCTGCATGCTCCGACAGCCTGTAGCACCTAGTACAACAATGCTTCAGCATGTAAAGAAACAGATCATGCATAGGCTTGCCACAAGCCCTGTGTATGGAACGGTGCACTGTTGCGCTGCCCCAGGAAGCAGATAGTGACTCAAAGGAACAGTAACTGCCTCCAGGTTCTCCCATTGCTCTGGGGGGGGATGTGCCCTCTGCTAGGGTTCTACCTGGTGCAGAGTACATCCCCAGGCTTTGAGGGGCAGAGCTGTGCAATATAATCAACGGGACTATATGACTGGGTTGCCTGCAGTAGCAGGGGATGGGACTCAATGACCCAGCAGATCCCTTCCAGTCCTATGTTTGTTCTTATGTTTCCACTCCCTCTGCCCACCCACCCACCTGTGTGTATGTGCGAGAGAGAGAGAGAGTAGTGGGGGCGTGCAAAGGCTGGTCCCACACCCTGGCAATGCAGATAACTGGTACAGAGGGGCACCTTACAACCCCGTGTTCCTCTGGGCTTTCAGGATGGACCTCAATCATAGCCCTAAACACATAATATTTCATATAACACGGCCTGCCAGACTAGCACTGGGCAAGCCCCTCAATCTTTCCCCTTCAGTTTCCGCTGTTGTGAAACAAGGATAATTCCTGCCTCGTGGGGAGCATTGTGAGAGTTAGCAAGTGACCGCACAGCATTTATGGTGCTAGATATCCTCCAGTGATGTTCAGGTCCCTGTTTATTTTAGCACAGAAGAAGCCACTCACATATTCAGATAAAATTCATTTCCCACTCCAGACCACCCCTTGCTGGAAAGCGGTGTCACATGCCACTTACTAGAAATGATCCCCCTACTTTCATTTGAACGGGGCTGGGTTGGGTTCGCTTTAAATCTGCAAATAGACTGACATGAGTGACAGCAAGTGTTCCCAGTCCTAAAGGCAGTGTGCTCACAGAGAGCAGGGGTGAATGCTAAATGATGAGTTGTGAGGATGAAAGAAAAGGGTGAAATTTAGGGTGGGTTTTTTCCAGTTCATTATTGGAAGAAATTAACTCCTAAATTCCTAAATTCCATGTATAATAGTTACACTGTCTGATTTTTTTGGACAGTGAGAGCCACAGCCTATGTGATATATGCTATCATGGGCCAGCAATGCCCCTCTGCCATGTACATTGGCCAAACCGGACAGTCTCTACGCAAAAGAATAAATGGACACAAATATGACATCAAAAATCATAACATTCAAAAACCAGTAGGAGAACACTTCAACCTCTCCGGTCACTCAGTAACAGACTTAAAGGTGGCAATTTTTCAACAGAAAAGTTTCAAAAACAGACTCCAATGAGAAACTGCTGAACTTGAATTAATATGCAAACTAGATACCATCAATTTAGGCTTGAATAGAGACTGGGAATGGCTGAGCCATTACACACATTGAATCTATTTCCCCATGTTAAGTATCCTCACACCTTCTTGTCAAAGTGTCTTGAAATGGGCTATCTTGATTATCACTACAAAAGTTTTTTCTCTTAATGAATTAGCCTCTTAGAGTTGGTAGGGCAACTCGCACCTTTTCATGTTCTCTGTATGTGTACATATATCTCCTTACGCTATGTTCCATTCTATGCATCCGATGAAGTGGGCTGTAGCCCACGAAAGCTTATGCTCAAATACATTTGTTAGTCTCTAAGGTGCCACAAGTACTCCTGTTCTTTTGGTGGATACAGACTAACACGGCTGCTACTCTGAAGCCTATAGGATGGCACTTTGACAAAATACTGGAGATGGGCCCAAACCAAAACCATCCCAAACACTGGGGAGATTTGAAATCAAACACTGGAGCTAGATAATAATTCTACAAATCTCCTCTCTTTATAATGGGTTGAACCATGAATCCAAACACCCCAGACTTTGAGAATTTAAAAAACCCCAATCTCAAGGCACTCTTCTCTCCAACATACACACACTAAGAGAGTTGCTAATTATTTTTCTATGTTTCACACTACCAGATACGGTAGTTTTTATGAAGTGATAGTGTTTTTCCCGCTGAGCAGGAGGGAGAAGAAAGCATAAATGTTGATGCCTTCAGCCATAAGAGGGTGTTCCCTTTATCAAACTGGGTTCAGAGAGATGAGGAAATAGTGTTGTTATTATTATCCTAATAAATTACATACCTAGAGACTGGTGTGCAAATATACTGATCTCTGGACAATGTATTAAGAAAAGAGCGCATGAGTAGGAACCCACTATACAATCATTTAAAATACACGGCACCATGATTTGTGTGTGCCACCAAACAACCATCTGAAGTCTGCAGATACTGTTTGAGCCACAGATTCACGCCAGTACTGACAAGCCTAGCATTCAAGTCACAGGGGTCATAAAATGCCTAGAAAGAGAGAATATTCTTTAAAGACATGAGGCCTAAGTCCCAGTTACTTTCAGGCTGTTTGACACTGCTTTGGCAGAGCAAATTAGTGCTGGAGTGATTTAAAAGAGCCTTTAGTGTAACTCAGGGCATGTCTTCACTACAGAGTTATCCCACGTGATCGGCACCCAGGTCTGAGCACCTGGTTTTGCCCCTAGCCCACGTGTGAGCAGGCACACGACAAAGCCCTATCCGAGTGACTGTGTGCTCTCCGGTGCAGCGTTCCCCCAAGTGTCTGTAGGACTACCAGGGGGACATCCCATGGTTCTTTGTGCTGCAATAAGCTAAGACATTCTACGATTCTTTCCCAGTGAATGGTGGGAGAACTTGCCTGGACGCACAGGGGAATTGTGGGAGGCACTAGAGGGCTATCAGCCCTTGTGTGGTTTAGCCGGCGTCCTCTCTGCAAAGTTGGCAGGTTACCAGTCCGAGTGAAAGCAGAACCTGGGCTCTAACCCACACCCGCAGCTGTGTCAGCTAGCCTGGATTAAAAGCACCGCCACACTCGGGTGGGAAGGTTTTGAGTGTGAACTGGAGGGTGGTTTTGGGAAATTCCTGGCTAAAAGCCTGGGTTAACTCTGCAATGAAGATATACCCTGAGAATCGAGGCCATCCATAACCACTATCAAGATTCCCAGGTCCCAGGTTTTACTCAATGTGTGGATGGGATGATGAACTACAGCCTTTAGCAAAGAAAACCAAGCTCACATTTAATCAGAGACACATGACGTGTTAACGGATGACTTCAGACTTATTGAAACCATTGCTAACAAGAAATTATGGGCGTAGAAAGTAACAGCATCCAAAGGGTTTAGAACTATTTGTGATGACTAAGCATCAAAGTCCCTAAGTAATGTAGCATGTACTGAATATTCAGATCTTTGGATAAGTAGCTTGATAGACACTTCAGAAAAGTCCGAACTGGGGGGGAACTCAGTTGAGCTGAGCAGACAGGCAATCAGCTTGGAGACCATGCCACTGTGGATTTGTTGCCATGCGAAAAATGAAAGGATAACTCTATTCTGATAATCCTCTGCGCAAGAAGAAACTGAAATAAATACCTCAAAAGCCTCCTTAAAAGAAGGAGATTTTTTTTCATGTTATATGCATTCGAGACAGCAATTTGCACCAGATGACTTATAAAATGTAGGGGGAGGGGATCCCTTCCACTACATACACACATAAAATACAGTAGTGAGAGCAAAAACGCAAGCTTTCAAAATCATGTATATTTTAAACACATCTTTAGCTGACCATACAGAAAAGAATTGTACACAAGAAAAAAGAAATGTTTCTCTGTATGTTCCTGTATGGACCACAACAACCCAGCCAGTTCTTCCATTAAATCATCTAATCTAGCTAGTCACTCATCCCTGCTAATTCCTGGGTTGCGCTACCGTACTCACAAGGCCGAACATCCAAAGTTAAAAACACGAGTCTGTGGCAAGTTGCAGACGGGCTCAATCGTCATATGTCCTATGTGCCCAAACAGGGGCATAAAGAGAGTAAGATCCCCCTTATTCTTCCACATGAACTACTTGGAGCTTGGGTCTCTGCACTCCATGGTAAAACGGTGCACTCTCCTTTCTCCCACCATATCAGGTTCGTATGGAGGGGTGGGGTGAAGCGTGGAGCCTTGGTTCCACCCGACAAACACCTTCAAGCACAGCTAAGTGGGCAAGGGAATGGTAGACTGTGCTGCTGCCTTAGGCCACCTGCAAAATACCACCACCCTGGTGCAGCCAGGTGCCTCTCAGAGGCATAACACCTTCTCTGCTCTCCTGCTCAGGTGGTGCAGCTACATATGAGACAAAACCACAAGAGGTTTAAAATGAAGTGACCCACTTACAAACTGTCTGAGTCAAAAGCACAAGAGAGAAACCCATTTGCTCCTGGTCCACATGGGAAGTCACAGTCTCTAACTAGGAGCTGCAAACGGGTGGGGTGATTTAGATTTGCCATCAAAGGTTTATTTTCCGAATCCAATAGTTCACGCCGAGAGCTTTTAGCACTGTTATTATTCCTGGTGCATTCGTGCCAAGGCATCAGAAGGAAAGCACCGGACTTTGTTCCACAATTTTGTGAATGGGAGCCACAACTCTTATTAAGCCTGGTCTGAAAAATGCACGTTGTGCTACAAGAGACGCTGCTTCTTGCACCTCTATGAGGAAAGGGGGTAGAAGATCAAAAGGGAGGTAGAAGGAGTTGCCTCCCTACCAAGGCATGTTGGCAGCCCTTTAAGTTGGCATCTATAGACACCATGTAACTAATCTTTAATTACTTGGGGGTTTATCCAGCCCTAAACTGCCTACGCAGCTGCTGCCTCCGGGACTACCAGGGCTTTTGATTGCAATTAGGGCGAGCGGAAAATGTTCCAGCTACACTTTTTTTTTTTTTTTGGAAAATTGGGTTTTCGACAAAACAAACAAATGTGCAGCATTTTTCCTCCAAAACCAGTTTGATTTTTCGTTGGGAAACCGAAAAATGTTTCAGTTTTGGGCTGACTTTTTTGTTTTTGTTTATTAGCTTTGTTGAAAGGTGTTTTCAGCCAAATGTTTGGGATTTTGGCACTGGACATTTTTGGGTTGCTGAAAACTCTTCTGATTTTGTTTTGTTATTGCCAGTGAAAATGAATTTCTCTCTCTCTCTCCCTCCCCCCCCCCCCCCCCGTTTTTGTTGATTTGGGCAGGAAAAGCCTGAGAATGGTTCTTCATGTCCATAGCTATGTGCTGGCTTCCTGAGCCTCCACCTTGGTTGTTGGAGCAGATGGCTGTGCAGGTTCTCTCTACACCCACTGTACACCCAGTGTCTTTTAAACAGGCTGTGCACTGATGAGGACTGGGGGTGGGGGAGGTCAAGAGAAAAGGACTCCATCCTGCTCCAGTAGCCCCTGTGCAGCAGCAGCTGTGCCACTCCCCTGACTTTACAAAGGATATGAAATGGTTGGGAGGATCCACATAATGAGGGATCCATTGACCTCAACTCTTCCCCACCTGGGCCTCCTAGGGTTGCCGGGCCCCCTGTGCAGCTAGCAGTTCTTCTGTGGCTAGGACTCGCAGTCCCTCTGGAGAGGCTTCCAAAATACTGTTATTTGTGCAGTGGGGCTGGAGTGGTTCTGCTGCCGATTGTGTTTTCAAATACGGAATGATGGCAGCTCTCAAACTGAGGAGCCAAGTCTCACAGGGCAGCAAAGTGTGCCACCTTTACTCACAGTGAGTAGTGCCGTAGGTCGGGCCATATTGTGTAGCTTTCACACATCCTGGTGAGCCTTTACCCATACAGGCAATCGCATTGAAGCCAGTGGGACTGCTTCTACATGGCTGCTCACCAATGGGAGTAAGAGGTTTCACAATCTGCAACCAATGGGATTGCTTGCACAGTAATGTGCAACTCAGTGTGACTAACAGTGGTGGAATCTGGCCCTATAGTCTCTAGCATTAACTATGCCTCTCAGAATTGACAATGAAGCCAGGAGGCTTAATAAAATGCATGCATCACTTGCTGCTTGAGTGATATAGTAAAAGGAAAATTAACATTAGAATCACGTGAGTCACTGGTGATTGAAATGAACTCGTAGTTAAAAAGGTTATGGATGGGGTCATTTGTATATCATCAGGGGCAAAGCATGGCTCCTGGGTATTTGATGTTCTAAATCCCCTTGCAGTGACCTAAGAAGCTGGATCTATATCTCAACCTTATTCCTATGTGGAGTCCAACGTGATGTTACTACATATTGGTTTGTTTCGATGGCATACAGTCATCTGATCTCTCTGGCTGTACTCCTCCTTCTAGTCGAAAGCCACAGAACTAAAATGAATGCTCAGACCCAAACTCAACAAGCTACTTAAGCACATGCCTAACTTTAAGCACGTGAGTAGTCCCATTAAGTGCATGGAACTACACCTCTATCCTGATGTAACGTTGCCCTGGGGAGCCAAAAAAATCTTACCACGTTATAGGTGAAACTGCTTTATATTGAACTTGTTTTGATCCGCCGGAGCCTGCAGCCCCACTCCCCCCAGAGCATTGCTTTACCATGTTATATCCAAATTTGAGTTATATCGGGTCACATTATATCGGGGTAGAGGTGTATTTGCATGCTTAAATGGACACATGCATTGCTGAATGGAGGTATGCATGCTTTTATGGCATATGAGCACATACATACACTAACCAATTACTTAATTACCCCTTTGGTTTAATTTTTCAATCTGCTCACCCAGTTTTCCATTGAAAACATCTCATATGCAGCCATGTTGTAGCGCTCTGCATTCCCCATTCATTTTCGCTCAATGAAAAGCTTGCATACAGATTTACATCATGTTACGAATTAATACGAAATTCAGTCCTACACATGACTGCCTACACATCTGCATGTGTATTTCCCATTTTCTGCAGGACATAGAACATTGAAGTTTTATCCCTAATTGTTGCATATGATCTCATAAAGTAAGATACATCAGGTATCAGGCAGCTATGGCTAGTTTCCGGAGTCCATTGCTGTAGTTTTGCCCTACAGCTGGTGGGACTGGCCACTGGAGTCTTCCCCTGCATATGAATCCTATAACACCCATGCCAACAACGCAATAGTTGTAGCTGAGTGAAAAAGGGTGTGACTAGGACATCCTTGTTTCTCAGAAGTCTTTGGGGAATGTTGGCAGTGAGAGTGCTTTAGAACAGCCTTTAGGCTGCTCTAATCTGTACCATCCTGGCTCTGAGGCAGCTGAAGATCAAAGTGCTGAGCAAAGAGCCATGTGGTTTCCTCAAAAACTATTCAGGAGCAGGACCCCAGATTCTGAACTTGCTCAGAAAATGGAAGAAACATTAAGTAACATTCTGTCTATAATCAGTTTTCCAGATAAAGTCTTGGGCTGTGGTTAGGCCAAAAAGCATGACTGAATTGTTTTTCTGGTTGAAAGTGAAAATATAAGAAATATACCTTAAGACGGGAATGTGACTGATGTGATTTGAAACAGGTGGAGATAAGGAGAGTCTACAAAATACTTAGTTCACCTCTTCAGTAGTTTATGAAAATAAATTTAAGAATATAAAACATTACCATTTGTGGACATGAAACAAAGTCAGTAAATTACATGTATGTCCACTTAAAGGCCCCTTTCCATTCCCAAAGTAGGGCAAAGAGGTCTTAGTGTGAATGAGATCAAAGAGATAAGGACATAAGAATGACCATTTTGTGTCAGACCAATGGTCCATCCAGCCCAGTATCCTGTCTTCCAACAATAGCCAGTGCCAGCTGCTTCAGAGGCAATGAACCGAACAGGGCAATTTGGAGTGATCCATCCCCTGTCATCGAGTCCCACCTTCTGGCAGTTAGAGGATTAGGGATACCCAGCACATGGGGTTGCATCGCTGACCATCTGAGATAATGGCCATTGATGGACCTACCCTCCATGAATTTAACTATTTATTTTTTTAACCCAATTATGCTTTTGGCCTCCACAACACCCCCTGGCAACGAGTTCCACGGGTTGACTATGCATTCTGTGAAGTACTTCCTTTTGTTTGTTTTATACCTGCTGCCTATTGATTTCATTGGGATACTTGCTCTTGTGTTATGTAAAGGGTAAATAACACTTCCCTATTCCCTTTCCCCACACCAACCATGATTTAACAGACAGCTATCATAATTCTCTCTTTTCAAAGCTGAACAGACCCAGTCTTTTAAATCTCTCCTTATATGGAAGCTTTTCCATACTCCCTAATCATTTTTGTTGCCCTTCTCTGTACCTTTTCCAGCTTTAATCTATCGTTTTTTGAGAAGGCCCCCAGTGTCATTAATTTCTTACCACATACCTTAACAAAATACAGGAAAATAGACTCAGGCTTTGTTTTCAAAATAAGCTCTGAGACAGGGGAAAAAAGGAAGATTAGTTTTCAGGGTGCTAAGACTCTCTCTCTCTCTCTCTCTTTCTCTGCATGTGCTTTGTTCAAATTGGAGAAAAAAGCCCTAATTTAAAAGTATTCTAAAATTTTGCAGGAGTGTATTAACAACATGTTTTTCTAGGAACTACTGTAATCAATCCAAATTTCATATGTTAAAAAGGCAAAATGTCTAAGAAGTCCAAAGATTGGGCAGAAATCTCACATTTAATTTACACACTGCACTCTGTTTGGTAAATAGGGGCTATTGTTTGGAACAAAATGCAGTCAGCATTCATTATATTGTGACTATACATTCTTCATATGGAATACAGGAAGTGGTTCAGACTAAAATATTCCCTTATGTTATTTGACCTGTAAAAACTTGGCTACTGGCCAGATTCTGCAGTCCTTAAACAGACAACACTCCCATTGACTGTGGGCTGGACCCAAAGGTTGAATGGCCTATTCCATTATACTGCCTAATTTTGTGCAGGGCTGAGTATCCACTGAATGGGCACTGAGAGTGCTCAGTGCGGTGGATGCAGCAGTGTCGCAGTGATGACATTTTGATTTTATTGCACCTTTCCATATCTGCCTGGAGGGACAACTGAGCCGGGAGGCTTTCTGCCCCCAGATCCTCAAAGATATTAAAGTGCCCATTTAAATCAATGGAATTTAGGTGCCTTAACACCTTTGAGGATCCGGGCCCCAGTGCCTTACAGGATTAGGTCTTTAAATGTTAGATAGCCAAGTGAAATTGTGGCCCCACTGAAGTCAATGGAAGTTTTGCCCGCAACATCTATGCAGCCCTGGGATTCCATCCCAAAATACTTGGCAATTGAGGGAAACTGGCTCAACCCTTCACAAACAGCATTATTATTTAGTCATATTTTGGCTGATCTCAGCCCCCTACCTACCCGCCTTGTACATTCTGTTTGCACTCAGAATAGGAATAAAGATGCAAAGGAATTTTGGCTTGGTCTGCGTGGACACATGTGCATGCAGGCTGCACCCAGTGGGCACACTCTGACATGCCCCTCCATGTCTCCTCTCTTGGAGCAACTGCAGTCTGCAGGACTTTGCATAAGCCAAAATAATTGCAGGGGGGAGTTTTGTGTGTTCTTTAGGGCATGAGCTTACAACTGACCTGACTATGAAACCCTTATGTTGATGGATAGTTCCACCAGACAATCTGTATGAATAAATCTCCACCAACATGAGTGAGGGTTCTGTGAGCTGGCCTCTATGGGCATGCTGTGTATCCTATGGAGAGGAATTAAATGGAGCGTGTGCATGAATGTACTCCATGGGTTGGACTTGAGGAGCAGAAGTCCCACGCTAACTCAAGTTCAACTGTGCTCCTAAATCATGTAGGTGCTTTTGAAAATCCCACTCCATGGGGTCAAAAAATAAACAAACAGATCAAATGGACATTTAGTTCAGGTGCAGCACAGGGCATTTTCAGTTCAATATGTACAGCCGATATTAATATTTAACATTTATCACTTAACCATTACTCACTCCCAGATAGGAAATGCTAAGTATGGCATAGGTGAAATGATTACCCAGCGTTAGCTCACTAATTACATTTCCACATACTTTCAAATATATTTCGTTTGTCATTTATTTGACTTGATACTCTTTCAAGGCAGGTTAATCTATTAAGCTTTCTGCACCATTCTTCTATATGCAGCCAGGTAAGGGATTTCCAGTTCTCGTAGGATTCTTTCCTTGGCGACCAATGTTGTGCATACTATGAATTTCTTTGTCTCTTATCCAATTCAGGGCTTGCCTTATGCTGTACTATGAGTTGGAACACATTCCTGTGCTGGGAACATGGAATTCCCTTCTTTGGTGTTGACAGAGAGTTTGGCAAGATGTAGGCTTGGGTTTTTCCATGTCTTTATATTCAGTTCTGAATTATCTTGCTGAATTCTGTAAAGAATTTATTGGATATTTTATAGAGAGCATTTAATATCTAATAGTCTTTTTGGAAGTGTAGTCATTTTTGTTAAGTTTATCTTGCCCCACAGGTTTAGCTATAACTGCTTCCATCTGCCAAAATCGATGTGGAGTTTGTTAATTATTGAGTCCTTATTTAGGCCCTTGCTCTTTCTTTAGGTTTTATTGTTAATCATTAGACTCAGGTAAAATAAACTTGTTTGAAATGATCAGCAATGGTTCCAAGAACTCACAGCATGGTTCTCGATGCCCTACATTGCCGTCGCCTTTTCTAAAAAAACAGTCCTTCAGCAACCAGATAGGGAATCGTTGTAAGTAACGCTGGTCAAAAATTTTCCATCATAACTGTTTTTCTATAGAAAATTGGTTTTCAACCTGCATGATGATATATTTATGGAAAGTGTCTGCTTTCTGTGGAAAATTTAGAGTTTTCGTCCAAAACTTTTCAGCCAAAACCAGAAAACATTTGGTTTTTCAATGAAAAATCAAAATTTATTTAAAACAAACCAAAACAAAAAACAAAAAAACACCAACATTTCTTCCAGTGCTAGTTATATGGAAGATTTTATGTTTCTCCTGGCCATACAATTTGTGACCTAACCCCCCTTTTCATAATGAATCATCGTTGTATAACCTATTGTGCACACATCTTCCATTTTTTTTTTTAAAATGTGGCTCTATGTAGATCTACTGTAATGAAGCAGAGGAGAGTAACCTGGGCTTTTAATGCTTTTTAAGTACTTGTTCATTATTATGAAAGAGTTTTTTTAATAACCGTGATAGCAAAATAAGGGATATTTTTGCTAAAAATAATTGATCCCATGTTACTTTTTCCCCCCTTACAAACTTGTGACTTCAGTGTTTTTTTCCTGCGACAGACCCATGGCTTTTCTCATTTTTTGCCATAATAAATAGCTAGTCTTAGGTCCCAATCCTGATTTGCTGTCAGGTCCTTATGAGTGGACCACATTGCATACGTGCTGGAACTAGAGGTGCAGGGGGTAATGCCACACACCCTGGTCTGTATCACATACAGGATTTACAGTTTGGTTCAATGGCTCTCAATATCCCCACTATACAAATTGTTCCAGCACCCTGGCCCCATTCTGCCCCTCATTGAAATAAAGAATCCACCCATGCTGATCCTATTGTGGGATTGTAGCCTTTGATATAAATTATATGGCATAAAGCACTGGCAGTCTCATTTCCTACAATACTATGAAGTGTCTCTTAGGCCTAAAGGATGACTAGATGAAATCTACTGCCATTGACTTCAGTCAGGCTAGGAATTCATCCAATATTGTATCTTTAGAGGACCCCAATTAATATGTCTGAGGAAAAAAACCTTTATTTTTTAAGATTAAATGTTTAAAACATTAAGAAAGTGGAAGATCATGTGACCACATTAATAAAACCAACTAATTACATATCAACAAATGTGTTGCCATAAAAATTGGGGTAATTTGAAATCACTGTCCTTATTTCTTAGGCCATAAGTGAGATAACTGTCCACAGGGACTGGGAAAACAAATTTGTAACAAGAACACTACAAAGGGAAAAAAGGAAATTATAGTGGACAGAAATATTTGAAAATTATCAATAATAGGATCTTCCTTCTCTGCTCATAGTAACTGGAAAGAGGCCATCTGAATATTTAGAAACCTCTCAGTATCACAATGTAACAGCATCATCACTGAAATATTTATTGATTTCCACTATAAAATGCATAGAGCATGTTGGGATTAACATAGATACTGTGCACCATTGCTTATAAACTCTTCTTTAACCAACTTGTGCTATGGGCCAGCTTCTTTAACACACATAGGACCTACAAATTGGGAACAGGGTCTCAAAAGCATAGGCTTTATGGTTGGCGGAAGTTTGAAATTTAACAATGAATTTTTTTTCACTGAAAATTCAAATTCCAAATGTTCAGCAATTTTTTTTTTTAGTTTTTCCAGCATTTGTATTGTTGGCCAAAAAATTGGGATTTTTGAGTTTCATCAAATTTTTTACCAGTTATTCAACCAGCTTGAGAACAATGAGAACTATTGGATGATGATCACTTTTGAAATCTGGCTTTTGCCAAGTCAAGAAATGCCATCTTCGCTTTCTTTTAGTTTGGCTTCCATCTGATATTAATGTGAATGCAAAATATTAAAAGAAGCACTAGACCAAACACTGCATTGAAGGGCATTTCACTAGCATGGAGACGTGAGAAATCTTCCGTGTGCAAATGGTTTCAAGGACAAATGATGGAAAAAGAACACTATCAGAACCAGAGTGTAGGACCTGAGTGGGAACATGAACATAGATCCGATTTCAAGAAGTGTGAAGAATGAATGGTGAACTTTAACATGGAATAAATGACAAATGTCTACATTCAACCCTCAGGCTAACAGATAACCAATGTTACTGCCTGAGAATGAGAAGATATGTGCCAAAATCCAGTCAAGAGGCACACTCCTCTGCAGGCATGCCAGCAACTCATGAGGAACTAGTGTTGCAACCTTACACACATCTACCAATCCCTAATTATTGCACCTACCAAATATTCTGCAGTACCATGAGGCTCCAGTCGTCATTGTGGAACACTGGACTCAGCACTCAACTCTTCTCTTCGTAACCCTCACTGGTGCAACCCAGACAACTCCTATCTCCAGTCTTCCCCGGCATTTGCTCCCTCAGCATGTGCTGTCCTGGGGATTAGTCATGAAGGCAGGGCCCTGCATGCATTACTACATGCAGCCAACTGCCAAGACAGCTAACTTCACAATTTCATCTCAAAGCCACATCAAAAACGCCAGCTGCAGTTAAGACGACCCTTTTATGAAGTACTTGAGCCTCTCACACAGACACAACCTTTCTAAGACACAGTGGCAACAGGTGGTGTGGGACTATAGTTTGGATTGATGGCACATGTCTTGGCAGATAGACAGCTCAGATCTGCATCCCCTAGTCACCTCAGGTCAAGTGTTTCATGCCCCTCAGAACAATTATATGAATCCAAAGATCCTTCTTCATTACAACAGGACACATTGTGGTCAAGAACAGTGTGTTGTCTGGTTATGAACTGCCCTCTTTATCATCTTGAGGATGGACTGATGCGCTTGATGTCTCTGAAAGATGCTGCCGTGACAGTGACTACATCACTTTCCCAACATCTAATTCATTGTTTGTGCCGACAGAAGCCATACACCAGAAAAATGGCATAACAGAAGCACAAAAGGCAACTCAAATGAGTTTGCTTCTATTTTATTATATTTAATAATGGCCAAGTTAATTAATTACATGTTTTACAAAGTGTTCCGTAGTCTGAGATCTTACACGCTAAGGCGCAGCCTGAAGAAAGCTTTCATGCCCAAGGTATAAACTCAGTTTTTCTTCTCTCATCTGGTTTATATATTATACAGAAATTGAATAAAGGCCTGTTTAAACTGCGCACAGCTATTTGGGCTGTACCCTTATCAGGTAAAGTGTAGGTGTTACTCTATACTCACATAGGAAAATGACTGTAAAATACACCCTGACCTGAAGCCTTCTCAAATGTCATCTTCGGACTACATCTCTCATATGGTGTAAAGGCAAGATATCAGACTGTGTGCATATTGTGATACAGCATGGCCAGAGGGCAGCAGGAGAGTGTTAGCAGGGAGCCTTATTCCCTGCAAGGGGTGGAAGGTTTGCTATAGATTAACTAGAGCACCTGAAGCCAATTAGAGCACCTGAAGCCAATTAGAGTACCAGCAGTGAGTCACATGATATAAACCCCTGCTTCAGGTCAGACAGGGTGGGTTGTTGGAGCAGGAAGGTTTGGTTGGAGCAGAGAGTGGTTTGAAGGAGTTGAAGCAGGGAACAGTTTTGAAGACAAAAGGAAAGTTTGGAGAAGTGCTGCGGTGGACTGAGAAGTCCAAAAACCCTAGGTAAGGGGCACCTGGCTTGTGTAGAAGGAAGGCAAGAAGCCCCTCCACAAGCTGAAGGGCAGGAGAGGGAAGTAGCCCAGGGGAAGGAACCACCAGTACAAGTGGTTCACCACTAACCTCAGGGCCCCTGGGCTGGGACCTGGAGTAGAGGGCGGGCCCAGGTCCCTCCCTCTCCACTCCACTCCTCAATGACACTAGTGGGGTAATTAAAAATACCGGTTCAGAGGCAAGCAATGGCGCCCTGAACCTTCCCCAATGAAGAGAAAGCGCGAGACCCAGCATAACAGTACCGGCAATTTGCCGCAGTATACATACCCCAAGATCTTCAGAGGAGATCAAAATAGGAAATAGGGCCTCAAAATACTTCTAAAGACGTTTATTTCTGCTCTGTTTTTTTTATTTTATTTAGTATATTCAATTAAAGTTTTCAGCTGATATCTTGAAAAGGACCAAAAGGAGTAAGGTGATTTTCAATGGGAATTTCAATGGAAATTTTGTGCCTAATTGCACTAGGTATCTTTGAAAATCCCTCCCTTTATGCTAAGTGGTTTTTTCTATAATACAGCAGGTTTTCAGTCTTCATTCACTATATCACAGCTCTGGGAGGGGGATAAAAGGGATGTGGCAGGTGGGGCTGAATAATTTATCGTAAAGAAATTTCACTTCTTTATATGAATTGTTATATGGAAAAAATCATGATTTTCTCAAATTCACTCATTTTTCATGACACTTTTCTGATTCTGTGTGAAGGAAAGATCCTGCTTCTTGGACCTTATTATAATTTTGGTCTTTTCCTTTTATATCAGGTCCCTTTAAACACTGCAGATTATACCCTACACAGCAAAAACCCAGAATATTTTATTGGTTTAACACTACCCGTCAAAAGTTGTATAAAATGTTAGCATGAAAAAAATCACAATCCAAAATAAGGGGTCAGATCCTCAGCTGGTACAAAGCTGTGCGGCTTAATTGGCTTCAAAGGAACTGTGTCGATTTACACCCACTGAGAATCTGGCCAAAATGTCTTAGAGGCAAATACTTGGATTTATGTGACTAAAATACTAAATCATTTTCTGAACATATCTTTATATTATTTCAGGCCAAAATTTCAATGCTGGTTCGGGGGCTATTCCTGCGAAAACCACACTTGTGTCTGCAAACTGGGGAATTGTACATGCACATAGGGTTATGGGTCATTGCCTGACTTTTTTCAATGGTGAATGTTTGTGGACTTGTATACAGTGCCTACCATAGACATTTGGCCTTAGTGCCTTCTGGGCTATCTGTGCACAAAGAATGAGAGAGAGGCACACACTTGAACAAAGACAGAACAAATGTGATTTTTCCAGGTGATTTTTGAAATTTCTTCTCGTTAAAATTTGCATGAAAAGATTTCGCCCTAAGGATGAAGAAAACAATGCATCTAAGATTCATATTACAGCTGAAACTTTCAAATCCAGTTGTGAGAAAGTCAGGTCGGACGGCTGCAAGAGGGTAGTCCTATTGAAATTCCAGGGAAGTAGGTGGGCGTATGCCCATCCACGGCTAAAGGACCCCCCCCAGCCTTTGGGGAGGATCCACTGAGTCCGGGAACTCAACTGATTATGAAGGACAACAAAAAAGAAAACAAGAGCAGGTGTGAATGTCACAGGGTCAAAAAGAGAGAACCTGAAGGGGATACTGAGCAGAGAGCACCCACTGCTCCTCTAAGGTGTCAAGGGAGAAAGCGGACGCTGCCCAGAGGAACTCTACCTGGATGCATGCACGGAGGGAGGATCAGAAATAGGCCCCACAGTCGCAGAGAACCCTCTAAGCCAAAATCCTCTCTCTGGTGTTATAGATTGCCACTCTGGCTATCCCCAGGAGGAGGTTGGCGAGGAGGTCCTGCGGCTTTGTGGGGCCACGGATAGGGTGTGCGTAAATGAGAAGGTGGGGAGAAAAGTGAAGCCAAAAACATAATAAAAGATCTAGGAGGAGCTGGAATAGGGGTTGTAACCTAGCGCATTCCAGGTCAACGTGCGCCAGGGTCTCCCTCACTCCTCAGAAGGGACAGGCATCAGGAACTGCGCCAAGTACACTGCAAGAGGGTAGTGGAAGGCAGAGATATGTTAGCCCTAGAATGTTAAAGCCCTTTTTCCAACAAACTGAGAAGGTTAATTAACCTCAGGTTAATTAGAGACACCTGAATCCAATTAAGGGCTGCCTGAGGCCTTTTAAAACTCCTCCTCTAGTGAGAGAAAGGGAGGAGAAAGAGCGAGACCAGCTGCTACCAGGCTAGTAATAGCAGGGAAGTAGCTTCTCCCGGAGGAGAGGCTGTGTTCCTTCCCATACGGGAAGTCCCGGGACAAGCAACAGGATGACACCCCGTCCCAGCGAGGAGGCAGGGAAAGGTATCACCCTTTGTTTGGGTCTCTAGGACTATTTCCCTTTTTGAGTGGGGAGGGAGCACCCCTTAGGCTTACCCTCAGGCCTATCCTGAAGACACAACCAAGGGAGCACCCAAGGGAGAAGACAAACCCTGCTTGAGTGGGGCTGATTACCCCAGGCCCACCATCTCTGGAGGGGGCGGGGGGGGAAACGCTAAGGCTGGCGAGATAAAAGAGGTGCCTGGACACACCACCTAAAGGGATTTGGACTCAGAATTCTCCAGTCCCCCGGACAGCTTTGAAAATCATAACCTAGAGTTTTCATTTTCAGGCTGGAGTGGGCTCCAGGGGCTGATTCCACTTTCAAGCAGGAAAGGTGATCTGAGCTGTTCATTCTGATCGGCCCAGCCTGCTCCTTGTTGTCAGGAGGGTTATCAGAAGTCATTTTGTCTGCAGTCACACTTCCTTCTGCAAGAGGGTTAAAAAAGTAGGCCCTGCTCCTGCTATGAGCTCCATTCGGGCAGACTTCATGTGCTTGCAGAGTCCTTTTGAAGTCAATGGGGTTTTATACTCATTCAGGGCTCCATGAACATGGAGTCCATTATAGAATCAGTTTATTTTATTTGGAAGCCAAACATCAATGTATCCTGCTAACAGGGGCAAATCGTACTTGATGCATATTTTCAGCATATTAATATTGTTCTTCTTCTCTACATGCCATAGTTTTCCATGGAACTGGGTGTGTTCCTCCCTGGAGGTTTGTTCCAAGCCATGACAGCTTTGTCAAGTCTGTTTTCCCACTGGGTTTACAATTGGGATTCAGTGCTCCAGGGACAGCCGTGCATAATGAGTTCCTTCAAAGGTTCTCTGCAAGGCTTGTTGTCACTGACTCACCAGCTATTGGCCTGATCATGCTCCCGTTGATTTTCATGAGAACAGGATTGGGCCCTGAATGAGGTAGTGTCTCTGACTTCTGAGTCAGACGCTGCCACTAAAACTCATGTTAATAAAATGCATATTCTTGCACACGATCCCCAAGACTTTTCAATAGCAGCAATAATATATATAGATATATATAAAATAAAGCTCAAGCAAACTTTTTATTTGTCTAATGTTGGGGAGAATCCATGAGAATTCTGCAGGGACTTTCTTCTCTTTTTCCCTGTGATTATTTTTATGTTAAAATATAATTGAAAGGATAAACAGTAGCTGACATCAGCTCCAAGCTGGGGAAAAGTCAAGGAGAAAACGACAAAAGATGGAGAAACAGAAAGACATTCTAGTGGATCAGGCGCTGTTCTGGGACTCAGGAGCTTGGGTCAATTCCTGGCTCAAACACAGACTTCATGTGTGACTTGGGCAAGACACAAAGTGTAATATATGCCCCCGCAGCCCTTTACTATCTGGTGCGTGGGTAAAACTCAATTAGTGAGGCACACAGGGAGACACTACAGCGATGAAGGGTGAATAAATAGCAATGAACGTGATGAAGGGAAGGTTCACTTAGAAACAAGTGGACAAGTGAATTACTCCTGTAGAAGCAAAAGAAAATGCAGAGACCTCTGCATGGGAATCAGGGCTCATCTGCACCGTATTTGAAGGGTCTCCTATATGGAAGAGTGCCCTTAAGTTATTGGGAAATTCCACTTTCTTTTATTCTGAAGGGACGTATTAAATACAAACCTGACCTATTTTCAGTGGCTTAAGAAAAATGGGTCATGCGGGACTGTGTGAATGTACCAGAAGGATTGGATTTTCCCACTCTCTGAGTTTGAGACACCTGACATTTTCTCTTTAAAAAAAAAACCAGAAGAGCGGGAGAGAGGGAAAAGAAAACAAACTGGCTACCTCTAATCACTAGTGACTTATTTAAAAAGCTGAAATGACAGGCTATAGCCAATCTGTTTGAACTGCCAAACCTTATCAGCAGGGTGTGATTACAGACTAGACCACCTTATAGGGCCTTCTCCCCACCCATTGTGCAATCACTGCAACTGACAGTCACTTCTGCGATTTCAAGGAAACTTTTGCTTCTCTTATGTTGATTGGCGTTGAATCCCTATCCTAGAATTTGGCAGGACCAGTCATTAGTGCATTATACACTCAAGTCTGGATATGATTTTTAATACAACACAGCTTCCCTCTTGGAGGGGACTGCTGAAAAACTGGTATACAAGCTACCCTAAAGGCAAGGGAAATCCCGGTATGTGACCCAGAATTTTCTGGTTTTAGTTTACAGAGATTCTTCCTTCGTTTCAAAAGTGAGGCTAAGAAAGCAGGGCCCCCAAGAGCACATTTTACACAACTTCCTTCAGCTCAGAGCAAGTTCCCATAAAATATTTTTGAATGAATAAACCATCTTGCTCCCTACATTAAAATTCCTCCATCTATGGTAAATGGGGCTGTGCTTTTAAGGCTAAGCAGAGTGACAATTAACCAAGGGCACAGAGGGCCTAATAAACCATTATAAAAACATATATACCTGGAGGATTTGGAGAAGGCAATTTTTTTTTCCTGTAGGCATCTGAACAGAAAGCTTTTAAAAGAGCCACAAAATTATTTTAAAAAGGAAATGAAAGCAAAAAATAAAACAAATGCAGAGTGTACACATAATCCTCTAGATCTGGAACCTTAAATGCCATCTTATTCAGCATGGCTCTGATTCTGGTCCTACACTGCTCCAATTCAATGAACTTCAATGGAGTTACTCCTGGGTAAGTGACATCAGAATCAGGCCCTAGATATAGGCAATGTGGAACTGTACTACTAATAAATTGATCTATGTATTAGTTTAATGCACTGATCATTTGATCCTGTACTCCATATTCTGTCAAAAACTCCCACTGATATCATGGAGTGTTTTGCCTGAAGAAGGAGCCTGAAGAAGGAGCCCTTTAATAGCGGCCTCATTTTGGCTAATTGCATCGACCGTCAGAAGCTCTCCGAGATTCCAGTCAACAGAAGCTGGCATGGCAAACAGAGTCCTGGCTCTAACTCTCCTGCAGAAATAGCCATGGGAGTGGAAGGAGGGGAGTAAATCTCCCTGAGGACCTCTTTGCAGGCCCCCAACCCCCAAGTCATTCTGGGGGCAGAGGTTACCCCTCCCACAAGATGGAATGAGAGCTGCTTCCATCCCTACATGTGAACCATAAGAGTCTCTAGCCCAGGTGCAACCTAACATTCCCCCACACAAGTCAGACTCTGCAGGGAACCCTATGGCACCTAACCTTGTGGCACCTAAATAACAGCCAGATTTGTATAATGCTCAACAACCCAGCAGCTCCCATGGAGATACTTATGACCAGATACAGTTCCACACCCACCTACTGAGATGTTTGAAACTCCGGTCCCTTATTTTGGTTCCTTGACAACCTGGCCCTTAGCCTCTATATAAGAACTACATTGCCTGCCTCAGAAGTCTTTCCTACTGTGCTGTAACCAGCAGTAAGAAAGCGAACATACTGCTACACACTCACAGACTAGTTTGCTCTCTAAGAATAACTTCACATTTCTTTTCCAAGACGGCTGCACTGTAAGGTCAAGGTTGTGTTATTTGAATCCCATGTATTATTAGGAAGCCATAACTTTAAAATTCCAAGCATAAAAAGGTAAGATATGGAGGGGGGGAATACAAATACCATGGCTCAAAAATTCCCAGGCATAAATCGCAGCATTTAAGTCTCTTAAATCTGTGAGTCAGGCCACACTTTACACTTACAGCTGTTGTTCTGTGTGGGGAAATCACCTGGCCTGTGATGGAACAGCATCCTATTTCTTTGGTCCTGCCTAAAATATATTATCCATGGATCATGGCTTTTCCTCCCATAAGAATACTCAGATGGAGAGATCTGCATTCCATGCACCTATCTCGCTTGGATTAACAAAGAAAACACTTAACGGTTAAGCAGTGAAAAACTATGTTCATAATGATGAAAAGGAAACTCTTCAACTGAATGCGCTAATTAAATGGATCATGCTAATATTTTATCCTTACATCTTCCCTGTTTGTTAAAAAATAAACCACAATGAGAATAAAATTATATGTGAATAATCCAAAACAGCAAGGGGAAGCGACAACATATCCTATGACTTTATGTGTTTTCTTCCCCGCTTTCTTTTTTTTGGTCCATAATGAACAGCTGTTGATTGTTTAAAATAGCACCTCCTTTTTAAGTCTTTTTCATGTCAAAAGGAAGCCATCTTATCCGTCCAGTTTTCTAACATTAGAGAGGAGTAAACATTCATTTCCTAGCTAGAGCCTTTATAAATTTCAGAGCTATGAACCTTGGCATCTGATGACCAGATTGACCTTACATGTTTTTTTTCCCCTCCTCTCTCCCCCCCCCCCTTTAAATACCATAGTAGTCTGGAATTCACCTTTTCTGTAAGTTCATTTTACGAACCCTTCCTTGTTTTCATTCTCCCATGTCTGACTAAGCCAGAGCTGCTGATGTAAAGGGTGGAGATGGCAGTTATTTTATGATTACCTTATCAGTGGGCTGATACCAATGTCTCAAAAGAAACTTTTTTAATGGCAGGGAGATTTTTGCAACTTTCTCATGTTACCAGCATTTCACATGAGCTGTTACTCTAACATGGCACAAGTATCTGCCAACGTTTTTTATTTTTCCCCCTTAAAGCTACATCAAAGTCCTTGGAGAATGGTTTATGATTGCCAGTCCTCAAGCTGCTTTATCTGTGGCAGCATGATACATTGCCACTGTTTCACCAGTCTGTGCTATAGGAAAAATCACTCCTCAAAATATTCTGTAATCTTTTTTATTTTTATTTCTTTAACCGAGGTTTTCAAACCTGTCAACTTTGAAACCCAAATGGCCCACTTGGTCTCAAGCCAAGACCCTTTCTAGATAAAGCAGAACAGGGAGACCTCTGTCAAAGTGGAAGCATGCTAAAAAGAATATAGCAACAGCACTTTGTGATAATGGAGTCTTGATGTGTACTCACTGATTCAGCCTCCTGAACGAGACCATTTTCACCTCTTCAGAAACTCAGCCTTGATTTTTTTCAGGATTTAATTACAAAGACAAAATGCAATATGAAGAGTATCAGTCAGATTCTATGCCTAATGACATCAGTTTCAATCCAAGGTCACTCTATTGAAATGAATCTATTTACCCCAGATTTACACTGGTGCTAGTGAGAGGAAAAGGAAGTCCCCAAACTACTCAGACAAATGCAATGCACAGACAAAAACCAGGCACTTAACTGAGTATGGGCCCAATACTGTAAAACCCTTACTTCCACAAGTACTCCTTCCCGGTGAGTGCTTCCATTGACTTCAAGGGGACCAGGTCAGATAATCTCACCTACACTGAATAGCTGCTTACTCAACGAGTAGTCCATCAACATCAATGGGATCACTTGGAGCATATGAGGATACTCCGGCTACATGCATCCAGCCCCAGGTGAGTACTTTTTGCAGAATCAGATCCCGCGAATGCCATTTCCACTCTTTGAGCCTGATTCTCAGTTACATGTCAGCCCTTTACACCACTCTGGATGGTGGATGCAAATTGCAAATCCTTTTGCATTGCCAGCGCTATGTAAAGTGACCTGTACATGAGACTCAGACCTGCAGAGTCACAATCTGCCTCCGTACTCCTGGCATGGGCAAGGCAACGTGTTGGCCCAGCCTCAGCGTTTGGGGCTCAGGGCAAAATTACAAATTAGCTGCCAGATAATTTGCCTCCCTATTGTTCTCATGAAGCAAAGCTGTCTGAAGATCATAGTACTGAGTGGCTAAGACCACACAAACTCTTGGAAAATGTAGAGATACAGACTCTTATAGTTCATCCTTTACTATAGGGCTGTGCAATTTTAACCATTTTTGCCATTTGATTTCATGCAATAACACACGTCCTAAATATCATTTTATGCAGCATTTCCAATGAAATGCCTAGGTTGTCATCGTATGTTTTTGATGCAAAGCCGTTTTTCTTGATAAACAGGCCTTTTTCCTTTTATTTTGCCCAAAGAGGGTCAATTTTCACTTGACACTTCCTAACCTGAAAAGTCCATGTAGTCAAGCAAAAAAAATTTCATGGCAATGGTCCTATTTTCTGGTTGGTAATGGAATTAACTTGCTTGACCATTCGCTTTCCCTATCATTAAAAAATGTAATGCTGTCTTTTGTTCAACATACACAAAATCAGTCTTCTCACTCCTCGAATGTATCAATTTTATTTTAAATCTCTAGACGCTCAGTAGGGTTCTGCCCAAAAGAGGACGGAGGATGAGACTACCTACGGTATTTTCTGTCCCATATTTTTTATTTTGAAATCTTAGCTAAACTGGGTGCTGGGAAAGTAGCCTACCACAAGCATCTTTAATTTGCCCAGCCAGCCCCTTAGTCAGCAAATGACTCTAGGTTTCACTGACCTTGGCAATATTATGCGGGTCATATTTTCCCATGGATGAGCTGTTCTTGAACAATTTCTCCAGTGTGTTAGGCACAAATTGGCTTTTCTTCCACATCAGGCATGCGTGTCTTCTTTCCTCTTTTTTTCTTTTAAACAAACATATTTATTGTGGTCATCACCAGGGAAATCCCACTCTCCATGAATGTTTGAGTTTCCCATATGCCCCTCTCAGTGTGCTGTATATCAGGGCAATGATTAACTTTCTGTATTGAGGTCTATTTTTCTTGGAGGAATCCCCTCCTCCCCTTTCAAGACTCCAATGAAACAGGGGAACTGGTGAAGTTTATTTCTCTCTTCAAACAGTAGTCCAGTATCTTGGGGGGGGGGGGGGGGTTGGAGGAGGGTTACTGATTCTAATATCAGCATGATATCCGGGGTGAAAAACATCTCTTATTTCTTCTCCCCAAAAGTGTGCACAGGTACTAGCAGCAGAGAAGTCAGACAGCAGTTTTGGCTGGGCACAAGAAGTTGCAGGATCACAAAGATCAGAATGTCTAGAGGATGAAATCCTGGCCTTACTGAAGTCATTGGCCAAGGGAAAACTCCCACTGATTTCAGTGGAGCCGGGATTTCACCTAGAGTGAAGTCCTGAAGTGGGTCTAAATATTATAATAATTCTCTGCATTTCTTTGGGGCCTTCCAGAGAACTTCACAAACATCGATTCATTGTTCTTCTCTTTGGTGGTAAAGCAGGGTAATATTATGCCCATTTTTTTTAGAAAACTACAAAAAGGAGTAAGCAATTTGTCCAGGGTCATACAGTGAATTACTGCCAAATCCGGGAGGAGATGTAGCTCTCAGTCATATGCATTAAAACATCCTTCTCTTGCGTAATGATGAGAAAGAGAATCCATGTGGCTATAGCAGAAATCTATCTTTGTATACTTAATGGACCAAATCGTCCCCAGAGGTCAGAGTTTAGGCACTATCTTCAGAGTACTTTTGGCATTATGCTATCCAACTTACTAGCTTTGGAATGTGGCCATATTTTCAAAATGGGATTCCCGGCGCCCACATACAATTGTGTGCCTTCATTTCCATGCACATATTCCAGCAATGTAGGTGCGCATCAAATGCTTGCATGCTAATACTGCTAGTTAGATATGCAAATGACCATTTATTGTGCAAATATCTGAATTGCACTTGCAAATTTAGTGGTGCAATTGCTTGCACATTTTTGCTCAGAATCCATGGGCTCTTCTTGCAGAACATTTGGCTCAGTGAGTTAGATCCTTTATGGATCATTAAAATCAACAGAGCTAACCCAATTTACATCAATGTTCCTAAAAGAAGGAAGAGTAATAAAAAATATAATAAAATAAAAAAACCCTGAGAGGAACAGTATGAAGGAGAGCTTCCTTCTTTCAAGCAGATAATGTGGCTTACTGGACCCTTGGTGCTATGGAGCACTAAACTAAAAAATATCCTTATTATGGGTATGAGAATTCATTCTTGCAAGAGAAAGATCATTACATCATCTAGTCTGCTCTCCTGTATATCACAGGCCATTACATTTCACCCAGCTACCCCTGTACTGAGCCCAGTAACATGTATTTGACTAAAGCATAACTTGTAATTTTGCTCTGCTCAGGTTTAGAGATTTCAAATAATTTTTAAAATGATCCCTCCCCTCCCCACTAGGTTTCCTCAGCAGCAGTTTAATTAGCAAGCACAAATGATTACGTTCCTAAATCCTGCCTGGCTGCACATTTTAACATTAGGTATGAGAAAGAAGCGAACATGAAATTCCCATTGACTAAAAAAAGAAAAGCCTGTATGAACACCAATGAGTAAGAGACTTGCTGACTCACTCTGGAAGGTCAGCGTGGAATGAATTAACCTTGCTCCTTCCCAGCAGTCAGAAATACTTCCTTTGCTGCAGTGGTTTTCACTATTTCAGATACCTAGGAAGTAGAAATGGACCCAACTGCAACCTATTATCAAACACCAGCCGGCACTGGGGGAGATTGCAACCAGAGAGAAACTTTGCAGATGGAGCTTCTCTCCTCAATGAGCCAAAATGGGCTTTGGGAAAGACCTGATTTATCTCTGCAGAGATCCAGCAGCCCAAAGACTGTGGCCCCAATGTGCCCTTACTGCATGTATATGGGAAAGGATAGGGATTTTGTGCAGCAACAACACCTGCTCTAATTCCCACAGAGCTCTCTGTTTCTCCTTCCCAGTCCAATATTCCACTTTGCACAGCAAAACTACAACTGTTCCACTGCCAAAGGGACCTTTCCAGAGGCCAGGGCTCAATCTGTCTCATAGCATGGGTAGGTATGAGAGGAAGATGATGTATCTGAAACAGGGAGGAAAATCTTTGGCCCTGAGCCTGCAGTTTCCAGCTCAGGCAAACCTCCCGTCAGTTTCAGGATGGGCCTGAATGGGAGCCATAGTTATGAACAAACATTGAAGCACGTGTTTACCTTGAAGCATGTGAGTGCTCCCATTAACCTCAGCGGCACTGCTCATGTTCATCCTGACATACATGCATTATTATCATTATTATTGGCCTAATTGTCAGCCCTACCTTATCATCTTGGAATGAATACTCATAACAAGCCTCCCTATTGATTAGACTGGGGTTGCTCATTTTCTTTAAAGCTGAACCTTTATTTCGCACCCAGAAACCCTCTTGTCTGGCAAGCATGAGTGGATAGGACCTAGAAGGCTATATTGTCCAGGAAGCAGAAGTCTGGGGAGTCAGAAAGCCCTGAGTTCTAACCCCAGATGAGCTACTGCCTCACCATGTAAACTCGGTCAAGTCACTAGTCCTCAGTCAGCATTGCTAACAACCACATGCTGCATCTAAGCCAAACTTTCCTGGGCAAATAAATTACAAAAGAAAATGCAGCTTTGAAAAGAACAATTAATGCCACAAGCTCATCCCTTTCATTTTAAGATTAATATGTTCAAGCCTGTTGCCTTATCACGCCCCCACACCTACACACATATATTATCAGCAGGTCTAATCAATAAGCAGCCCAACGCCACTCTCAAATGACTCTCCTGCTGTGATTTCTGCATCTGCTTCCTCAAACACAGCAGTCTGCTGAAATGATCCCAGTCATGACTCACTTCACTTTCCCAGGCTTGTCCGAAGCAAATGCCAGAGACACATGACCAGAGGGAAGCAGAGAATTTCATAATGGAGAAAGGTATGTTTTGAGAAAACTCAAAACGGTTTAGTGACAGTTCATGACATCCCCTTCAAGCTACAGCTGCTTTTACCTCAGCAAATCCCCCTGCTGGGCTCAAGCCTTGGAAAAACAAATAAAACCAACCATATAAGATACCTCCTTTGCACCTCTCCAATTATACAGTTTAAGTCCTTCTCCAGGCTAATTGCCTATTATTATTGGTGAGCTGATTATAAGTCACCCTGGAAGCTTTATAAACTACATACTGAACAAAGCAACAATGCACAATCTCAGATTGAAAATAGCTTAAGCTTCTAAAATCTGGCGTTGTGAATATTAGAAGAATCATTCAAATGGAAGGGCCCTCTGGCAGGTCTCAGCCATATCAAACAGAGCCTTATAACAGGAAACTGAACCTTATTATTTATTTATACTTACTTACTTCATAGATTTTTAAGGCCAGAAAGGACCTTTGTGATCATCTTGTCTGACCTCCTGCACCAGACAGGCCATTAATTCCTGCATCAAGCCCATAACTTGTGGTTAGACAAGGGTATATCTTTTAAACAGGCCCTCCAATCTTATCATATTGTATACATTTGCATCTACCATATTCTCCACAGGTCTGATCCCAAAGCCCAATGAAATCCTTGGAGAGAGACTAGCTGCAACAACTCGTGAAAGGTCATGCAACCTGGACCAACGTGGAAAACGAATTTCTAAGTCAGTAATACCCTGTCACCAGTCACCTCCTGCCAGTATTAGGAGGGGCCTTTTATCTCAAGCGCCTCAGATAATTGCACTTGTTGCAACAATGTACCAATTTGGTCTCCTAGATAGCTACAATCCAAATCCATACAGTACAAGTGAAAATGTCCATAAGCTATTGTCCCAGTTTAGCATACACTTGCTGCTTTTCCATTATCACTTCCATGATCACAAGTTCCATCCCTGCATGTTCCAAGAGCTTTCCAAGTCCAGTAACTGTCTTCTAAAGCAATTTCAATACTGAAAAACAACCAGCAAGGGGAAAAAACATACATAACATGTAATACACGCATCCATAGTATATAACTCATACTGCTTGGTCTCAGGTCATATATCTTCATTCATGATGAGGAGAGATGGAATAATTCACTTATGCCTGTGCAGTATCTTTTGTGGTTATCCTGCTTCTTCCCACTCATCAAAATAAATGTCATATCCCAGTTCAGCTATCATATATTACAATTTGTGTGTGAATTTACATATACACCACACACACAATTATATGGTTACAGACCTTCAGCTGATGTAAATCAGCAGAGCTGTATGGAAGTCAGTGGAGTTAACATCTATCTACACCTAGCTGAGGATCTAGCCTCGTATTTTCAGCAAGCCCCAGCAAACCGCTATGATCCTTTGCCCTTTCTTGAGCATAAGCACCAAGGCCCTTGTCAGTGACGCATGAGGAGGCCAACAGTTCTTTTTTGTTGTGGTAGTGAAAGAAAGATTATGTTTTCCAGTTGGTGCATCTCCAAGCTTCTGGTATTTAGCTGCAAGCAAATAACATTTTCACTATATAAAAAGAGTTTGATGAGGCAACATAAAGTATTCTAACGGCACCCACTACATTCTCCCAAGTCAATAATCTGCCTTTTAAAGTGTTCCAAAATAGTAAATAAGCTTTTCACACAATAAATTATAATTGTTCTTAAAAAAATCCTCCTCAGCTATTGTGTTACTATTAAAATCCTCAATATTTTTTTTAAATCCCAGAGATATTCCTTTTTGTAAATAAGCAGATTCATAGCAGAGTCTAATGGACAATTCTCCTACTCTTCCTGTGGTTTCTTTGTGAATAACATTTGTGAGACTATAAACCAAAGACAACTCAGCCATAACAAGAAAGCTGTCACCATGTTGAAGAGTCAGATGCCATCCTGCATGTAGGCCGCTGGCATAGATCAGGCAACTGCAGGACACAGAGCGTAGTTCCACTGCTGTTAGTCCCCATCATGCCAATAGATGAAGTGAGGATTTCCCCAGTGCCCTGACTATACCACACTACTCCATCAATACGGATACTGGGACCAACCCCTAATGTAAACACACTCCACTAATTTAAAAGCAGAGAGTCTCAAGGCTCCAGAAGCTGGCGCTTCAAGAAAAACACCACATATCAAGGAATCTGCAATAAACTCATGAAAGCTGGCAACGCTGTCTAAGTGTCAGAGCCAGGGTTAGAAATCAGGAGGAGAGCTGGGTGAATTTTTTCCAACAAACAGATTTTTTCATTGAAAAATGCATTTTTAGGTTGTCTTATCTGAAATGATTTGCAAATTCGGGGTTGAATTAGACGATTGGTTTCTTCTGAGAGAAGAACTTAGACCCAGTTGAGGGGGTAGTGATTTTTTTTCACTTTAAAACAGATGTGCAATGTTAGTGTAACCCATCATTTTCTAAATTAAGATAGTACAGTACATACTTGATAGCCCAAACCCCTATTATTTACAATTCCCCAGTATCCAGATCAGCATCAAACTTAGGGTGACCAGATGTCCCCATTTTACAGGGACAGTCCCGATTTTGGGGTCTTTTCCTTATATAGGCTCCTATTATCCCCCCACCCCCATCCTGATTTTTCACATGTGATGTCTGGTCACCCTAATCAAACTCCTCAAAATGCATTGAAACACATCCACTTCAATGAACACCATTGCAATACAATGAAACATATTCAGTCATATTTCTTGCTCCCCAACATACACAGAAAGTTCCTTTGATTACACCAAATCTCAGTTCTCTACAACATTCAGGTAGTCCAGGTTGCATTGTATACTATTCCCATATATAGTATAGTTTTAATTTCATTACCATATCCAAATCTACGTAAATTACCATAAAAACATGCATATATGTGTACACGTATGTACATATTTTGTATGCCTTATGGTCAAGGTATTCTCTCTAGAAAAGTAACTCAAAGTATATAACTGTAATTTTAAATAAGTGGAATATCCCGGTATAGTACGGGAAGAATGGGATACTAGTCTTCAGATTGCTCTAGCTTTTTTAACCGTGAAACACACACCACAAAATATTGCTTGTGGTGAACTAAAAAAGAATTCCTTTCATAAAATTTAATGAGTGTAATGTTTATACTTTTTATAGGGCACAGGGTGTGAAAAACAGCTCTGTTTTAGCCCTGATGACATTTTCATATAGGTGGAAGTAAAAATACAGAGAGATTTGACATCTTGAAGTAAAAAGGGCAAAGTATTATGTTGCAAGTGTGCTGTGTACAAGTTTGGAGTGAAAGCGTAACATATGATTCTAGTTCTGAGCACACACGGCTACATGAGGAGAAATCAGGGCTTGTTTTCCCCTCTTCACAGCTAGCAGATGATACAATGATTTGAACATGTTCAGGGCTCTGGGCTGGAATTCCAGGTTGGAAAAATGTAAATTATCCTAAAAATATGAATATTATAAAATTATTTTACATAACGCTGCATGCTACCAGGCTAGAATCATTGGGCCTGACTCATCACTGTGTTACTACTGTTTGATGCCAGTGCTTCTCTGTCGTAAATAGTCATAATCAATGAGGATGCATCTGAATAACGCTGGAGTAGAGTTGACTGCAAAGTGGAATTTCTGTTCTGTAGGAAAATCCAACTGTGGCAGATACTGCAATCACGTGCAATATCTTTGGGGACCACGTGCTATTAAATCTCTGAATGGTTTATGCATGATATTGTTCTACTCCACGGGTGAGGGCTGCCACAGCTCCTACAAGAACTGAAACCTGTTGGAAGTGATTAAGGTGAATCACTGAGACTAAACAACTCTAGAGAGGTACCAGTCGCTGGAGTGGTTTGCATATACTGATTCAAACTGGGTTTTCCTGAGAGTAGGAGACAAAGAAAGGACTTTTGGTACAAAAAGGATGAACTTGAACTGACACAGGCCTTTCTTTCTGACCCAGCAAATGGACAGGACCTTGTGTCCAAAGCAGGCCCAACCCCTTGCAGAAGGGTTGAAAGGACTTTGACCTCCTGAGGTCTCATAATTCTGATGGGTGACCTCTGGTAAGCTTTTACCATGTGTATAGAAACTTTTATTGTTTTTATATGTTTTTGCTCTAATGCGTTTACATTAAGAATAAATGTACTTGCTTCTAAAGAGCTCCATACTAACTTGTATCTGCTGATAATAGTCCTCAGAGAGAAAGCAAAGTACAGGCGCTGGCCTTCAGGCAGACTGGCTAGCTTGGAATATCACAGTGAAGCACAGGGGGCTGTACAACCTTAACTCTCTCGTCCCCACCCCAATCAGAAGGCAGCATGACAAGGGTCCCTACTTAGAGACAGGTGACGACTGAAGATGTGAGACCTGACTGGGAACTCCTGGAGTGGACCCCAGAGGAGGGGGTATAGGTGCAGTTACCCTGCAATGGTGACACCAATAAATCAAAATTTGTTTTTATTCTAAATTAGAATAAAAAGCTAAAATTTTCATGTGCTTCAGAGCAGAAAAATTCTGAAAAATGTTGGTTAGGAAATATCAAAACATTTCATTTCGATATCATCAAAACAATACCATGTAATATAATTATAGTCAATCTATGGTAATGTTCTATTTAATATTTTACATTATACTATGCAAGTCAAAACAAATTGAATTAAAATGATGAGGTACAAACATTTCATTGAGACTGTATTGAAAAGACTCTATTCATTCTGAAAATTCCCTGTTAAAAATTTCATGGAAATCAACATGTTCCTGCAAAAAATTTTTTGATTTGGATGAAACTGCATTTTTCAATAGAAAAGTGTTGCATTGAAAAAATATTGACCCCCCCCTACCTGCAATGGAATAATCCAAGGCCCAGTGATTTTGCACCTTATTTGCACTTCCCTGTATCCAACTGAGGCTCCAATTCAACAAAGCAATGAAGCATGTGTTTGACTTTAAGTAGCTGACTAATCCCATCCCTATTTGGCAAAGCATCTCAGCACATGCTTAAAGTAAAGCACATGCTTGATTGTTGTCCTTAACTGAGGCTTAGATTATCTTGATGTAGCATGTTACAGGACCCAAACTTGTAGTGCTTTCTCAGACAAAATTTCCCAGGGAAGTCAATGAGAGTTTTGCCTGAATGAAGGCTGAAGAACTGGGACCAGATGATGCGCTCCAAATTTTCAGTGTTAGTTTAGAATTGGACCTGGAAAATTCCTGGCCCCGTTGGAATCAATGGCAAAACTCTTGTTGACTTCAGTGGGGGCAGGGTTTCACCTACAATTTCTTCCAATGTGTCCTGTTACTTATGATGGCACATAATAAGGAATCTATAGTGTCAGCAGATAGTTATCTTTGATTCTGCTGAATTCTCTCTCCCCGCCCTGGATTCCACTACATTCTTTTTGTCACATTCCACCCCCACCTTCCGCAGTATGTCATGGAATCTTTCAGGCTATGCTGATACCACAGATGAACATCTATGCATCTATGACTCCCTGGAGCTCTGGATGAGAGAGTTAAATGTGGCAGCCATCTTTGGTTGTTCTTGTTGAAGTACTTACTTGTCATGGCAGAGGGGATTTTTTTTTCAGCCACTGTAGGGCTCAGTGTCAATAAAACGTCAATATCTCTCACAGCTGAAAGACAAGGCAGTGTCTGACATTAGCCAAGAACAGATATAAATCCTAGCATGATGACTACTGGCATATCTCAAGATTGTATAGTTCTCTCTGTCTGACGTCAAGGACAGAGCTGTCACTCTTCCAGAAAAGAACTCCAAGGGCTTTGGATCAGACTCTTGATCTCTTAAATATATACTGGCTTTAGTCTTAGCTGGCAGGCAAGGGAGGCTCACAGAGCTTCAGCCGGCCAGCAGCCACAGAACGTTTTATTTTCATAACCGAACCATAAAACCTGAATTACAGCTGCGATCAAAGCAGCCTGACATGGAAGTGGAGGGCACGAGGCTTACTCTGGAGGTGGAAGAAGTGTGCGTGTGTGGCAGAGAATTAAGTTGCTGTAATATTTAATTACACCATAAATATAGCAGCACTTATATTTGCAACGGTCTTCACAAATCCTGCAGTTTTTTGAAAAAAGAAATCAAAAGTTCTGTAAAATGGTTTTCTTCCCCTTGTCCCATCAGCTGTGGTCATGTAGTTGTGCAAACATCTGCCATCTTTGACATTAAGGTCCAGCTGCTTATCATCTTCTTTGATGCAATACATCTATTGCTTCCTCAGGTTTCCTCATGGTTTCTTTCCTACCGCTGTTTTCGCTCATGCTATCTATATCATGTCCTCTTTATTCATCTTCTGCATGTGTCCAACCAAGCGAAGTCACTCTTCCTGGATTTTGTCAGCCATGTCCAGGACTTTGATTTCCATCCTAGTGCTTTCATTTCAAAACTTGTCTCTTGGTGTAACTCTTTTTATTGTGCGTAGACATCTCATCTCGAACACCTACTGTCTCTTTACCACCCACGCTTCTGCACCATACAGCATTGCTGGGCACACCATTGTTCTATACAGTTGGGCTTTCACTCTCAACAGCATTCATTCATCCTACACAATCCCTACACAGTTATTCCATACTCTTCAATCACTCCCCAGTCTGGACTGTATCTTCCACAAGCCATCTGCCAAGGTACTTGAACTGGTCAGCCTGATTTAGTCATATTCCTTTAATCTCTATACAGTTTCTCTGTGGCACCTCTACTGACCCACATGACTTCCATCTTAGTCATGTTCATTTTCATCCCATACAGGCTTAGCTGGTCATACGACTGGTTCACTATTTCGCCTAGATCTTCTTTTGAGAATGTAGCTCTTATTGATATGTCATCTGCATGAAGTTCTGTAAAAATGATCCAACAACAAAACAAAACAAAAAAAGAAAAAAAAACTTTAAAACGTAAAATTAACTGACAATCGATGGCAGGTAGAGGAGGTTGGAAAATGGGGGAAAACATCTGCAGAAAAAGTTGTGGCATCCCCCCACCGTAATTTGTAATAAAAATGTATGACATTTTCCAACAAGCTACAGTAGTAGGGCAGTTGTAAGAAGATACTCCTGCAACTATGTGAGCTAACACTGTTTTTATAGCATCTCTTAAAGCAGAAGGTAAACAGCACAGGAGGAGGGCCATTTTGCAGTCACGCAACATTTGCTGCCATATCTTTGGACTTGAATCATAAAGCTTTATTGTCAACATTTTCCCTAGATTGGGGGAATGCAGATCATCAGATATTGACCCTCTGTGGATTTTGCAATGTCTGCATTTTTTCCATCCATGATTAAAACTTTACATGTCATTAGTAGCAGTCAAATCCTAGATACATTTTATATGTTACACCGTACTTGGAAATGAAGAATTTTAAAAGACTAAATTAACTATTTGCTACTTCTGCACTTTAGAAAGCTTATTTTATTTTGTTTTGCATAGGATTTTTTTTACTGCCCTCAGCACCATGGTATCTGAGCATCTTCCAGAACTACATTAAACAATGTGGCTAATATCTGTCACATGTGGTTTGTTCTCTCTCTCATCCTCTCCCCTGGGAGAAGTGTGTATGCAGCAGAGTGTTTTGTTTTGGTACGGTTTGGGGCATTCTTTTGGTGAGGGTTTTTTTAAATGTACACACTGCTATGAGTTTATGTTAGAAAAGGCAGATTAAAGAAGTGCACATTGCACTTGAAGAAGAAGTTCATGGGGGAATTTGTTCAAAGATAATTATATTGATGTCCTTGATGACCTATGTATCTAGTCCCTTATATGGCCCTGTCACAAGCTGGGCTTTCCCTTTAAGAGCAGAGAGTTCTCTGTTCTTAGGAGCGCATAGGGCAGTAATGTGTTTTCTTTTTCACACACTAGTGTACATAATTTTTTTCATTTCTATAAACATACCTAAAAACAGAGAGCCCGAGCCAGTGCTGGAGACAGTGAAACCGTTCAAGTATTTGGGGGCAATCATCACTGGTGAAGGATCAAAGGCAGAAATTCTGGCAAGAACTGTGCAAACAGCAGCAGTGGCGGCAAAGCAAAAGCCAATTTGGAGAAATAAGAACATCTCCCTGGAATCCAAACTGAAACTGCTGCACGCACTGGTCATCTCCATTTTTCTGTATGCGTGCGAGACATGGACCCTTATGGCAGAACTTGAACAGAAAATACAGGTAGTAGAGATGAGATGTAAAATCCTGGGCATCTCCTACTTCGACCACGTCACTAATGAGGAGGTCCACAACAGCATCACCCAATGCATATGAAAACCTCCTGACAACCGTGAAGAAGCGCAAGCTGAAGTGGTATGGACATGTAACAAGATCATCTGGCCTATCCAAGATCATCTTCCAAGGGACAGAACAGGGGAAGAGAAGAAGAGGTAGACAGAAGAAGAGATGGATTGACAACATAAGAGTGGACAGGAATGGACTTCGCGGAGACTCAAGCACTGACACACAATCATCAGGGGTGGAGACAATTGGTTGATTGCTCATTGATGATGGTGCCCCAATGACCAATGCGGTTATGGGAGTGATGATGATTATGATGATCCTATGCCCATAGGAGTCAACGGAAAACTCCTATTGACTCCAATGGCACAGAATTAGGCACAGGTGGCTTATAAATAGAGCTAAACCTGGATCCTGATTTTCCCAATACTTTCTTGGAAGTGTTCAGATTATCCAATTATTAAATTGACTTATTTTCAAAATCAAGCATCAGGATGTATTTATGGTCGTGAAATCCCAATAAGATAGACAAAATCTCATCTCGAACACCTGCATTCCAGCTCCTTCCTTCAATCAGTCTTGCCTGGTATAGAGCAGAATAGCTGTTCAAAGAAACACAGAGCTTCCCCTCTTCCCTTTGTGTCCTTCTCTCTCTCACTTCTGGCAACCATAGAGAGGAGAGAAGGAAGGGATACAGGTGTCTCCAGCTACTCACCCCGCTCCTTCCTGGTGCCTTTCCTTCCCCCTGACTAAATTAGATCATCAGTTGTATTGGATTGTCATCACCTAACATGACAAGATTTGGCCTTGAACAATGGTTAGCACAAAACACATTGCTACATGATGAGAGTTTTATGCAGGGTTGCATAAAACATTTTATAGCAGGGCACCAATACATTAGGAACAAACATTTGTAGCTATGAAAAAAATGAGATTTGACTGATAACATGAAGAATCAGAAAACGTTAAGTGACCTGCAAGCAGCTCTCAGACTACAATATTATTTATAGAGAGATACCCAAGTCCTGAAGTTTGGATCCAGGTCTTGATGTGTATCTCAGTTTCTCCAATGTTTGGGTTAAGTGAAGATTTCTTGTTCTGGTTTTAGGCCATCCCTAATTAAAAAGTCAGGAAGGTTGGATGAGTCCTGCACTCCTATTTTGTTCTTTCTTACCTACAGCATGAATTCCTATTTTTTAGGGATGATCAAAAATGTCTATGACATCCTTTTGTGGATGGAAATTTGAGGTTGTGATTGAACAAGAATTTTCATGGAAAGGGTTTGATTTGATTTTTTTTGTCAAATAGCCAACAAATAAAAATCTAAAAATTCAGAGGGAAAAAAGACATTTTCCATCCAGTTTTATGAGGCCAGTCCTATGCTATAATGAGGGACGAAGAGGGAGAGGAAGGATTGTCCAGCGGCTAGAGCACTACCCTAGGACTTGGGATATTTGGTTCAATTTTCTGCTGTATTACCACCTTCCAGTGTGACCTTGGGCAAATCACTTAGGCCCACAGATTTTTAGGCACCTAAATCCAATAAGAATCCCCCATCTGTATAATGGAGATTACAGCACTTCTCCACATCACAGGGATGTTGTGAGGACAAATACATTAAAGATTGTGAGGTGCTCATATACTAGGGAAATGCTCATATAAGTCCATAAGATGGATAACTAAAGATTGTAGGCATATCAATCAATATGAGTTATGAAAAGGAGCAAGGTCACCCCCTATTGCCCCAGACTAATCATAGCTGATATTTAAAACAACAGGTATTCCCCATGCAATTGTTCTAGCCTCTTTCGGGTTTATTCTTTGTTTTAATTACGCTTTGTTGTGTTTGGCTTTGGGTCATTGTTATTGCGATATTCTCATGCACCCTGAGACGTACAGAAGGGGTTCTATAAATCAATTAGAAGCAAGAGTGATAATACAGATGTTATTATTCCATCAGAGTTGTGATGAAGCTGGTGATACATATGTAAATATCTTAAAAGGAGATTCATCTTCATCATGTTTAGATGCTTAATATTTGTTCCTGGTAATCACCTATTGTCATATTGGTTCCTGCTCAATGATAACTTCCATTAGAAAGCGTTTAAGCTTATTCCTAAGGAGGGTAAATACTTCAACTCATTCATGACTCAGAAGTTCCTGGAGTTACAGTATATTTAATTTGTCTGAAAAAAAGAAGACATAACACGAGCATTACAAGAAAAAAAAATCACATTAATTAAAGGGAGTCTCCTGAAAGTGTCGATGAAAAAAGCAGCCAGCACTTATTAAAAATCCTTTCCCTGGATCTGTTCTCATATGACCATAATTTCCCACGTGTTTGGAAAATGTTCCAGACTCCCCAACATGCTGAAGTACTTCTCTGCTGAGCGCGTGGCAAGCTGTGCTGTTTTCAGAATGCCGGGAAGTTCACAGGGTGATTGATGATGAACATAAGTTGTTTCACTCCTCATGGAACATTGTGTTGGGAAATTTCTTAAAGGGGCATTCTCTTTTTTTTTTTTTTTAATTAAAAAAATAAAATATCCCCTTTGTATTTATTACACATGCTTCATACAAAAATGTTAGCAACCAGTGCATAATTACTATCACGTGTTATCTCTTGTATTAGACTAGTCCAGAGTCATTGCTTTAATTAAGTGTCAGAACCACAGAATTTTGTTACATGGTTCTTCAAAGATGACCACTGATATCAAGTGAAGTCTCACCTAAGGGGGGGTCTAGTTCTCAGATCCAAGTAATAAAACTGAACAACTCTGGAACTGATGGGTCAACATTCATCTCAGATTAGTGCTTAGAGTTACATCCTCATTCCTTCCTTTGCTTCATGTTAATGGCAGAACGTTGACTCTCTCACTTATACAATGCATCATACACAGTGAGGTCGGGTCCTTCAGTGGGGACAAAGATGGTAATTCAGTCTGGAACTGCTGCTGCTGTCATAAACGTTTATGACAATGTCACTGAGCCCCAAGCTGTTGAATCGTAGCTTTGTATTCTATCTCCTATCACATACTAGTACAGATGTACAAACTGTATCTAGGAAGGAGTAATTAACCCTGTATTTTCCCAAATGTATCTAGTGGAAAACTGCCAGTGGGAGTGATGGTGAGGAGGAACCAAACCAGTGTAAAGTTCCCATCGGGATAATTTTAAAACCCCTCTGATTATCAGATATCATGGAAGTTTTGATGTTCCAGTGATTTAAGTACTGTCCCATCCTCAGCTATAACAAGAGCGTCCACAGGGACATCATAGAACTGGTTGATCGCTCCCTGCTGGCCACCCACCAGACTGCTGTGAGGGGAATCCAAGCCTCTGGGTGAAAGCCTGAACAGAGTCCAGCCACCGGCCCACTCTTGTGATCCTTAGGCACACTCTTGGGGCACAAAGAGCTCCATCATGAGAACTGGAACCAGCTGTCCTGCTGCCTGGCCCCTCTGAGCACAGTGCTGACCCTTCAGTCCCCCTTCCCATCTTCAAATACACCCAGAATCCCACCAAAAATGTGAGCTGTCTGGTTTATAGTTTCACAAGGCTTGTAGTAGTTGTGAAGCAAACAACATACTCTGCCATACTTTGCCCAGAGTCTAACGCAATTGTTTTTTACTTAATCATATAAAGCACAGAGTACACAGACCATTTAGAAAACAACACACAATGCTCCTTACTCACTCACCCTTTCCTTTGAGAGTCCCTGAGGACTGTCTGAGCTCAGGAAAACGGGCAGGGCCTCTGGCCTCATAGCTGGGGTGCTTCTTTCTTCTCTTGAGCTGGAGACAAAGGCTGAAGACCCCAGACAGATTAGCTCCTCGCTTTTTATAACTTGCAGCCCTCTCTGCCAGGTGATGTCCTGCTCAGCTTCCCCAGAAGACCACTTGCCAAGGTGACCTCTCCAGTTTTCCTGGTTGGGAGCCAGTCTATTGTCTAGCGTGATTACATTTCAATGATCAAGCCTTTAAGTTAAATGTTTGAGACACAAGGTAGGTGGGTAATAGCTTTTATTGTATCAACTTCTGTTGGTGAAAGAGACATGCTTTTGAGCTTACACAGAATTCTTCTCACACCTAAATACAAGGTGAAAGAGTTTGTTTCGCGTAAGTGGTTACCACATATTGTAAAAAACTATTCAAGGTGAAGTGTGCATTTAACACCTCTGCAGCCATTGGACAAAAGAGGAGGTTAATGGGTCACAGATTGTGGTAATAAACCATAAATCCAATGTTTCTGTTCAGTCCATGTTTTTTAAGTGTCTAGCAAAGTTATGAATTTAAGCTCCTAGGTTCATGTTTTGAAGGTGTTGTGCAGGTTTCCTTTGAGGATGAGGATTGAGAGGTCAGATATGGAGTGATCACTTTATGAAAAGTGTTCACCCACAGGTGATGTGGACTTTTATCATTTTTCTGTATGAGTTCATTTGAGAACATAGTGATTGTTTCATTTCACACACATAGTTGTTATTGGGGCATTTAATGCACTGGATGAGGTACATCACATGTTGTGATAGACATGTGTAGGACCAATGGACATTGAAAAATGTCTGTGGGGGGTGGTCATTGTAGCAGTGGAGATATGCCTACAGTTTTGCCAGAAGTGGTGCTATTTTTTAATTGGTGTGTCTGTGGGGAACTTGCTTCTGATGATCCGCTTGGCGAGGTTGGGGGATCATTTGTTTATTTGAAAGACAGAAGACAGGGTTCACAAAAACTTTCTTTCAGCAGATGGTCCCCATTGACTATGAATTATAATTGTTAAATGATATGCCAAATGGGATTCAGTGTGAGATGGTAGATGACGGCCAAGGTTGTGTGGTCAGATGAGGTTTCTTTCCTGTAATGAAGCAGGTTCTCTTGGTATATGTGGGTGGCCCATTTTCTGATGCCATCTACTTCTCTGGTGGAGCAGCCTTGTTTGGTGAAGGTGGTTTTAAGTGTGTTAAGGTGTGCAGCCTGGATTTTCTCCTCGGAGCATATTGTGTGGTATCTGAGTGCCTGGTTGTACAAAACAGGTTTCTTGATCTGTTTGGGTTGGTCATTGGATCTATGAAGGTAAATGTTCTGATCCATGGATTTCTTGTATATAGTTATCTGTAGGGTTCCATTGTTGAAGCCGATTGTGATGTCCATGAAGATGATGCTAGTGTGGGAGTTCTAGAGATAGTCTGATGGATGGGTGGTTGTTGAAGTTGTGGTGGAAATCTATCAGGGAGTTTAGGTCTTCTGTCCAGAGTATGAAATTATCATCAATGTAGTTCAAGTAAATCATTGTTTCATGGTGCATTTGTCCAGAAATTCTTTCTCAAGGCCCATGAAGAGATTAGCATACTGGGGAACCATGCTAGTACCTGTGGCTATTCTCAAGGTTTGGACAAAGCGTTTGTTGAATGCAAAAAAAGCTATCGACAAGGCTGAAATGTTAGGCCTCTGTCCTTACACCTGTTGAATTTTTTTTCCAACATGGAATTGAAAGGACAACTAGCCCCTCATTGAAAATGGAGTCTGTGGTCTGACATTTTATGAAAAATGTTTTTTTTTTGGTTGAAGTTTTACATTTTCTAGATGAAAAAAAAATGTGAACTGAAAATTGTTGCTTCATTTTAAAATTTGTTTAGGGTTGTTTTTTATTTTTTAATAAAGGTTTTTGGTGAGGAGGAAAAGAACAACACTCACACTTAGTTTTTCCTTTTTTCCAGTGGGAAAAAGTTAAGAAATGAGAGAAAGTGGGGCAAACCCCACCCTCCAAAATACCTTAAAAACAGGACCCAAAAAACCCCCAAAATGAAATGTTTCCATTCAAAGCAAAACTAAATATCTCAGTTTTGAATTTTTCACCAAAAAAATCATGAAAATTTTCAAATGAAACAAAGGGAAAAAAGGCTTTTCTTTCAAAAAATTTCCCAAAGATTGAATTCTATATTTCAACCAGCCCTAAATATGGAGTAAATCCCATGATTTCATCTAAATGCAATGAGGTCAGAATATACTTAACCAAGGGCTTGTCTACATGGTGCAGCATTGTGTCCTAAAGGGGTATGAACTGAAAAGCACACTAGCATGTTCCGCACTAACTGGCCTGTGTAGACCCAGCTCATGCACACCAAAAGTTCCCTTTAACATGCATTAGGGGACTTTTAGTGTATGCCAGCAGAATCTACATGGGCCAGTTAGTTCACAACAGTTCAGTGCTCTTTAGAATTCACTCCCCTCTAATGCTCATTGCCACACTGTGTAGACAAAGTCCCAAAGTTCAAATCCACCTCACCTGACCCCAGAAACTCACAGTCTATATTGACAGGCCTCAACAAAGCAGACATGATTGAAGGTTGTGCTGTTGTAGTTGTTTAGTGAATAAACAGAGTGCTTCAGCCCCTAAGGCTGTCAAATCTTGGGCTTTTTACAAGCACTTAATATCTGTTTTATAACTGAAAACTTCGACAAGATTCAGGTTCTGCATGTTCAGATTTTCCCAGACTCTGACTGGCCTGCATAATTCGAACCAGGTTCCTCCATATCTGTTCATGTTATCAAAGATCCAGAGCACCAAGCTATGGTTTAGGATGGGATGGGGTTTTTGTCATTAGATCTGGGCCAATAATTTGTAATGAAAAACTGTGACATATTGTGATACTGTTGTTAGCAAGTAGATTGTGATTTTCTCCAATGTAATCGTCATTCAAAATTGTTGGCTCAATGGTTTCTACAAATAGTGTATGGTCTGAAGATTGTGCCTGAGCAGTTCATTGCAAATATTCAATATCTGACATTCCGGCTCTGTTGGTTAGCTTCTGTTGGACACAGAGGCCAGATGCAGTATTTCTGTTCCCTGACTGTGGGGGAATAATTCTTAGAATCAGACTGCTTGTGCAAATACTCATGGTTACACATTCAAAATTACCTTTTTTTGCACATATTACCTGATAGTCATCCCAAATTAGGGTGACCAGATGTCCCGTTTTTAAAGGGACAGTCCCATTTTTGGGGACTTTTTCTTATATAGGCACCTATTACCCCCCACCCCCTGTCCCGTTTTTTCACAGTTGCTATCTGGTAACCCTACCCCAAATCCTCTTTTTCTCTGTCCATTTGGGCCAGTAAGCTCACTTAATACAGTATTCACAGAAGGGACCCCCCAAAAAGAGAAATGCATTCACTTCAAAATTGGAATTAATCTTAATGAAAAATATTTTGCATGAAAAATATATTTGCTCAGCTCTATTCAGCATTAAGGGCCTATTCCTTTCCTGAGCCTCCTTAGCCCTAGCTGCAGCCAGTCAGATTGAAGACACTCACGAGTGAACCCTAACATCTGGGGATATGTTGGGGGGGGGGAGAATAAAAGCTGAGCATCACAACAGTATTATATTCTTTACAGTGTGTTCCAGTGGTAAATTCTGCATCCCAGACTCCAGTGAGGATGACTCTAAAAGCAGCAGTGGTCTCTGAAGTACGTATCCTATTGCAGAAATGAAAGTGCCTACTAAGTGAATGCAGTTGCCGTATTTGTTAAAGGTGGTGCCAGAAATATTAATAGATTTCAGACTCATTCCCTGGATGGTGGTAGAAAATTCTTTTTCAAATTCATCCAACAAAGCAGTTAGACACAGGAATGTCCGCTTTTATATTTCCACGCTAGTGTTCCTTTGCTTTCACCGTTGCCTAGTTAGATATATAATATATATTTGTGTAGAACAGACACAAATGTGTGTGTATTGTGGGCATGTTTAAAAACCATACGGTCTGATGAGTATTGTACACTAACTACTACTGCACTGTCTGTCATCAGGCACCTAAAACTGATACGAGTAATTTACTGTTGCAAAGCTTCCAACAGTTAATATCTAAATGGTCAAGACTTGAAAATAGAAGAGGTGAGGATGATTAAGCCTAAGAGAAACTGCTTGAAAATCCCTGAGAACTAAGGCAGAGCAACATAGCAACAAAGAAGTGACTTTCTCTGAACGAGAATGGGAATCATCGGTAGTGCTGTAAGACGAATTAATACAATGCCAATACAGGTAGCACGTTAGCCTGGAAGAGACTTCAATCTCTTCCCCACAGCTTCAGGAATGTGCTCCTTATTCTCCTCAGAAATACCTTGCTCTTTGAAGCATTCACCTACTTCTTACTCCTGGCTCCAAGAGGTTGGTTAACCAACCCCGTTTTCTCCTCTGATGTTTGCTTGTTTCTTAACCATTCTGCCTGTGGAAGGCAGGCGAAACAATCAGAGCATTTAACATATTAAACTCATGCCATGTGCTATTAATAATACTCAGAACTGTTACAACAGGTCCAAAGCACTTCAGATTTTCTTCCATTGGAAGCCACAAGATAATAAGAGGAGGCTCCAAGAGAGGTGTGGATTGCCCGCAAGAGGTCTGAACAGCAACATGTATTTTTACTGGAAGTCTGCTAACTAGCCAAAACCTTTGGAAAGTCATGACACCAATTTGGCAAAGCACTATCTCTGTCTGCTATATTGAAAACATCTTAGACAGCATAATAAATAAAATGCACTTCATTTTCATGGTTTTAAGCTTGTCAGCTTTAAACTGGTCTTTCTGTTGGCCTGCAGTCTGTCAAAGAGCAAAGATTAGGAAACTCGATGGAGCTGAACCAATTCAAATTGACAAAATAGAACAGAGAGAGAGGGGAAAAAAAGAAATCTACCCAGAGGTCTGGGGTGGGATTTCACCCTCCAGTGATGTAGTATTGCCCTGAGGACCTGATCCAAAGTCAAGTGAAGTCAGTGAGAGTCTTTCTATTGACTTCAGTGAGGTCAGGCCCTAAAAGAACACCCCAAACCTTCGAATCTGTAATATATATTTTCTGGGGCTCTACTAGGAACAATTGTCATGGTCACCAAATAGGAAGAACCACTGAGGACCTCAAATTTTGGTTGTTGGGATGGCGGCTAAAACAAATATAGTAGGGGTATAGCTGATGGTTAGTGGGCCAAAGTTTGGTGCGTGTTCAGATGGTCACAGGATAGTCCCAATCTTGACAGAGTTCTTCTATCCCAAAAGCCAGAATTATCTCCAGTGGCAACGGAATGCTACAATGTGGTTTTATGCTGCAATGGGACAGGATATCCTGGCATCAGAGTAACAATATCTTATTTAGGTGTCTTATTATAAACATCTTTCTCTCATGACCCAGTAGCCAAGGACAACGTGTAATAAGGCTGCTCAAACGAGATGTGCAGAACAGCACATTGCCTGATTTCCAAAGCCATCGCCCTCCAAGGGAGTAAAAGAGAGGAGGCAAATGCGAAGAGATTTGCGGTAAATAGTCAAAATGGAAAACCGAATGCGAGGAAATGAAGTAGATTCGCAGAGCTTCGGAGCGATCAGGACTAAGAGCATTAAATAAAGAACAGATAGCTGAATACCCCAGTGCAGGTGCTAACAGAAAGGCACTTCAATAAGTGTCCTGATTCTCAATGGTCTTCAACAACAGCAGCTTTTCCTGTAGTTAATGGTTGCCCTGGGACTCAACACCTCTGTGGATCAGGCCTTATGTATGGATTTAGGTGGCTAACTATGGGCACATACGTTTGAAAATTTTGGCCTGGGTCCTTAAGGAGACAGGTTCTGAGAGAAGGAAATGTGCCTATTGTAGGACATCGTTATGTATCAGGATCCCTCAGTTTCACATCAGGTGGCAAGTATCTTCTTGGGTAGCTACATTATACACCCCCAAAAGGTGAGAAGTTTTCTCCAGAAAATGATCAACGCTTTTACCCTCATACATCAGGGATCAGAAACATATTGAGCCCTATGGTAAAACCCCTTCACCTACCATTGAAATGGCACCACTTTGGCTTTGAGATGCAGCGTAGCTCTTTTACAGTGCCCAGAAAGCCTACACAAAGCCTTAGGGTACGTCTACACTTACCTGCCGGTTCGACGCGGAGAGTTCGACTTTTTGGAGTTCGAACTATCGCGTCTGATCTAGACGCGATAGTTCGAACCCCGGAAGTGCCGCGGTCGACTCCGGTACTCCACCTCGGCAGAAGGAGTTGGCGGAGTCGACGGGGGAGCCGCGGAGTTCGAGCCCGCCGCGTCTGGACGGGTGAGTTGTTCGAATTAGGGTACTTCGAATTCAGCTACGCTATTCACGTAGCTGAATTTGCGTACCCTAATTCGAACCCCCTTCTTAGTGTAGACCAGGCCTTAGAATGCTTTATTCAGATGAAAACATGGGGGAAATTTAAGTAGGGACAAGGGGCCAGACAGTTAAATGCTGATTTACACCATCTGAGGATCTGCCTCAAAGTATTTAACCAGTCAGCACAGGATATGTGAAATCAGGCATCTTACAGATTGTGGCGGGGCGACGACTCATCAGCGTGGCGCTTCCTGCTGGTTGTCATGGGAATTAGCTCTTTCCAGCCCAGAGCGCCCTCTGCAGGCTGGTGGCTCCCCCGCTGCTGGCCCCTGTGTCCCTCCCAGACCCCGGTGCCCCTCTACTTCAGGGTTATGCCATCTCTGTCTGGGTCTCCCCTCCCAAGGGAACCCCCAACCCCCCTAAACCCACCTTGCCTCAGTGGCTACTGCCAGTCATCGTCTAGCCCCCTCTCCCTGGGGCGGACTGCAGTCTGTAAACCACTCATCATCGGCAAGGAGGTTAGGACCTGCTGCCTTTGCCTATCTCTGGGCTGCCCCCCTGCAGCCCCAGTACCTATTTGTAGGCCTGCAGCCTGGGGTTTTGATAGGCTGGAGCTCCCCAGCTCCTTCTGCCCTTCCCCAGCACTGCTCCACCCTAGGTACCCTTCCCAGCTCCCAGGCAGCCAGATCCTTCTCTCTCTGAAGCGAGAGAGAGAGTGTGTGTCTTCCAAGCTCTGGCCCTCAGCCCTATTATAGGGCTAGTCATGGCCTGATTGGGGCATGGCCCCAGCTGTGGCTGCTTCCCCCAATCAGCCTAGCTTTTCCCCTGCCCCAGCCTTCTCCCAGGGCTGTTTCAAGCCCTTCAGGGCATGAGCGGGGTGACTCCCCCCCCCCACTACACAGATCAATAACCCAAGAATGAAGCAACTACAGGGACTGCCCGAGTGCATTTGGCCTCAGTGAGCCCTGACGGTATAAGCAAGTCTGCTGTCTGGTGTGATTAGGTCCGTAGTTAAAGCTCTTATCAGTTTGACTAATGAGGATATAATAGGGATATGAGCAGATGAGCAGGAAAAAAAGAAAAACGTGTTTGCTGTGCTGACAGACTTACAAGTCAATTTGTGGTTATCTCATGCAGCAAGAATTTGCGGTTTGTTTAAACATTAAGGTATGGTTTTAACTAAGGTCACTATCAGTCAGATAGTGACTGGTTCAAGCGAGTGGCTGCATCTATAACCAGTGTGGCAAATTGCCGGCACTATTATGATGGGTCTCGCGCTTTCTCTTCTTTGGGGGGGGTTCAGGGCACCATTTCTTGCCCCTGAATTGGAATATTAATTACCCCATTAGTGTCTTTGAGGAAGGGAGTGGAGAGGGAGGGACCTGGGCCCGCCCTCTACTCCAGGTCCCAGCCCAGGGGCCCTGAGGATAGTGGTGAACCACTTGAACTGGCGGTTCCTTCCCCTGGGCTACTTCCCTCTCCTGCCCTTCAGCTTGTGGGGGGGCTTCCTGCCCTCCCTCTGCACAAGCCAGGTGCCCCTTACCTAGGGTCTTGGACTTCTTAGCCCACTGCAGCACTCCTCCAAACTGTCCTCTGCTTTCTCTTCAAACTGTTCTCTGCTCCAACTCCTTCAAACTGTTCTCTGCTCCAATACCAATCCTTTCTGCTCCAACTCCCATACTGTCTGATTGAAGCAGGGGGGTTTTATCATGTGACTGACTGCAGGTACTCTAATTGGCTTCAGGTACTCTAATTGGCTTCAGGTGCTTTAATTGGCTTCAGGTGCTCTAGTTAATCTATAGCAAACTTTCTTCCCCTTACAGGGAATAAGGCTCCCTTGTAACACTCTCCTGCTGCCCTCTGGCCATGCTGTATCACACCAGTTATTACTATGGGTCAACAAACCAGTTTGTATAAAGACAAACTAGATTTTCAGCCATTCCTTTGAACCAGACCAGAACCATTTCTGAGGGTCGAAATTATTAGAATTTTAAAACATAATTTTCACATCTCTCCATATTTCCTAATTGCAGCTCATCCACTTCATAAAAAGGCTGTTCTTATGGACTCAGTCCTCATCTGGGTCTTTCATATCAGCTGAGAAGCTGGCCCATGTATTTCCAACTAAGTCTGAACCAGAAAGCCCTGTTTTTGCTAGACTTCTAGCCCAATTTTCCCCTATATGTATTCACCAGCCTATCGTTTTAGGGAAGAAGCACTAGAGTGGTGTCTTGTTCTGCACATTCATCGTAGAGACCTGTGTTAAATGAGCAAGTCCCTTTATTCTTATCTTCACATCCACCACAAACCAAACCATTTCTTAGCTGCAGCAGGCAGCTCTCTGATCTGAACAGCCTTCACAGCCCTGCCTGCTTATGGGAAGAGTGACCCTTTAAATTCTCCAGCCATACCCCATACATTAATAATAGCAGCTGCCCCGAGTCCTAAGGGTGGTCCTTGTGTTGCACTGCCAGGGTTATCAGAGTTACCTTTAGGTAATCTGAGAAGAAGACAGGTAGCTGGAGCCCCAATGTGAAAGAAAAGACAAAAGGCAATAATTTCATTTTAAAACTAGTGAGTTTTGATGCAGAACAACTGCAGTATCAAAGAGAGGCAGCTGAGCTTCAGTTCATTTGCAAATTTGACACCATCGGCTCAGGATTAAACAAAGACTGTGAATGGCTAGCCGACTACAAAAGCAGTTTCTCCTCCCTTGGTGTTCACACCTCCACTGCTAGAAGAGGGCCTCATCCTCCCTGATTGAACTATCCTTGTTATCTCTAGACTGATTCTTGCCTGCATATTTATACCTGCCTCTGGAAATTTCCACTACATTCATCTGGCAAAGTGGGTATTCATCCACGAAAGCTTATGCTCCAATACGTCTGTTAGTCTATTGCCACAGAACTCTTTGTCGCTTTTTACAGACCCAGACTAACACGGCTCCCCCTCTGATACTTGCAGTATCAACAGTTACTTGAGGGTCTAGCTGGCACAGCATGTATAAACCCTGCAATCCACAACCTATCAAAAAGGCAGTTTAATTCAGTGGATATCTACACTCTATTGTACAGTCATTACATTTGACCACCGAGGGAGAAACAGAGAATTTTGCATGGCCACTAGAGCGAGTCAAAAATTGGGGAAACAATTTAATGGAATACTTCAGAATTTCGAAGGCATTTCAATTTTGTTTCAAAATGGATCAATTGTCCATTTATTTGTGAAAGTTTACTTGAAAATTTTCTTACTCAACGTTGGATTGTTGGTGAATGAAATATGCTTCTAATGATTTTGAAAATTATTTCAAGAACTCTTTTGATGAAAAGTTGATAAAAATGTCCCCGAAAATTGTAAAAAAAAAAAATGAAAAGTTGTTACCCTCAACAAGGTTTAAAGGAATGTTTTGTTTTGTAAATAAGTCAATTTTTCTGTGAAAAACTGGAACATAAGAACATAAGAATGGCCACACTGGGTCAGACCAAAGGTTCATCCAGCCCAGTATCTTCTGACAGTGGCCAATGCCAGGTGCCCCAGAGTGAATGAACAGAACAGGTAATCATCAAGTGATCCATCCCCTGTCACCCATTCCCAGCTTGTGGCATACAGAGGCTAGGGACACCATCCCTGCCCATCTTGGCTAATAGCCATTGATGGACCTATCCTCCATGAATTTATCTAGCTATTTTTTAACCCTTTTATAGTCTTGGCCTTCACAACATCCTCTGGCAAGGAGTTCCACAGGTTGACTGTGCACTGTGTGAAGAAATACTTCCTTTTGTTTGTTTTAAACCTGCTGCCTATTAAATGTCAGCCACTCCGGTGGTCACTTTAACAGACATAGATGTTCACCATTACAATGATGGGTGCAGTATAGAAACCTAAACTAACAGACAGAAATATGTAGAGATCTATACTGATTTTTCCAATTCAGTAAGAGTGTAATTTATATACCTGTGATTTATGTACCAGCATACTATAGTGTTTTCTCTATACTGTGAATTTCAAAATCTGATACAAAACATATTTTTAAGAATGTATGTGCGTACTCACTAAATTAACATGTTGCATTATAGCAGTGGTCATCAGAAATGTGCAAATTTAGAACATTTAATATTTTGTTTACATTTACTATTAGCTTTTGCTTTCATCAAACTGCAGCGGGGGGAGTGGGGGAGGGAAAGGAAACAGAGACCCTTTCAGAAGTCTGTTTCTTCCTTGCAACAGATCCAGGATTCTTTTAAACACTGCACCACTATCTGATTAAAATGAGAATGTCAGCTGATGGACTCCAGCTGGAGACAAGATTGAGGCAATTAAGAATTATTAAACGGTGCTACTTTGTTTATTTTACTTAATTTTAAGCACACTTATTGGTGCATTATATGTCAGACTTCCGGAAGAAATACAGTCCGAAAGCAAAGTGATTCAGGTAGGACACAGGAAAGATACACTCTTTGCAAAAATTAAATGTAGCCTTTGAAAATTAAAGGTAAGGCTTGACATCGAAGGAATTCTGGAATAAGGACAGAGTTCATTAAAGGTTAATTGATTTAGGGGTATGTTCTGACCTAGAGCCTGATCCAAAGCCCACTGAAGTCAATAGGAGATTTTTCCATTGATTTCAGGGGACTCTGGCTGAGACTCCGAAGGGACATTTCAAATCTCCACCATGCCTTGTAGGAGAGAAGGATACCCCTTACCTAGGTCTTGTCGGTATGATGCCTTTACTAGATCTTCTGCTTTGCAAAATCTGGATGCTCTGTTTGTCCCATCAGTGCACAACCACTGTTGTGAATCCCTGCGCATTTTAGCTTGGCATTCAAGCTTTACGAACTTGATGGGACTAATTCATACCCCTTTGCAGAAATTTAAAGGACTGTATGGCAATGGAGATCAATTGTTCTCCATGTGAGTAATGGCTTAGTGTGATTAATCTGCATTAAAGACATAGATGAGGCATGACTGGAAAGAGATCAAAAACCTGTTTCTTCCTGGTCACCAGTCATGACCTGCTGTGGTGAACACAGCTGGAAAGAAGGGAAATGGAAAGTTGAGAGGCTTCCTGCGGCTTCTTTGGCAGCTGGGCCACGAGGCATAAGGATATTTGGTATGGCCTGTCTCAACATGGTTCACTCCAAAGGTGACGTCTCAGACCTTGGCTTGGAAATCTTTAATCTGGATCTCCAGGTCTCCCTGGAGTGCTGGTTGGAAGATAAATGGATTATCATCACATGGCATGTAGAGGTCCAATAACAATCAGGGCCTCGTTGCAGGGCAGGGGGGCCGCTCTCACCCCCTCCTGTATAGGTTCACCACCGTGTGCTTTATTTTCAATGTGCTACACAACTCCTTGCCTTCCCTTCCCTCCCCGCAGCTTCTACCTTCTCCCTAGGCACAGGGTGGGAGAGGGAAGCTGTCACCTCCTTCATATCCTAGGCTTCTCTGGCCTTTGCCTCCCGTCTCTCCTTTAACTGTCCTCAGCTAACGAGCTGACTCACCTTGTTAATTGGTTAGTCACCTGGCGCTTTACCAATTATTTCCTCAATGTGGTCCATATGGAGATGCTTGCAAAGCGCACAGAGTGATGAGTCAGCCTTAGGCTACTCACATAGGCCCCACTGAGTAGGAAACAGTGATACCACTCTCAAAAAATGGGTAGGTGCAGTTTGTAGCCCCATAGCAGCTGGGAAATAGGGAGAATGTTCCTTTCCATACAACAGATATCCTCCAAGCCATTAGCTCTGCTGAGGGGGCCTATGGTGAGCTCCAGAAAAGCAATGGGTTCCATTCCAATGATTGCTATTGGCACTGGTAGACAGTCAGTCCATGACATACAATGAGTGATGTCCATACAGGCTTTCACCACACCAGGAGACCAGTCGTTTCTCCAGAAAACATTTTATCAGTGCAAAAAAGTAAAGGCCAGTCAAGCATTCCCCCCTTACAGCTGCCAGGACTTCCAGCCCCAGAGTTCAGATATGTTTATTTGGGTTGTAATGCAATAAATTTACACTTGTTTCCCAGCCATTTCAAACAATGAGTCAGTGTCATGATTCAGGCGTGCGTGGCTTCAACAGCAAGATCTTTATGGTGTAAACTGAGGTCAGCCTTAATAATGATAAAAAATATAATGCCCGACAAGTCTATAATAATTCTTTGCTCTTTTACAGCACTTTGCATCCACAGATCTCAAAGGCCATTACAAAGATGGGTCAACATTTTTAGCCCCGTTTTTGCAGATGGGTGAGTTAAGCTGGGTGCCCAATCAACTAGATGGCACTCGTTTGCTTATTTTAGAGCAAAAAACCAAAAATACCCAAAAATGGAAAGAGGAGCACATAAACCAAAGTTGGTTGGGCAATGAAGTACACAAATATAGTCCCATCCTAATCATGTCCTTTACAAAATGGCAGCCCCGCCTGAAAAACAGACAGCATACACAACAAAACTTACCAAGAACGCTGGGAACCAGAATCACAACGTGAGGCAGATAATAGGAGGAACAAATAGCCAGAGATATCAAGACAGAACACAAAACTCAAAACACATTAGAAGAAAAGAGGGGGCATTTTTAATCATACAAATAGGTTTTCTAAACCTACCCACCCCCCAAATGGTGAACTGGGTAATTAAAGTATCAGAGGGGGAGCCGTGTTAGTCTGGATCTGTAAAAGCAGCAAAGAATCCTGTGGCACCTTATAGACTAACAGACGTTTTGCAGCATGAGCTTTCGTGGGTGAATACCCACTTCGTCGGATGCAAGTAGTGGAAATTTCCAGGGGCAGGTTTATATAAGCAAGCAAGAAGCAAGCTAGAGATAACGAGGTTAGTTCAATCAGGGAGGATGAGGCCCTGTTCTAGCAGTTGAGGTGTGAAAACCAAGGGAGGAGAAACTGGTTCTGTAATTGGCAAGCCATTCACAGTCTTTGTTAAGTCCTGAGCTGATGGTGTCAAATTTGCAGATGAACTGAAGCTCAGCAGTTTCTCTTTGAAGTCTGGTCCTGAAGTTTTTTTGCTGCAGGATGGCCACCTTAAGATCTGCTATTGTGTGGCCAGGGAGGTTGAAGTGTTCTCCTACAGGTAATTTTTGGGTAATTAAAGATGATTGCAAAGGAGCAGAGTAGTTATAGTCATTTATTTTGTTTGTTTTACTACATGATGGGAAAACTCCTATTCTAAGAGCACTTTTCTTGGGAAATCAGAGAGCTGCCTGTGCAAAAACTGAAATCATATGTAAGAAATTCTGGGGCAGCTTAAGAGTCTCAAGTGCATTAGGGCTGGGAGATGTTCCTCTGAGGGTTTGCAAAACAGTGGCAAATGAGAACATGCAAAGTGGCCTTAAAAAGAGCACCTGATACTGAAGACTGAGAAGTCCCTAACCTAGAGCCTACCTTTAAAAATGGAACCAAGTGAGACCTCAGGAACTTCATTATGAGTGAAGCTAGTCAGAAGCCTAATTAAGGGCAAAGTAGTACAATGTCTAACCTAATAAGGCCAGCGTGGCTTCTGTAAGGAAACATTGTGCCTCTCTAATGTGTTAAGAGTTCTTTGGAAAAGTTAATAAGATAGTAGATAAAGGTGACCTGGTGATCATAACTTACTTGGATTTTCAAACAGCTTTGATAAGGGCCCTCATAAGAACCCATTGAGGAAAATAAATAACCAAAGGGTAAAGGGGCAGAGTCTTGTCACTGAATTTAGAAAAAAGAGAGGTCAAGCCACAGGAGAACAGTTGTGGGAGACAGCTGCTCTTCAGAGTGGAGAAAAGTTGAGTGGGAGGTAGTGCAGGGAGTCAGTTTTGGATGGAGGGGAGCCAATTTTATTTATTTATTTTTTTATTATATAAAGAGGAGCATAGGAGGAGAGAGAGCGAGTGAGTTATAATGAAAAAATTAATTGTGGGTGAGTGCACATGCACACACTCGTGTGTCTGTGCATGAGCATGTGTACTACACAGTTCCAGCCTAACATCTGTGGATACTTTTCTATCCCTAACACATAGCGCAGCCTAGAAAACCCATGCTTTTGTTTATAAATTGAATCACCTTAGAGAAAAAAAAATAATCTTGGGTTTAAGTTATAGGAAAAATAAGGCCTGTGACCTCAAACTAGCTTTACAGCCCCCAACAAACAGTTCAAGTCATGCAGAAAACCTCAAGATCCACAAGGCATGCCCATCCTATTGGATATATTTAGAGCCAGACTGCTCTGCTGGTGTGTGGGGGGATTGGAGGTTCTCCAAACCGCTCCATCTCAGTGTCCTTTGCACAGTGTTGCCTGGACACAGTCACAGACCCGGCACTCTCCCAAGTATAGTGACTGTTTCCTACTAGTGCCCCCATGGAGACAAGCCACTGGTCTGAGTCACAGCCACTTCTCTCCTGCCTGGCAGACAATGGGGCACATGCTGCTCTCACTGAAGGGGCGTAGCAATGGGTACTGCTTCTCTGTTTGCTTGGGAGCTCAGGAGAGATTGTGCCTTTTGGAAGCAAATTGCTTCCTAGAGATCTCCTGGGATAGTGTGACTGCACAGCCATCCACTACGGGCCAATACCTATCAGGCATAATCCAGCCCTTGCTGTATTCGTGGTTCGGAGATGGGAATGATTAGCAGATTAATAACGTGTATGGCACTTACTGTCATCAGCATTTTCAGTAGTGGCCTCCACAGCTGCACCTAGGACTTGTCACACCTTCACTTCTGGACATGCACACATCCAAATGTGTGTGTGAGACCTGCATTTGAATGTGCAAAGGAAGGAACTGTTTGCATGAATAAGCCTTTGAGTCTGCACATACGCAAATGCAGAGGTGGAAAACTGCAGATTAAATTTAAATAAAAAAACTATAGGAACCACCTATATGTTGGCTGGTGAATTTTTAGTACCCTGTATAACATTTGTGTGGTTGCAAGCTAAGATGATAAAGGCAATCAAGAAGATTCCAGGTGGCAGTTAATCACCTTCCGGGGTTAGCAGACAATCCACATATAAACCCATGCACAGCATTGCGGTATTGGCTAGGTGCATCATCCGTTATTGGCCTCTGCTGGTGACAAGATACCAGATTAGAATGTTTAGCTCTTCCTGGTGCAGGAAGTCCAAGATACAGATGGAGAGCAGAAGGTTAGCAATGTGTTATGCTATGTCGTTTTACTACCAGGCAGAAGGGCAGTCTTCAATCCACATGTATTTAAGTCAGGGAGAAGATATGTCTTTTAAAAACTTCGGATCAAAACGTCTCCATATCAGAAGTTATCCCGTGTGAGGTGGAAAATGTAACATGCATTCAAACTCCTCATCAGCACCATGGCTATGTTTTGGTGACTTGTGTTAAACAGGTTGCTCTCATGGCAGTGCCTTGGCCACTTCTCTTTTCTTATGGATGTTTCACCTCCTTATCTCCAGTTTTACCTGGCTTGTTAACTGCATTTTTAGTTTAAGGATCCTCTGTTTATGGCTCTTTATTTGTGTATTTCTTCTTCAGGATGGATGGGCTGCTGATGTGTTATTGTGAGTTTCTATCACTGGTGTACAGAAGGATAATGGTTACACTTGCAGAGGAGAAAGGTTTGTCACGGAGAAGATGTTTACTTTCCAGCTCATTGCTCAAAATGGCAGGGACGAAGGCCTTGTGATCAGGGAAGGCACATTCAAACCTCAGTGGAAATCTCAAAACAAATCTAAATCTTTTTTCAGGTGTCAAAAGTTTAGCCACTGTTAAATTCAGTTAATGTTATTGACGGCACACAAAAAGAGGAACAGTTACTTGGGAATCAGATAGTACTGAAAGTTATAGGATAAAAGAAGCAAAAGGAAAAACCTGTATTACTTTAAAAGGTATTCAGTACACATGAATGCTTAATTTTGCCTTCAGTTCATAACCTGTCTGGTTCTACTGATAACCTTCATTTTCATTTTGGCTGTGCATCAGAAAGAAGTTATGGTTTCATTTCATTTTCATGTATTCTATGCCATTTCCTCAGAGGAGGGAATTCAAAGGGCAGCTCAGAAGTGAGATAGTTCTTATGTGCACCTTTGAAACCCTACACATTACTCCCTGGGTTCATAACACACTTCAAGTAAGAGCACTGAGCCATTGAATTCCGCCTCCTTACAATGTATTTTCATAGCCTCATATGAGAGATTGCCTTGGAATTTTCTTCTCTGGACCCAGAAGCATATCAGAATTACAAGAGTGTTGTCTATCTACCTGATGCATTTAAATGGACCCCCATCACCAAAGCATTTGGGCACTTCATGGTCTTTAATTAATTTACCCTCACAGCACCTCTATGATATAGAAAAGTACTATTACCCCCATTTTACAGATGGGGAACTCAGGCACAGAGAGACCAAGGGACCTGTACATGCCCACGGTCACACAGGAAGTCTATGGCAAAGCAGAGACTTGAACCTCAGTCTCCCATAGTCCAAGGAGGCTTTAAGCAGGTCTCCCAAATCTCTATAATATTTACTAAGAATTTGGGGGCCAAATTCAGCTCTTAGATACAGCTGTGTAAATCCAGGGTAACTCTACTGACCTTCTTTGAGTTACTCTGGACACAGCAGTGTAACTGGGATCAGCATTTGGCCCTGAGTGTGTTGAAAACAACAGAAGGTTAGCATTGTATTTATTGCTTTGTTCACACCTAAAAGAGGGAAAGCACAATTTTAACCAAAAAATGCTATTTCATAAAAGCTGCAGTTTATCTTCACCAAACAGCTCGCCAAAATGTTTAGCAGCCTCTTGATCTAAATCTCAAAGGTCCAGAATTCAGTCTGATCTCTCCTTTATTGGTCTCATAATCTTTTGAAATTGACACTCCATTATGCGCATATTTTTAATATAAACTGTGCTCATAAATATGGAATTGGCTTTATAACAAGGAAAAGATTTTGCACTAATAGGAAACACTGGCATAACAATGACAAAGGAAAGACTAGTACATCACCTTGATACTCACATAGCAGGGCCAGGTTATGACTTTGACCATGTGCCCGTGCCCTTGACTTCTGACTCGGAGCCAGTGAATAGGGAACAAGTGAGCCGGCAAAGGATGGAATATAGAAATTCACAGATTGGATCAGGCCCGGAGAGCCATCTAGTTCAGTTTATTGTCTCTAATAGTGGCTAGTCAACCAGATGCTTCACAGGAACTACAAGGAACATCTCAATCCCAATCAGTTTGCTTACGACATTAAGCATGAGGTTTAATATTATTTCTAACATTTATGTTAGCATTAAGGCGGGTTGAGGATTTTTTTACACAACATCTTTTGGTTGGAAAAATGTAGATTAATTTAAACCAAAACTATTCGCAGGAAGAGGTCAGTTATGATATATTTCCCATTTTGAAAAAAAGTTGAAAAAAGTTTCAGAATTGTTAGTCTACCCGATTTTGACATTTTATGCATGAAAGAGGTCCCTTTTTTTTCAAAATGACTTTTTGTTTCAAAAAATGTAAGATAATGTGAGGTAAAAATGCAAAAAACAGAAGGTTAATGTTGAAACCAAACATTTCAAAATTATTGAAATGAAACATTTTGGTGGATCTGAGCTGCGTTTGTGTTTGTTAGTTTTTTCGCTCATGAAAATTTTCAAGAGTGATTTTCATCCTGAAGTAGGATGGGAAAATTTCTTAAAATCTTGAAAATTCTCCCAGCCAACTATTATAACTCTGGATATTCTTTAAATGTCCAGTCCCTTTGTGAATCTTGCTAAGCTTTTGGCCCTAATGACATCCTGTGGCAATGAGTTCCACAGTCTAATTTTATGTTGCATGAAAAAGTATTTCCTTTTCAGGTTTGAATTTGCCACATTCTAATTGAACGTCTCCTTGTTCTTGAGTTAAGAGACAGGGAGAAAGAGATAGGAGTTTGGAGAATGGCCAGGAGTGAATTACTACCCACCCAAGGCCCAGAGCAAGAGAGAAGCAGTGAGGGAATTGCACTTCATAGTGCTGAGTGTGTATCTTTTGGGTGCCCAACTTAAGAACACCTTAAAAGGGCTTGATGCTCAGAGGGCAGGTGCTCTACAAAACCAGGCCTCTCCAAGATGGGACACCTGTGACAAGTTGCGTACCTAAAAACTGAGGCACCCAAATTCACTAGTCACTTTTGACAGTCTTGGCTCAGCTAATCTTCAGGCTAGTGCCGAAAGGCAAAATAAAACCCTAGATTTGATATACCAAGAAGGTAGGAACTCCCACATCAGTTATCCTTGTAAACAATGCTACTGAATGAAAAATGAATAGCCTAAATGGACAGAGTAGACAGACAGACTAGACAGACAAACAGAATGGAATAAGCACTGATGCCTCAGTCAGAGATATGTTGCCACCTCAGTGTCTGAGTGACTTAAATAAACCTTGATGAACAGAGATGGGAATATGCAGCTTGGTAATGGGGAAAAAAATGGTTGTGACTGAGAATCACTCTTTCAGAACAAACAACTTAACCCATATATAAAAATAAAAAGGCAAGGCTTTTTGACAGAAGTGGTAAGTTGGTTAATTTTCCTTTTCACTTTTTACCTGAATCTTGACCTCTGTCCTGCTCCCTCACTAGGTTTTCCTATTTCCACTTGGCCTTGACAAAAAACAGACCTATCCTTAAATGTGTTATACAAACTAATCATTTATACTGGGAGAGCTAAATGGATGGTACAGAACCCTTTTGAACCTATGTTACATTTTAACTACTTTAAACACATCCAGCTGTGCAAAGTTCAATCATTCACTTCAGCAGGTAAGTCCCGTGTGAGATAACATGTGTGTCTCTTTGCAGATCACCCAAGAAAGGGAAAAATACCAGAGTGCTTGGAAGACAATTGATCAAATATTTGTAATTTCTCAGATAAACTGTCTTACTACATTCATGTCATCATATTTTAGCTAAAACTATATCGTCTCTGTAAATAATGTGGCCTAAGCTTTCGAAAGTGACTAGTGATTTTGAATGCTTTGGTTCTTGGGTACTCAACTTGAAACACCTTAAAGAGGCCTGATTTTAGGTTACCACTCATATAATCATTAATCACATCTGAAAATTTAGGCCCTGGGTATATCATTTTAGCTGATTTTCTATAATGCTTTCTATTGTGGGACAAAGGGGATATTAGAACATGTTAGGTGCCATTTTTCCTGAGAAATTTTGAACAAAAAATGTTTTTCTTTCAATCTCCTGTTTTCAAAAATGAAAAAGGGGAAAATGTGCACTCAAAGCCAAACCAGAAACTGATTTTGTTTTCCCAAAGCCCTAAAATTTCTACTGAAAAGATTTCCCCAAGAATTTCAATTTGTTTTTCACTGAAAAAGAAAACAGAAAATTTGAGCCAATCATAAATATAGGCTCCGCTGTAAAATTGTATAACATCACTGAGAATATGAAAATGTGTCAATAAAAACGTAATTGGTGCACATAGAACACACAGAAACTTTTATGCAAAAATGTTCCTTTTTGTTGAAAAAGCTATTTTTCATCAAAAATGTTTTAATGAAAAAAAAATGTTGGCCCTCACCAGCAATAGGGGACTTGATCCTGTAACATGTGGCACAGCTGTCAGACCACCCACAAGTAATTTAAGATTTGGTGCCTAAAAAGAATGGGGCTGTTATATGGTACAAATTGTGTCACTTATGGTTAATAATGTAGCAGCTATAATGGACAGAATACTAGAAAATTAGTACGTAGTATTAAATTAATCAACAAGCTTTGCCACTTGAACTTGTTTCTACTTTGATCCTGCAATGTGCTCCTGAAGCCTATGGGTTTGCATTAAAGGATGGCACGGTCAGATAACTGCCCTAGTTACGATGACAATCACAGCACTGTGTCTTACTGCAAACCAAGTGAGCGTTCAAAAGGTTAGTTGTGCAGAAAGCAGGCACAACCCCATTGTACAGTTCTGTCTAAGGGAAGGGGCATCATGATATTTTTTCTTTTTTTTTTTCTTGGCCTATGAAAATGTCTGGATTTCTGAGTCTGGGAGTGAAGGGACAGATCTTTAATTAACACTCCCAGAGGATAAAAAAGGGGGGTTACATGACTTACAGGGCCTGTTTGGTGTAAGTGGTGCAAATAACTGAATTATTGAAATTAGGGATGGAAAAGATCTATTTGGTCATGTAGTCTTCTTGACAGTGCAGAGTTGCTCTAGATGATATAGTTTCTAGTGCTTTGTGGAGAAGACTTGAATTCTCCAGGCTGAAGTCTACCGTGGAGCATTATGTTTGAAAGGTGCCTACAAAATGGTGAAAAGCCTCTTACCAGCTGGACATGCCTACGAGTTGGGACTTGAGAGTCTCCAACAGGGGGAGCTATTTCAATGATGTAATGCCTAAAGCACATGCTAAAGTCAGTCACGGATGGTCTAGTAGGCTAGAAAGGTGTGAACTTATGAAAGTTAGACAGGTAGGGGGGTCGAATTGCCTGTCTCTTCTGTTGCATGACAAAGGAGGCAGTGTCTGATCAAAGAAGATACAGGCTCAGAAGAAAGGGTGTCACGAGGTCTCTCTTACTCATACACGCTGGGTGGTAAAGCCGTCAGCTCCTCAGAAACAGATGCTGAGTATGATCTCTAGGCAAAAATAATAAGAGCTCTTGAGCCAAATGCTGCCAGGAGATTTGTACATACAATTTCCATTGGGTGTGGTGGGAGCCACACACATACGCCCCTTAGGGCAGAGTTTAACCCATCCAGTTTATCTTTCTGAGTAACAAAAGCCTTCTACTAGCATGAACAATATCTGCAAGATAGCTCTGCTAATGTTGGGCAAAGTACAGCTTGGCAATGTCTATGTCTGTCGCGGGCCAAAAGAGTGTCTTAAGGACCTTGCTAGAGAACGATTCAGGTGGCACTCAATCTGCAAGGCGGCAAAGTCCCTTTGGGATTTGCCTTAGTGAAAATGAATGATGGGTTCCTCTTCACTCCAAATCCTGATCATTACATTTAACACTCCTTTCACTAGATTGCTCCTGGGAAACACAGAGCCAACTCTACCCAGAATAGCAAGATGGCTTGCACAACTATTTTGTAGTTATTAAAAAAAAAACTTTCAGCTAAAGAAACTGGGACATTTCAGGTGTTCCCAGAACTCCAAGACATGATATGAAAGCCTGTGACCACTTCAGTAAAATCAGGACAGAAGGTTGCTTTGTTCCGAATTTGGTGTGCAAGCAAGCCACACATTTTTATCTCTGTGCACCTGGACCCAAGTTCTAAGTAGACACCACAGGAGTGTAAGGAGAGTTCTTTCTCTCCCTGACTCTGTGCAGGCATATTGTCCAAGTCACACTCTAGCCCTAAATAAGCAAAAGAAGAATCATTAGATAATTTAAATCATTCCACTGAAAAAGGAATCATTTCTTTCCTTCTTCGCCTTTCTCCTCTCTATAATGGTTTTGGCACGTGCAGTTTTTCCATAGGACTACGAAGAAGAGTGTCGCCAACAAACAGAATACACTTTACCTTTCCATTCTGTGCTGGTTTTAAAGATATCTGTACCAGAAATCCCACTAACAAGGAAGAGCATGTACAGCAAAGTGATAGACACATTTTTCATCCCATAAAATGTTTCATTAACCCCCCCTGCCAGCCCTTTAAGCCTGGAGCCTGGTTCAGAAAAGGAGTTGCCGAAAGAACCAGCCTGCGCCACAACTCAGTAAAGGCTTCTTTCCTCTTCTCGCTGCTGTTTGTCACCACTAACAACCCTGCTTCCGACAGTTTGCCGTAGCTTTGTGGGCAGCTTTCATAGCTAGACAACGCAAAGCACACAAAGGGAGCCAGAATCCCCCAGTGTTGTGGTATTCGATCCAATGGCTAAATGCTTGCAAACTGAAGTAGGATGAAGACTAGCTGTTACATTTATTGGACAAACGCTGCTTGGTTGGCCCGTTGCCAGAAAAAATAACCCATTACAATCAAAACCCACTTAAGTCAAACAGTCCATGCTTAATTAAGCCCCCTCCAAGAGTTTTCTGTTCAACAAAGCTGATATTTTCAGCAGGTGAGACTGAAGCTGTCCAGCCCATAGTACCCAATCTAAACCCTTAAATGTGGGTGTCCGTGCCGTGTGTGATGCTAACTCTGAAAGGGGGACTCGGCTGGATCCCAGAATTACAGTATTCGCAATATAAACGTAAGCTAAAAATCTCCCCCAGCCCCGACATCATTCACAAAATGGAATGATTTGCTTTCACTGTAACTTCAGGCCCCAGTCTGGTGAGGTGACTTCACTGGGCCCGAATCCAAAGCTCATTCAAGTCAACGGGATTCTTTCCACTGACTTAGAAGCAGGCCCCTTGTGCCTCATCCTGCACTCCAAAAGACATGGCCACTCAGTGCACATAGGAATCTGTAAGAGTGATGCACCTAGGGTGTGATCCTGCAGCCAATGACATCAGCTCAACTTCAGTGGTGCAGAATTTAGCCTAGTCTAACTTCCATTCAAAGTCAATGGCAGCTGACTTAAAGCAGTGAACAGGAGGGCAGATTTTAGCCATTATAACCACAAAGATGCAGATATTACAGGTCAGTCCCATACAACAGAAAGATAAAACAGAGAGGAAAGCATCTGTAGCATGTGTATAGAATTTTTTCCGTGGTGCCTGTCTGTAAAGATGGACACAGGCAAACAAACGGTGACATTCTTTAAAAGGTTCTTTCTCTTTTCAGACAGAGGTGAGCAGGCCAGGCCCTGACTTGTTTGGGACTAGGGTGTTTCATTGTGGTTTGGAGATGCATCCAGGATTTTTTATTACTCAGAAACTTTGGTTCTGCCTGTGTTTTTTAAGGAGTCTGAGAATGAAATATGATTCATATTTGCATCTGTTAGCATGTTGGGAAGAAAAAAGGATGAGCAAATTGCTGCTGAAAGACAAATAAAAAACGCTGATTCCATTTCCCACAACACTTTCTAGGTTTGGGCTGCATCTGTTTATGTTACCAGAAACTCTGTAATAGAATTAAAAGTGGCGGACAATGGCAAAGTCAGCAATGGTTACAGCTGAGCATCTGGTCTTCTTGAAATGTTGATTTGGATGGAATATAAAAAGTCACTGCTGTAAATTAGTTCCATGACAATTTTGTTTTTAAAGAAGTCCATCGGGCTTTTGAAAATAACAGTTTAGTTCCATGATGTAATCTACTCTGACTGACCAAATCTCATCCCTGTAGAAAGAATACATTGTAATGTCTGTGTGAACGATGACTCTCCATACCCATACAAATAAGATGTTATGCATAGTACTTACCACATAAATCTGTACTATCATAATAATAGTTGAAGTATAATGGAGGAAAAATGTCATGTATTGTAAAGAATTTTTTCCCTACATTAATCTCCATAAATGCCTTAAGGACACAGAGGGTACATCTTATGAAAGGACCTTTATGAGGCTGCATAACATGACATTCCATTCATAAAACCAGAAAAAGGCAACATGGTGTATCGGCACAATTCTGTTAAATGTTAGGATCTTCATGAAAAACACTGACATCATTTACTGCAACTTCTCACCCAGACGGAACATGTTTCGAATTTGTAAATGCTAAATATGAAAGATAATGTTGTGCAAGAGTTCAGATTAAAACCAAGCTTTCCTCCAGAAAAAAATATTGTCCTCGACCAGCCAAAATATATTATTGGTGGTACAACAGATAACTAGAATTCCAAACCAATACCAAGGCCAAGTGGCGCTAGGCGCTGTGCATATACATAGAAAGAAAGAGCGCCTGTTATTCTATGGCGTTTACAGCCTAAATAGACAAGACACAGCGAGGAGAAAAGAAATATTATCCCCACTCTTACAGATGGAGAACTGGAGCACAGACATTTTACATGACTGACCCAAGGTGAAAAAGGAAGCTTGTGGTAGATCCAGGAACTGGCCCCAGATCTCCTGAGTCTCAGGTCTTTAACTGCAAGGCCAACCTTCCTTAATTTTGTGCCAGCAATTCAGATTTCATTAAGAACGCTTAGCACACCCACAGAATGTAATACTAGGACCTGAAATGGCCAACCCCTCTGTGGGTGCAGTTACATTGCCTTCAGGAGGAAGTGTTTGTAGGCATGTGGCTTTATTTTGCATAACACCATTCTGATAAACTGTATCTAAAAATGCCTTAGAGAATGAAATAATACAGTAAAAGGAGAAATATAGCACAGGAAAGGCAGAGTTGTAGGCAAGACAGAATGGGAAATGGCTTTCAGAGGAGATCTGAAAGGCAATGGAAAGTAAATGAGGAAAGAGATAGAGGAAGGACTATTCCCAGTGGCAAGAGAAAGCCATGTTACCAGTTGTGACAAGCCTGTGTGGAAGGATATAGGGAACAGAAGCACAAATGTCTCAGATAAGCAGAATCCAAATAGACTGTCTGCTTTCCCATTCACTGTGTAGGGCAGAAGGAAGAAAACAACGTGGAAGCAAAACGATTATTATTAATATGATAGTAGTTCCCAGAGGCTCCAACCGTGATCAAGGCCCCATTGTGCTAGACACTGGTCAGACACATCATGAGAACAGACCCAGCCTTGCCATCTAAACAGACACGGATAATAAAGGCAAAGAGAGCAGAGCAGAGCAGGTCAGCGACAGACCTGGGCAGTCCAGTGCAAAATGCACTGGGCCCCCTCTGTATCCCAAATTGTTCACTCCCTCAAAATGAAGGTGGGGGGAGAAAATTCCTCATGTAACAAAAATCCAGCAAAAGGAGCGATACACAAGCGGGGCCAGAATCCTAAGTACATGCAGGAGCGCTGCAGACCAGATGGTACGTAGACAATTTGTCTATTAGCCGGTGCTGTGGGAGGAATGTACAAAGGGAGAAAAAAAGACCTTACGCTGCTTGTGCAAACTCATCCAAATGCTTGCGGAAAGTTGCAAACCTTTTGTTAATTTGGTTAATTCTTTGAGGGGGGCAACTCAGAGAATAAGTGATACCAGAGCACCGACTCCCTGGAAGAATCTACTATCCCACCAACGGGGGGTCCCCACAATTGTTACACTAACAACAAGCCTGTGAGGCAGCATGAAAACTCTTTGAGAGCATCAGAGATGGAAAACACATGCTGGCAAACCCACTGGAATGATATGACCCAATGTGCATAGACCACCGACTGACTACATGTGCATAAGCGCTCCCTGGAGGAGGGGGGGGGTCTTTGACTTTCTAGCCCCCAAACAAGTGACAGAAAGATTCACACCCTCTGGGAAAAGGCTCTGACACTCTGCATGTGCAGGTTTGGAAAAAGAAATAATCCCACGCTGCAGTGAACGTGTTGGAGAAGTCGCATGACAAGATCAAGTGGCTAACCCGTTGGTTTCTCTCCCTGGGTTTATTGTGTCTGATAATGAAGCCAGTCTGGGGCGTGCTGCTGAGAATGGGGGATTTGGTCATGTGTCATGTTTTGCAAACTGCCTTAATTAAATTGTTCATGATTTTTCCCCCCCTAAAGCAAACAAAAGGCATATGAAACAAATACTGGCCTTTGCCTGCAATAGAGACATTCTACAGGGGGTCTAGGATGGGTACATGACATGGGAAGAATACCACTCCTGCCAAACGTGCATCTCAATCTGATTTTCACATGCAGAGAACACTTGGGAGGCTTTTAACTGCCTTTTATTTTATTTTCTGTCACTCCCCTGCACCCTGTTTTCTTGAGCTACAATAGGAATTTTCCTGTTTCCTTCCAACTCCTTTCCCCCATCCTAGATATCGTCCTTTTTCACCTCCACAGTTGCGCAGAGGAAGTGACTGTGACTCACCAGCCAGCACGCCCCTTTGTGGCTGGGCATGGCGTAGCAGGCTTTCCTCCTTTTGCACCCCCCGTTGCACAGCTCCTTCAGCCCTCTGGTAATCTGCGTCTTCTTTGAGACTCAACTCTCTGGCCAGATCACATATGGTCCCACCCTTTGCAGGGTAAACCAATGGTCTCACTACAGACTTATTAGTTCTTGCCCCCGGTATCAAAAGGTTGCAATATCTTTCCCCCTTGTGGGGGGTTTTTTGCTCCACCTTCATCAGTGGTCCAGTAGGGGAACCCAGGCCATCCCTCTCCTCTGGGTTCTGGTCCAGGGATCCTTTAAATAAGCAGTCAAGATCTAGCCATGCTGACTGCTGCTGCCTTCCTGGACCACTTCCTACCTGGCCCTGTCTTGGGCCTTTCCCACAGCTTCTTCCCAGGCTCACAGTACATCAGTAGCCTCTTCTAGAGACTCACTACCAAGCTTTATAGTACTTTCTGCCACCCTACTGGGTCTGGCTGCAAGAGAGGTCATCTACTCCCCTGGCAGGTCAGTCTCTGCCCCAGCAGGAGTTTTCCTGCTCCGCACGGTCCCCTCCACCAGCACAGAGACTCCTGGAAGACTCACTTCCCCCAGCTATCCTACCCGACTGCCTTGGGCTGTCCGACACAGGCCTATCTTCCCTCAGAGAGGGTCTGTCAGCCACAGGGTGGCCAACTTTCTAATCGCACAAAACCGAACATCCAGCCCCGCCTCTTCCCTGAGGCCACACCCCCTGCTCACTACATCCCCCCTCCCTCAGTGGCTCATTCTCCTCCACCCTCACTCACTTTCACTGGGCTGGGGGAGAGGGTTGGGATGCGGGAGGGAGTGAGGGCTCTAACTGGGGGGTGCGGGCTCCAGAGTGGGGCCAGAAATGAGGGGTTCAGGGTGCTAAAGGGTGCTCTGGGCTGGGCCAGGGGGTTAGGGTGCAGGGGGGTGAGGGATCTGTCTGGGGGTTCAGGCTCTGGGGTGGGGCTGGAGATGAAGGGTTTGGGGTGAAGGAGAGGGCTCCAGGCTGGGGGGAGGGGCAGAGGGGTTCAAGATGTGGGAGAGGGCTCTGGGCTGGGGCAGAGGATTGGGGTGCAGGGGGGGTGAGGGCTCAGTCTGGGGGTGCAGGCTCTGGGTGGGGCTGGGGATGAGGGGTTTGAGGATGTAGGAGGGGATTCCAGGTTTGGGGGGGCTCGGAGTTGGGACGCAGGCTTACCTCTGGCAACTCCTGGTCAGAGGCTCAGCACAGGGGTTAAGGCAAGCTTCCTGCCTGTCCTAACTCCGCGCTGCATCCTGGAAGCGGCCAGCAGGTCTGGCTCCTAGGCGGAGGCACAGCAGGTGGCTCTGTGCGCTGCTCTCGCCAGCAGGCACCGCCCCCGCAGCTCCCATTGGCCGTGGTTCCTGGCCAATGGGAGTGTGGAGCCGGTGCTCAGGGGGGCAGCGTGCTGAGTCCCCTGCCCCCCCGCCTAGGAGCTGGACCTGCTGTCCACTTCCGGGGTGCAGTGCAGAGCCAGGACAGGTAGAGACTAGCCTGCCTTAGCTGCGCAGCACCACTGACTGGACTTTTAATGGCCCGGACAGCACTGCTGACCGGAGCTGCCAGGGTCCCTTTTTGACCGGGTGTTCCAGTCGAAAATCGGACACCTGGGTCACCCTAGTCAGTCAGCAGGCCAATTTAGCCCCCTTGACTTCTGCTCTCCTTCCTGGTCAACCCCCACCTGAGCCAAGTTCAGCCCTCCTCTCTCCAAACTTTACACCTACTGCAGGTATAGCAGGGCACCGTGGACTGAGCCCACAGGCTCTCATCAACCCCCTCTGGCCCCTTTCCAGTGGCCTTTATACTAGAGTACTGTGAGACATTGTGTTGTGCGCAGTGTGTCACAGATGGAGCTGCAAGGGATACCTTTTATTAAGGTTGCCTAACACTTTGCATTATAAGACCCTGATTTTGGTTATGTATAAATATGATACACTTTAACTTTTTGGTTAGCATAGGGTATATACTGGAGGAAGGATGGTGTAGTGGTTAGTTAAGATTCTGGCCTGCGAATGCCAAAATTTAGGCTCAGTTTTTGGCTCTGCCACAGACTGTTTGTGCGATCTTGGGCCAGTCATTTAATCCCTTCATGCCTCAAGTCCCCATCTGTGGATAAGAATACTCCCCTGCTTCACAAAAGGTGTCATGAAGATAAATTCATAAATAGTTGAGAGGCACTCAGGTTCTGCGTCAGTAGAGTAATGGTTTAGATCACTGCAGTAACACTCCTGCCTGCTGTGGTGGTTTTGAACCATCCCTCCAGCATCCTGTAATATTTCTTTGATACAAGGGCCCTAGGTCTGAGTTCTATCTACGTCACTACTTCATGCCAGTGAGATCCAGGAAGCAATAAGCTGTATATAAATATTTAATCTGCACCAGCAACTGCATTAGCACACAGAGCAGCAAAACATTTCAGGAGGCAAAGCAGTAAGGCTCCGAATTTGGATTTCTGCAAAAGCTGGGCTGAGCTCAAATAACCCAGTAAACCCACTGTTCCAAAACCTCCCAAACAAATTCAAATATTTTAATCTGTTTCTTTCTGCTTCATTTTTCCCCGGAAATGTACATCAGAGAGTCAGTTCTTAGGCTGCAATGGTGAGAGATACAGTGTTAGCCTCTGATCCTCAAAGCACTTGAGCAGAGCCTTCATTTTAAGCACAGGAGTAAACCCATTGACTTCAATGGGCGTACTCACTTACTTACATTTAAGTCTGAACTGGGGCCTGACCGCAGTATTTCAACTAATGAGAAGATAAGCTCTCTGATTGTTTTCCCTTCACAAATGGCTTCTTGAAGCATTAAAATAGCCTGTGGGGAATAAGCAGAAATATAGATGCAGCTAAAGATCAGTGAAAGAAACAGAAATACTATCACCTGTGTGTGTTTTTACCCAAAAAAAGGAGCTTTGCATTTATAGGGAAGCTGGTAAAACTGTACTTAGGGGGAGATGAGGGAGAACAAGTGTTTCCCTGTGTACCAAAACTAAACAGGAAGTGGTGTGACAGTAAGTTTGATTTCTTTTTCTATATTTGACGCCTTCAGATCTAGGTTAGCTTTATAACAAAGTGTGTCAATTTGGTGCTTAGTTAAAGACTTGGGCTCTGATCCAACAACACACTTAAGCATGTGGATAAATCACTCTAAGCTGGGTGAGTCAAATTCCCAGCTGATGTAAATCAGCATAGCGCCACTAAAGCCAATGGTGTTACACCAATTTACAGCACTAAGGGTCAGTCTAATTGACTTCAACGGGACTACTCCCCTGCTTAGCGTTATGCAGGTGTCTATGATTTTCATGAGAGCTTTACTGGATCAAGACTGAAGAGTGTGGGCCATACCATCAAGAATACGTCACCTACAACCTTTCTGGCATTCCAGTTCTAGCCCTCTCTTGTGCTAGATTAATTAGCGGTTGTGGGGACAGGGAATGGAGCTTGGGTGTGGAATGATGTCCATCCGAGGCTAGGATGAGACAAACTGACTCACTCGTTGTGACATATGACTTAAATCAGTCTCAGAGATGAAAGGCTATTGCACTAAACCACTGTACAGTAGTAGCTCTTTGTAGTTCTCTTTCTACTATAGAAAAATGTAATGCTGAGAACGTGAAAAACAGCCCGTTTTTTCTCCTTAGAACTAAAGGGAAAATGAGCTCGTTTTAAACTGCCCCACTCAAACGGCTTCATTTTTAGCGTGTTGATTATACATTCATAACAATTCAAGCAATTACTGCGGCAGTAAATGCAATGTAATAGTTGTTGGGATATTGCTGTAATTGCTCTACAATTTGAAAGGTTTTATATAACCGCTGCCGAACTCTTATTATAATTAAAATATATATAAATATATAGAGCTGATTACGTAATAGCCATGTACTGTATACACAATGTCGTTCTTGGAAATGAAACAAATGTTAAATCTCCCCCTGGGTTAAAAAAAAAAAGGCAACAAATTGTAGCACTGGGTTCATGAGTGGACAAAGTGTCAGCATTTAGGTTTTGTCACTGTGGATCAACCCCAGCTGAGGTAATTTAGAATTATAAAAGATCTGGTGGTCTCATTTTGGCAGGCAGTAGGTTCTAGCGAACGAATGTGCACATACAGGCCATCACCAGCTGAACAGCACAGCTGTGGCAGTGGGGATAGAGTCAAGGATCTTTTGCTCCAAAATCGAATGACTGAAGCTAAATCTATTGCCTAAAATGTCTGTTAGAGCTGGTCAAATTTGTTGAATGCAATTTGGGGGGGTTGTCAATGCAATTTTTGTGTGTGCGGATGGGAAACTATCGACATTGTCAACATTTTCCTTTTTTTCGCAAAATAAATGCTGAACATCCAACTGAATTTCAATGAACATTGTTATCACCGTTATGGTTGAACACGTTATTGAAAGAGTTATCAATAGTTTTTTTGTCTACTAAAAACCTGGCTTTCAGTAAGCAAATGTTTCAGGTATTGAAAAGTAGGGTTTTGGAAAACAAAAAAATGTCAGTAACTATTTTAATTACATTTTCAATTTAAAAAACAGAAAAAGCATTATAAAAATGAAAAAAAAATCCAAATTTGGAGCCATTTTAACTCCTTTGTAATAAAAACAACTTCAACTTTTTGAATTTTTTCTCTAATTTTGTCAACAAGTTCTAGGTCTCAGTAGCATCAGGATATACCGTCTCTTTGTACATGAGCCCCACTAGAGAGCAACATCACAAACACTTGACTTCCTCCAGCCGCGAACAGTACTAGACATATACACCAACCAAAAGCTTTTAAGGGCCTGTATAGGCCAGAACACAGAAATAACCATCACCTAGAAAGGCTAAAGATCTTGTCCTGCATCACTGAAATCAATGGGAGCTTTGTCATTGGTTTGAACAGGTACCAGATAACACCATAAGATAACCATATGGGTTAATAGATCCTTCGTTTCTGGAAAGGATGGTCCTTTCTGTTGGTCACACAGTGGGAAAGAAGCCGCAAAGGAATTCAACAGCCTGTGAAGAAAAGTCTAGTCCTACTGTTTCCATTCCCCAAGTTCTTCCCAGCATAGCAATTCATTCATGCCTCAGCACAGCCCTTTGTTCTCATGGTGGAACTCTCTAATGTTTCTGCATTACAGAAGGTTGTCTCTATTGTGTGTGCTTATCTTATTTTTCAGTTAATGCCTGTTTTTTCTCCATTACCGAAGTTCAGTTTTTCTTCTCTCTTTCCATCTACCACTCAAATTCCTTTCCAGATCGTCCTCCAGCACTTTTTATCTCTGGAGCCCCAAACAGGGGGGATCGAATTGGGAAATTAGCTGCACCCTCAACCTGACATCCACCCCACTCACACTAGGTTGTGCAGATGTTCAGGACACACTTATGTAGGCTCTCTTGTGCTCTAACGGGCTTAGCTTCCCCTCATTCCGGGGAAAATTTACAGCTGTAAGGAACATTCTGCTGGCAATCCATTTATTTGTATTTCAGCTACAACTGCCAATAGTTGTTTGGGAGGATTTTGATTTGTTTTTTACATTGTATGCTTTTGTTTACCACAGGCAAAGAATTCCCGCAATATATTCAAAACTAAAAGAAAAAATATAAGATAAAGATTAGGCACCAGATTCTCAGCTGGTGTCATTCAGTTTAGTTCCACCGAAGTCAATGAATGTATGCTACTTTCCACAAGCTGACCCTAGCGCTACATGGAAATATGCTTTTCCACTCTACAATCTGGGGGCCAAATTTGTTGTTCGTGTAAATGGGCTAAACTCCGTCGACGTCAGTGGAGCTGTGTCCATTTACAGCAGCGTTGAAATTGGCCCTTGGTCTTCATGACATGCTCCGTATATAGAAAGGAGGTCCTCTGACATTGTGCGAATATTTTATTCTTCTGTCAAGCAAAGGAAAAATATTCACTGCTTTGAGTGAGTCTTGATTGCCTGGAAACATAGCACGGGAAAAGACTTGAGAAAAGTAGTTATGAGTTAGGCATTTCTTGTGTTGCAGAAATACCCCAGATACTCAAACTCATTTTTTTTTTAATAGGAAAGTCCATGAGAAAGAAGTTTGACTGCCAGCACTTGTGTTATCAGAGTGATTTAACATTGAGTTACGCTAGCAGAGCCTATAAATCTTTACTAACAGCTTAACATGTGAGGCATTTGATGTGTCTGGGAACCTGCTGTATGAAAGAAATTAGCTGTAAAAAAAGAAGTGAAATGCCTATTCCCCTGGGAAGAGTCTGTAAGGCTGCTAATAGATCATCTGTTCATTCGAAAGACACTTGTTCCTCTAGTAAAACAGCAACTAATATTTTTGCTTTCCACTGCTTGGACAGGAAATATGGTGCTAAGGGCCAATAGACAGAGCAAATTATCATATTAATTACACGGTCAGTAAACATTTGCTGTCCCACGTTTCCTAAAGTATGAATGCTTCCTGGTTGGATTTCACCAGTGGAACCAGCCTCTGTTAGCTGTTTCACTCTGCTGTGAATGTCTGAGAAGATGGGTTACATTTTAGGGGCTAGCCAGGTTAAACACACTCATCATAATGGTAGGGAAGCGTCAGTCACCTGGGAAGGCAGAAAAATTTCAGTGCTACCAGCTTTTAGGCGCAATTTTCAAATGAGGGCCTCTAAAATTAGGCACCTAAGTAATGCTCTGATCCTGAAAAGAGAAGCACACAGGGAAACCTCTGCACTCTCACAGAACCACATTGATTTCTATACACTCTTCATAAGTTACAGGATCAGGGCCCATGTGGCCTGATTTCTAGAGGTGCTGAGCATCCACAGCACCCATGCTGGGCCAGATGTTCACCTCCACTGTGGCCCATGATAGCCTGAGCTGGGTGAGTCCTGAATGCAAGCTGGATAAGGACTGCAGGATCTGGCCCTATGGCAGGACTTATTGGTATCCAAAGGAGAATCTACAGCATTTCTAGCACAAATGTCAGGGTCAGAGTGCAATTTACCTCATTTCATCTTCACCAAAGCAAGACACCCCTATGCAGGACTTAAATTTCCTAACTGCCACTCTTCCGTTTGGGATGTGCAAGTCATTAGGCTCAGTCAGGTCAACTTCAAAGGGAAAAAAAACAAACAAACAGTAAAGTATTTTGAAAATGCTACGGTGGAATTCTATTTCTTGTATGTCTTGGGCAGGGCTTCGGCCTCAACATTTTTGGCTAAAATAACTCCCAGATTTTATCCTGAACAGGACAACTGCAAAGAGAATATTTTGATTTTTTGGAAATCTTTCAGTATGTGTCACAGATCATTTGCATGAAGATACATTGTTGCCTTTAATTCTAATACTAAGGCCCACGAAACGTAAAGAAGAGGTGTAAACAGTTGGTGTGAACTGACAGAGCACCGTCTGCATCAGTTGGAGCTATGTCAATTTACATCAACAGAGGAAATGGTCCTATATATTTATTTTATATATACTCAAAATAATTACAGCTATGCATTAAATCTCATGGTTTCAAAGTGGCCACTGATTTGTGATGGCGCAAGTTCTGGGCGCTCCATCTGAGATAACAACTCAGGGCATCATTTTCAGAAGTGCTGAGCTCCCAACCTAACAAATTGAAGTCCAGGGGAGCTGCGGGCACTCAGAACCTCTCAAAATCAGGCTCTGAAGTTGGGAACCAAAAATGGAGACATTCCAAAATCAGTGGGCACCAGAAAATGCAGCTGCGAATTCAAAGGGCTAAATTCAACCGTTGCCAATTGAACTCAGTGGAGGTTGATAACATCAGGGTCAAATTTGGCCCCAACACTCATTGCACTGAATGATGATCACGGTGCCTACAGGGTCTCTTTGCTACTTATCATGGGCTTTTTATTCAAAGCAGAATTCAAGGGACGTAGAGGAGTGAATATAAGGGGACTATATTTAATACTTTTTCTATTCAGCTGAGGACCCCTGCAATTATTTTTAAGTGATATTTTTAGCCAGTTTGTGACACTAGGGATTTGGAGCACTTTTCCCGTAGTGGCAGGTTGTTTTATTGGTCTTTCACCAAACATACTTTAATGGTTTTATTTTCACCTCCATTAATGCTTAAATGCTTCCATGAGGCATTGTAGTCAGTTATTCTCCACCGAAATTGAAAAATAACACGAATGACAGTGCATTTATAAACACAGAGAAAGTACCAGAGTTTTCTCCATTACTCTGTCATCAAAGATATCAGCTCTAGGTTGTGCTCAGAGCATTAGCCCATGTAGCCTGATATGAGTTCATGAGGCTGGAATTCAAAACACTAACCAGCTGTGGGAACCCGGGAAGAAGCCTGTCACACTAAATGGTATCCAGATTAGAGCTGTGAGAATTTGGGATAGCCCGTCTAGCAAGCAAGCTCCTTTAGGGAAAAAACAATGGTTCCCAAGTAGCTACATTTATAAGTCTGGAGGAAGCAAGGCTTAAATTAGATATAGAAGTAACTAGGCCTGACTGCAACTAAATCTATATCAGAGGGAAAGTTGTCAAGGGAAGGGAAACAAGTTGAGCAAGTTGTTTCTTAATTATGATGTGGACTTTCTCTTGGATAAATTTCTCTCTCAAATGCAACCTCAGGGCCATACCCTGTTTTCCGGTGCATGTGTGCGCATGTGCATCTTTTGGCAAATTTCAACCCTAAGAAAAGATGATAACATGTATCATGCTCTGAATGTTAGCTCCACTATGCTACCGTATGCATAGAGCTGTTCGTGTCTGGCATGCAGGTGCTTGATTTTGAAACTCCAGTTAACTAGACAGAAATGTCTAGGGGGACCACCCACAGTGTAATACAGAAGAGAAGGAGAGAGGATGGGATTGATACTGCATCCACCCCACAGCAGATTTCATGCTTGGGGCAAAGCAATTACTCTCCTTCTTTCCTTCCAATCCCGAGCCACTATCGGATTTCCTACACTTCTTCACTACTGGAGAACACACCGCCTGCTGAAACGTATTTATGGCTGATCCTGCTAGATGCAGCATGTTTGAGGACTGGGGCCGTATCTCTTCTTTGATTTACAGCATCCTTTAAAATGGTCTTAAAACACTTCTTTGGAAGGGATGGTGTCTCTTTAGCTTTGTTCAATGCCATCCCAGTCACTTGGCACAGGTTTGGCAACACTAGCCCACTTCAGTGAATGTGCTGGTTTCAGAAAGCTCATAAAGATGTGCCAGCATGAGGTTCAAGCCTGGAAAAACTCAGTACTTCGTTACTAATGTAGCAAATTGCTTTGGGTATATCCATCAGTGTCAATACTGGATAAGTGCCGCACATCAGGTGTTGGCTGTTTGAGGTTTTTGGCATGAGGTGGAAGAGGGTCGCCCAAAGGCAGAAATACTTCAGGAAGTGATCTTTTTCTGCATACTTAGTTAGTGACCCTGAACACAGCAACCACACAGATGGTGTCAGGTCCCTCAGAGGTTCCAAGGACATGGGCAACGATCTGATTGATGTTACACCTGTTAAGACTCGTGGGAGTAACTAATGACATGTGTCTAATGAAATTCTCACTTGTGATTTCCCCTCTTTCATTACAGCTAAGTCTTTTTAGGTACTAAACTTTGCTCCTGACTCAGAAGAAGATCACAAGCCATTCTCTGTCCACACACTAATTGGTCTGATTATGAAACAAAATACATCTTCAAGACAAAAAGAAAGAACACTTTAAAATGCTATTTCCATTTGTCTTAACCTGGCTCAGAAATGTCTGTCACTCTCCCTCACACATATAACAACAAGAAAACAACAACCCAACTTTGGAGAGAGGAACTCACAGGAGGTGATTTTGGGAGGGCTGGTAGGAAGACCTTAAAAAGGCTATTTTAGTTCTTATCTCCCTACTTTCTATGTATTTAACAATTAAAAAAGAAAGAATAAAGCTGGTCAATAATTTTTGAATGAAATATTTTGTCGAAAATGACTTTTTTAATGAAAAAATGTCTTTTTTCTTCAACATTTTCCTTTTTTTAGATGAAATACGGAAGTGGAAAAATTTGGACTATCGGTTTTCCTTCCCCCTCCCATCCCACTCCCTTTTCAATGGCCAAATGTTAAAAGACTAAAAAGGAGAGAGAGGAGGAGTAATGAACCTTCTGGAGAATGGATCCCAAGTTGTTGCTCTAACTGCTCAGGAAGTTCATCACTTAATAGTTAATGAAATAAAATAAGCGAGTTTGCATGCTTCCCTCCATGTCATGACACAGACGAATGCCTGCACCCACTGGAGGGGAGAACCCCACCTGGGTCATTCTCACCTTTTCCTCCAATTCTGAAGCCGCCTCTGCTTGGAATTCCAGCTCCATACTCCCAGGAAAAGACAGTGTAGAAGTAATACAGCTTCAGGCTCTGTTAACTACTGCTGGCCTCCCCCTCCATGCTGTAGTACACTCTTGTTTTGAAGGGTTCTTGGGTAAGTATTTGGTAATGTGGCTTCAATAAACTGTCCTCCTGCCTGTTCTCCTGACCTGAGGATTATGGGAGCTGATCTAATGGACTCTTCTGGAGCATGCAGGCCCAGTGGGAGAAATCCTGAGGAACTGCAAGTTTCTCAAGAAACCCTTCTTGCAGTCCTTACTCAGGCAAAACTCCCACGGATGCCAATGTGGATTTTGACTACAAAAAGGATGTGCAGGGTTAAGCGGTAAAAGGACTAAGAGGTCCTGAGGCCAGTTCTCCTTAATGTATGACTCATAAATCCAGATGTCAATTATTGAGCTTGGGAGACAGATTAAGCAAGAAGAGAAAACTATTTCTTGTGGGCAACTCATTTAAGGTGTGTCTGACTCAAGATGCCCCTGACAAGAAATGCATTTAAGGACTTGAATATTTCCACCATGCTATGTGGCAGTGAGATAAATGTGAAGGCCAGAGCATTTTGCCCCCAAAACACTGATCAGCCAAAAATCAGTCAAGATATAACGTCTTACCAAACACTTTCTCCTGTATTTTAACTGTGTAGCAAGACTCCTCAAAAACTTCACTTGTCTGTCTTATGCATCTTTTGGGGTTAAGTCTACTCAACTGTCTTTCAAATTTGAATTCATATCTGATATCGTTTTAGCCCCCTTAAAACTACTATTATTATTTATAATTTGCAGTACAGTAGCCTCTAGAGGTGCCAGCCAAGATCAGGGTCCTGTCATGATAAGCACTGCACAAACACATAGCAGGAGACAGTCCCAGCTTCAAATGCCTGACAATCTAAACAGCAAAGATAGAGAAAGGGTGGGAAGGAAAACTCATCAGCAAATAGACACCCATTTCATGACACCTACATATGCACAGATATGTCCATATGGGGCATCTCTCCATATGGTCTGAATTTTAAATAAAAGCTATAGGCCAGACCAGACCGATACAAATCGGTGTAACTCCACTGAAGCTGAGGATCTAGCCCAACATTTCGATTTACCCAGTTTATCAGTGTCACCAGGCCCAACTTTCTCTCTTCTTTATTCTTGTGCTAAATCATTTCCCTCTCTTTGTTAGTCCCACCCACTCTTCTCTGTTCTACCAGTCATGCTCTCTCTTGGATCAGATCCCTGTTTGCTGCTAGGGCCTTTTTCTTTCTCTCCATTGCCATGCCTTATCTTCTCTGTTTCCACCTTCCTCCCCTTCATACCTGTCACTCGCTCGCTCACGATCAGCTGTCAATCCCACCTCTCTCTCTCGGCTAATACATACCTCTGCCTGTGCTTGCCAGCTTCCTTCCCTCCTAAAGACTCTACTCTTCCCTCAAGGGCTCCGACTCTGAGGTAGTTTTTCTACCAGCCCTGCCCCCGGCCCCAGTTTCTGACATACTCCACTGGTTTCAACCTCTAGCAATGAGAGGCCTGAGGGAGGAAATTAGTGCAACGACTAATGGATAGGCTTTTCAAGGGGCAGGGCTGCTGCTTATGAATGTGAAGGATTTTGGTTCAAGTTCCAGTGAGGGCAGATCCCTCATACCCAGTGATACCACCACAGAACTATGGACTACTGCCACCAGGACATAACCACTGCTCTTGATACAACAGCTTCTTCTCTGATACGTTCTTATCACAACAATACTGGGCTTGCAAGCTACCATCTGACAACGCGTTCATATGGGTTAGCTGAACTGTCACTAAAACATCCTCGCTTAGACAGCTTTAAAAAGGCCATAGTTCCAATGGAACTATAATCTTAATTCCCAAATATTTGAAACGACCCATCTTTTCTCTGGAGCATATTTATCCCATCCTTGCTCTGAACGTCATTTTTATTGCAATACAGGCCTCGGAGAAAATCGACATGGTAGTTACAGTCTCTAACAAAGGATGGTGCCTCCTTCTGAAGATATTTACATACACAAAAGGAAAGCCTGCCCCTTGTTTAAACAATAAGTTTCTTGGAGCTTTAGCAACTGTTACACAAGTTTTTCTAATTGCATTTCGGCATTTGATAGTTATTTTCTTATTAGTGAATAATTTTCATCTGCTAAACATTTACAGCCTATATTAGAAACTTCAAAGGCCTCAGTACTTTTATGACATTAATCTCCATCAGTGCATACCAAGTCACAAGAAAGAAAAGTCAAACCTGAAAAGAAAAGTCAAAGAGAGCCACAATGGAACACTGAAATATAGCTAGCTTCAAGCAATGATAAATAAAGAGTAAACACTGCTCTCATCTGCTGCCTCATACTAAGAGATATCCATCACTCAATCAAGACAAGGCTAATTCATTCCAACCCTTTCCCTTCCTTACAGCAACTTTGTCACTTCTGTTGTAGCTCAAGGACCATAATTCTAACCTCAGATCTGTGTACATGGCAGCTGGGATGTTCATATGAACAAGATTGGATGCTAGATGCAATATCTTACTATGGGAAAAGAGTCTTGAATATCGGTGTGTGAGCCGCAGTTGCAATCACTACAAAGAACTTGTTCTATTATAAAACCCATTATTTCATTTGTCAGTGGAAGGTGTTATTCAAGGAACAGCCTACTACTAGAACTAGTGATAAAATGAGGGAGAGAAAATCACAATATTGAAATTTCAGTGACATTTGTAATCATTTTTTTTTATTTTGACAAGTTCTAGTGCATATGTTAAGAAACCCCACATTATCGTGCCATCTAAGTTAACTGTGATATCAGAGAACTGGAAATACTCTGAACTATTGTGAATGCAGACTCTTTTTGTCTCCCAACCAGAGAATGTCCCCAGAATAAATAACCAAAATCAACAATCTATTCTCACACAAAACCCTATTCTTTATCAACACTGTAGGTGCATTTCTAGAATCCTTTTGGGTGGGGCTTGAAGGCTGCCTCTGGAGTTCCCCTTGTGACTACTACAAGTGGAATGCATTAGCTAACAAGTCCGCACCTATGTCAGACAGGCAAAGGACTTTCTTTGTTTACTTGGAATAATTCTGTTCTTTGGTAACAGTCTCATAAATTCGAGAATGGAGTTTTCTGTGCTGTCCCACAATCCCCCTTCTTAGCCATGCAACAGTTTGGCCATTCCGCTACCCTGCAAATCCTACAGCTTTTCACCATCTGTGCCTTTTAAGTTCCTCCAGGAGAAGGGGAATGTTGAACATTCTTTCATTTACATGACCAGTTTAGAACGTGGGACTTTTATTCAAATATAAAGCCTGGAAATAGAAGGCAAGCAGCAAGCTAACAGAGAGCACTGCATGAACATTATGAGATTATTAGGAGTAATAAGTACTGATATGACTGTCGCATTTAGCAGCCCCTCTCATGGACTGTGACCCCCTTGTGCTAGGCACTGCACAAACACAGAATGACTTAGAGCCACAGTACAGTAGAGAAGATACAAGAATTTGGGGTTACAGGATTGACTGTTACATCTGAGCGATAATACCAGCTTCTGGGCTGGTGGGCATTGCCATATAGTGATTTACCACAGCTAGAAATCTGGCCCATAATCTGTAATGGATGGCGATATGGCTACAGTGGCAAACCTGTTGTGTTCACTTGGCATTTTACGATATGTTTGGGTATTGTAAGAACTAGGGCGAGAATTGTAACCTGCCTTTATGAGAACAAAACAGGAGTGTAAGGGGGGAGAAAGATGCCTCCTTACTCCCCCATGTTGGCTACCTGAAGGGCAGGTCCCAGCACAGGCTGCAAAGCAGCTTCTGTAGGGACACTACTTCACCACATGCAGGTGAGCAGGCAGGAGAGGACAGCGGACAGGCATTGGCTCCACCCTGCAGCGTGCAGCTGAGCTGGTGCAGGGAGGAGTGCAATCTCAGGGCTAATCCACACTTACCGTCCGGGTCGACGCGGTGAGTTCGACTTCTCGGAGTTTGAACTATCGCGTCTGATCTAGACGCGATAGTTCGAACTCCGGAAGCGCCGCGGTCGACTCCAGTACTCCACCACTGCAAACGGCGGTGGTGGAGTTGACGGGGGAGCCGCGGAGTTCGACCCCGCCGCGTCTGGACGGGTGAGTAGTTCGAATTAGGGTATTTCGAATTCAGCTACGCTATTCCCGTAGCTGAATTTGCGTACCCTAATTCAAACCCCCTTTTTAGTGTAGACCAGGCCTCATAGTGGAAGGCACCAGGGTATAGGAGTAACAGATCACTTCCTCCCTGGAGCCAGTGGGCCTAGGGTGACCAGACAGCAAGTGTGAAAAATCGGGACTGGGGTGGGGGTAATAGGAGCCTATATAAGAAAAAGACCCCAAAATCAGGACTCTCTCTATAAAATCGGGATATCTGGTCACCCTAAGTGGGCCACAGGGGGCAAAACTGTGACTCCCAGTATTGCAGTTTCCTTCGTGGTCTGCGTCTGCAGCTGTACTCCACCCATGACTCAGGAAAGATTGCAAAGCTACAGTCTAGCCCTAAATCAACAGGTAAAGCAGTATTTGCATTCAAATTCTGTTCTAGCTTTTGTAAAGCCTTTTATGCAACAGCTGGATGTAAGTAAGCACATTAGTAGAGCGGGATAACTTGGCATGTGGCATTCCCAGTGAAGTTAACAGGAGATCTGCCAGCAGAAGAATTTCAGGACTGAGTGTCTGTTTTGTAGCAGTTCTCCTGCAGCCACACTCTCCAGCCCTACCTCATCCGAGTACTCCTCAATTCATAGAGTCCCATGCAATCAGTGGGACTATTTGAGTGAGTAAAAGTTGAAGGATTGGGCCCTTATTTCAGTAAAGCCTTTATATTATTAAAAAGATCAATAAAAGATGTGAAGTTCAAAAAGTTAAAATATAGCATCCGGATTACTGCAGTGTAGCCACAATAACCTCTATTTCTGCATGCATATGTACACACATTCCTAAATGTGCATTTTTACCAGGTTTGTGCTCACAAATCTGAGAGACCTGCAAGAGGAAGATTTAAAAATCAGTGTTTTAAGACTACTCATGTTGAAAAAATTATCCCAGGGATCAAATGTCTTTTTCAGTTTGCAATTAACACAATGAGAGGAGGAGGAGGAAGCGGAAATGTAAATGCCAAGGGATGGGAAATGGGAGGCCTAATTTCTTTTCCAAGATTAACTCTGGGGGCCGAAATAAAATTCAACCTGTTGGCTAAAATTTGGCTCTTTTCCTATTAAAATACCTCCCTAATCAGTTCAGCATGTTAGATATATATCAGAGTGGACCATACCACTCTGAGGGAAAACAGAATTGTCGATTTCTATTATTATTATTACTATGCTGCGTATAGTTACTAAAATTTCTATTATTACTATTACTATACTGCGTATATTATTACTATGCTGCGTTTTTCTTCTCAGAGAGCTTGTCGTTTGTATAAAGAAATAGAGCTAAAAGAATGTCAAAACCTGATTAATTTCAAATGCCTAGATAATTTTCTAATAAGCAACTAAAGTAAAAAGCGAGGTGTATGGGTTCAGATCATCTATGTCAAAAGCAATAGAAAGCTCTGACACATCAGGACACTTTAGTAATTCAGTTATATTAGACATTATAGGTTAGATTGTGACTTGGAAGTTGCACACGTGAAAGGGAGCAAGGGCTGATTCCCTTTTCAACAAAGCCTTTCAGCCACATGCTTAACTGCAGGCATGTCCTTAAGTCCCGCTGGCTTTGCAAAGGGCATTACCACATAGAATCAGAAATGTAGGGCTGGAAAGGACCTCGAAATATCAAGTCCAGCCCCCTGCATTGAGGCAGGACCAAGTAAACCTAGACCATTCCTGACAGGTGTTTGTCCAGCCTGTTCTTAAAAACCTCCAGTGATGGGGATTCCACAACCTCCCTGGGAAGCCTATTCCAGAACTTAACTATTATTATAGTTAGGTTTTCCTAATATCTAACCTAAATCTCCCTTGCTGCAGATTAAGCCCATTATGTCTTGTCCTACATCCAGTGGACATGGAGAACCACCATCCTCTTTATAATGGCCCTGAACATTTTTGAAGGCTATCATCAGGTTCCTCCTCAGTCTTCTTTTCTGAAGGCTAAACATGCCCAGGTTTTTTAACCTTTCCTTGTAGGTCAGGTTTTCTAAATCTTTTATCATTTTCGTTGCTTAAATTACCTAAACCATGCTTAATGTTTGGTGACATGGACCCAAAGAGGGACTAAGAAAGCCTACTCTTACGCAGGCTAACCAGCCCTACGGTGTGGATGCGTAGGAATAAATGGGTCTCCACACCTGCATACTCCCTCCCTGGAGAAGGTGGGCTGGGAGTAGCAGCATCCCTATCTCCACCCCCTAATCACTGGCCTGTGTAGCTAAGCCAGCACAAGGGGTATCACGATGTACTGTTGGTATATGCCAGCACCATCTTACTATCTGCCCGCCACTGGAGCAAGTGGAAAGCAGAGATAGAACTGTGTCTCAGGCCTGGTCTACACTGTGTGTGTGGGGGGAGGGGGGGTGTCAATCTAAGTTATGCAACATACTTAGATCGACTTACCGTGGTGTCTTCACCACGGTGAGTCGACTGCTGCCGCTCCCCCATCGACTCCGCCTGCGCCTCTCGCGGCGCTGGAGTACAGGCGTCGATGGGAGAGCGCTCAGGGATCAATTCATCGCGTCTAGAGTAGACGCAATAAATCGACCCCCGCTGGATCGATCGCTGGCCGCCGGTCCGGCAGATAGTGTAGACAGACCCTCGGATACGTCTCTGAGTCACATTGGCTCTCAGACCTCCCACACCTGGGGTCGGGGTGCTGAAACAGGGGGGACCAAGGGCCCATGGCCCTCCCACATTCTGAAAGTGGACGGTTCTGGCCCATCCACTTTTCTCTTGGGCCCAGCCCCCTGGACAGGCTGGAAGCTGGAGCCCGGCTTGGATAAGAGGAGCCTGGGGAGCCCGGGCACCTGTGGGGAGCCACGGACCCTCTACCTGCCCTGGGTGGTGGGTGGGGCCAAGGGTCAGGGACATGGGCCGGGGGCTGCTCTCAGTTCCCCCTGCCCTGGGCAGGTGGAGGGGCCCAGGCTCCCCAGACAGGCTCTGGCTTCCAGTTGGCCGGGTGGCAGAGCTTTGGGGGGATGAGGAGGGGCAGAGATGTGGCCAAGGAGGGGGTGGAGCCTCGTGCCCCCCCCTCCTCCTTTTAGGCAGAATCAGTCTCCTCTGCCTGGAGTGGTACAATCTGCACACCATTGCTTGCTTGGGATGTTCTGGTAGTCACCACTGAGCCCTCTGTGAAGAGAAATAAACAACAGTTTTACATACACTTGGTCACGTGTCCCATGTAACATTATCCAACACTGTGTAATTAACAAGAGTGAATTTTCTAAGGCCCAGACTGATTTCTTCCAAAGTAATCCCAGCGGTAATCGTTTCCACTTCCACACTGTCTTGTTTTGAATGTACCTTTGCCTTGGGTTTTTCAGGACTTCTTGCAATTTATAATACCTACTAAGCAAGTTTCAAAGCAGTCTATATAGACTGATCCACAGCTATAGAGCAACTTAATGCTCGCTCCAATCATTCTCAGCAATATACGGGTTAGATTACATACTCAGTGCCAGAAAAAATGATCTATCTCAGATTTAAATCATTAAGAATGACCCTCTGGAGACAATAATCTCTCCTAAATTTGAGAGCTACAGACAACTGTCAGAATGTTGTCTGGCTCTGGACCGTTTCCTCATAACAAAGCTGGTTTGTGCAATCAATGAGGCTGACGAATTCTTTGAGATGCTCTCAGGGCCTGATGCAAGGCATACTGAAGCCTGTGGAAACACTCGATTTACTAGACCTGGGTGGGAAACCGTTTTCCCATCGCCTGAGAATTTTCAAGGAAAAGAAAATCGATTGGGTCAATTGAAACATTTCAATCAGTATTTTGACCCTTTTTTATTTTATTACTGTTTTTAATTTATCTGTTACTATAAATTAACTAACATTTCCAAATGAAAAGGGGGTTTTTTGAACTGAAGAACAGACTTTTTTTCTTTTGACATTTTTAAAACTTTTTTTTTTCCAAAAAAAGTTTGCAATAGGAAATGTATAGAAACGGACCCTTTCCTATGAAATGTTTTGGTTTCAATTCGAACAATCACATTTTTCGGATGAAAAAACATTTAATTGAAAAATTCTTAATCAGCTCTACCATTGACTTCATTGGGTTCTGAATCAGTGGCTAATCCACTATTTTCTTATCTTTTTCACCTGTGTACTTTCAAAACACATTTGATATAGACAATCTCCTTTATTTTATAACCAGCACAGTTTAAATTCCTTCCAGTAAGGAGAGGTTTGCCCTAGTTAAACACACTTGTGACAGAAAGCCTTTATCATCAATCATTTTTAAATAACACTATAATTCCACACAACTAGAAGTATAATGTGCTGTATATGTTATTGGAACATTAACACTGACACAAATTATTTATTTATAGCTCAGCGGTTCGAGCATTGGCCTGCTAAACCCAGGGTTGTGAGTTCAATCCTTGAGGGGGCCATTTAAGGATTTAGTTCGTGTTGGTCCTGCTTTGAGCAGGGGGTTGGACTAGATGATGTCCTGAGGTCCCTTCCAATCCTGATATTCTATGATTCTATATTACTCACTTTTCTGCAAAACAATAACTGTCTTCAACTTTTTGTATTACAGTAGCACTCAGAAAACTTAACCTAGCTTTGTGCTAGGCACTGTACATATTATTAAGGCTGGAGTCACCAGATGGTGCTGTTATTCATAGTCTTACAAGTTCTTAGCCTACAAGCACTGTTCATTCTTTGAAGCCATACTGCGTAAAGCAGTTGCAAGTGGTAAGGTGTTTGCTTTGCCTTAAGCTGTCTAACTAGAGTCAATTATTGAGTTAGATTTGCTCCCCGGGAACTGGTGTTTTGGCTGAGATTCCTGAAAGTGGGGACGGTCTGCATGGTAACGTGTTATCATTTCTGATCAAGGGCTGGTGTATGTTGTGTAAAACAAACAGTGTACTAGGAATATGCCCACTGACTTCCTCCAACTGGAAACTGACCTGCAAAACCATAATGTCTGCTCCCACTCAGAGAGGTCCCTGCCCAAACTTACCATCTACGTACAAAAGAGAGCAAGTAAATATTAGGGCTGGTCTATGCTTAAAGCATTCTGTCATTCAGGAGTGTGATTTATTTATTTATTTTTACTGATGTAGCTATACCAGTATAAGCCTTAATGTAGACACACTTATGCCAGTATTAAAGTGCTTTTGTCAGTACAGCTTATGTCTCTCGGGGAACTCATCCAAACTATACCAGCAGAAGCACTTTTATGCTGGAATAAGCTGCTTCTACATTAGGAGGGTTTGCTGATATAGCTATATTTGTATAACTATGCCAGCAAAATTGTTCTAGTGTAGACAAAACCTTATTCTACCCACTATTTTACAGATGGGGTGTGGTGTTCAGTGTTCACCCAGCGCATAAGGTGCTTCCAAGAGATCTCCTTTATTCTGTGCCAGGTTCCAGCTCACTGTGCATAACCACAGCACCCCAATCAGACTCTCTATCTGGGAAGTTCAGCCCTTAAAGGCACAGTCCATAATACCACATAGAGAACAAAGGCACAGAGAGATCAAGTGTAATAGTAATAACTGGAGATATACCAATCTCCTAGAACTGAAAGGTCATTGAGTCCAGCCCCCTGCCTTCACTAGCAGGACCAATTTTTGCCCCAGATTCCTAAGTAGCCCCCCTCAAGGATTGAACTCACAACCCTGGGTCTAGTAGGCCAATGCTCAAACCACTGAGCTATCCCTCCCAAGCAAGCAGGTGGAGGAGCTAGGAACTGAACTGAACAAAATATCCTGGACAAAGTTCCATCCCCTGTTCTGCCTGCCCACTACAAGTTTTAGGGCAGTCTGGGATGCGCAGACCGCACCTGCCAGAATATGACCCATGGTCATGTGTAATTCTTTTAAGAACAGCCGTTTTCCAGAAGAAAACCCATCACTGTGTCTATTACTTATATACAGCAGAGGAGGGAATTCCTGAGCGTTGGTTATTCTTGCTGCATAAACTATGCGCGCACACACTGAGACATTCTTTAAAAGAAATCAAGCTAAGAGTGGTTTCTTATTTCACAGTATAATGCTGAATATCCAGAAACTGATGATAAACCTAAGCAGAGCAAGTAAATGACTCCCCAATGAGAACTTTCTGACTGACATTTTTCATCCATAACAGAATTCACATGACTCTCCAAGGGACATGTGAATTGTCTCACCTACAGAAATTCGAGCAAATTTCTGTGCATGCGGGAAAGAGAAAACAGAGTCCTAGACTTCAGCTGAGTGTTTCACAGAACAACGCACCGCTTTCAAAAAAGCCCTCTAAGAGCACAAACGCTGTGCCCTGATGACATCACCATCTGCTATGAAATGTGCCATGGGAAGAACAAGTCAATTGTACAATACTTCTCATTCTCTCGCTCACTCACTTTAAACGTTGACAACGAGCGCAGTAAATTAAGCTTCATATTTTTCAGACTAAATTCAAAATAAGCACGACAGCTTAGTCAGTGATCTAGCTAGAAACCTCATCCTCGCATCTCTGGCTTTCTATGAGCTGTCAAGAGACTTAGGCTAGCACTCTGATCGCTCATTCCTAGACAGAGCCTCAGCCCAGTTTTACAGGCACTCACTCAAGCCTCTACTTCAAAGCTCTTGCTGAATGTGCCATGTTCTTTATCACCAGTCACCTTTCTTACAGCTATCACCCCAGCTCCCGCAGTGAGCAAACTTAGCAGCCTTCCCATCACAGAGCCCTTCCTACAATTCTTCCTAGACAAAGCAGAACTATAGAGGACTTCCAGACTTTCCTGCCACCCCAACATCGATTCACCTCTCACATGACTCAGGACATTTCATTGCCTTCCTTCTGCCCAAGGCCTGATCATTCCAAGAAGGTGCTTTGTCATTCCTTGGATTTGTCTCCACTTACTGGGGGGATGACGCACAGCGATCAATCCACCAGGAGGCGATTTAGCGGGTCTAGTGAAGACCCGCTAAATCGTCCGCCGATCGCTCTCCCGTTGACTCCACCGGAATGAGAAGCATAAGGTAAGTCGACAGGAGAGTTTCTCCCGTCGAACCAGCGCAGTGTAGACACAGCAATAAGTCAACCTAAGGTACGTCAACTCCAGCTATGTTATTTACGTAGCTAGAGTTGTGTAACTTAGACTGACTTAGCCCTGTAATGTAGACCTGCCCCTTGACTCTGAAATAGCTTCATTTGGCTTTGAAGGGCTATTTCTGAAGCCTGCAGAATAAAACTCTTCAGAGTGTTGTCAGAGGCTTTCTGAAGGTGCCCAGTGCTGTCTGGGGCAGAGAGAAACAGAAGGACATCTGCTGAGGGAATGATTTTGTTCTTCAAGACACTCCTTCATCATGCACTACAAAGTGTCTGTATGTTCAAAAATGGATACTATGGTCAGTCCTGCAAGCTGCTGCTTCACAACGTTCTAATTTTGTTCTGTCACCAAACTTATCTGTCTTGTTACTCTTAATTCCCAATAGTGCCTACAGACAGTTTGATGGGGTTCTGTGTCATTGTTTTGTTACTTGCCTGTATATTGGTCTTCTCAGGCCTGGTCTACACTACACATTTAAACCGAATTTAGCAGCGTTAAACCGATTTAACCCTGCACCCGTCCACACGAGGCCCTTTATATCGATATAAAGGGCTCTTTAAACCGATTTCTGCACTCCTCCCCGACGAGAGGAGTAGCGCTGAAATCGGTATTGCCATGTTGGATTAGGGTTAGTGTGGCCGCAAAAAGATGGTATTGGCCTCCGGGTGGTATCCCACAGTGCACCATTGTGACCGCTCTGAAAAGCAATCTGAACTCGGATGCACTGGCCAGGTAGACAGGAAAAGCCCCACGAACCTTTGAATTTCATTTCCTGTTTGCCCAGCGTGGAGCTCTGATCTGCACGGGTGGCGATGCAGTCCCAAATCCAAAAAGAGCTCCAGCATGAACCATACAGGAGATACTGGATCTGATCGCTGTATGGGGAGACAAATCTGTTCTATCAGAGCTCCATTACAGAAGACGAAATGACAAAGCATTTGAAAAAATCTCCAGGCTATGATAGACAGAGGCCACAGCACAGTGCTGTGTGACAAGCGTAACGGAAAGCCAAAGAATCAAATGGACGCTCATGGAGGGAGGGAGGGAGGGGGGATTGAGGACTCCAGCTATCCCACAGTCCCTGCAGTCTCCAAAAAGCATTTGCATTCTTGGCTGAGCTCCCAATCCAGGGAAAAAGGGCACAAAATGATTGTCTGCCATTCCTTTCACGGAGGAAGGATTGAGTGACGACATTTACCCAGAATCACCCGCGACACTGTTTTTGCATTGGGATCTCAACCCAGAATTCCAATGGGCAGGGGAGACTATGGGATAGCTATGGGATAGCTACCCACAGTGCAACGCTCCGGAAATCGACGCTAGCCTCGGTACATGGACGCACACCGCTGAATTAATGTGCTTAGTGTGGCCGCGTGCACTCGACTTTATACAATCTGTTTTACAAAACCGGTTTATGTAAAATCGGAATAATCCCGTACTGTAGACATACCCTTATACACATCCACCTGAAAGATAATAGGTGTTAATGCTGGTTGTTCTTCATCCATATTAGCATTTTCTTATTAAATTTTGGAATTATTAGCTTGGTTCTTCTCTGGTATCCCTGCATTTTATAATGAAATATTTTGGCAAGTTGGAGTAACACTGCATGTTGTCTTAATGTGGACAGAACTTCCTAGTTGCTCCTACGGCTAGGTTAGTGGGGATGTATATAAGAATTATTTCACACATATGCCTGCTCTTGATCACAGAAGTCAATGGGAACATTTTAATTGATACCAATGAGAGTTGGGGCCTAAGGAAAGAATATAGTATATGCCTCAATGTTAGTTTCACATACTTCTGATTAAAAAAAACCATGTAACTGACAATTCCACAGATCAGGAGACTAGATGACTTTATTGCTAATAGCAGCAGTAATTAGGGCAGATTGAAACTATTCAAACAAAACCATTTTGTTGAAAAATGAGCCTTTTCTTAAATCGGAATTTTTTCAAAAATATATTCAGGGGGGTGCTTTTTTCCTTTTTTTTTAAATGAAACTGGAAAACAAAATGTTTAGTCTTTTTCTGAGGGTTTTCAGTTTTATTCTTTTTTTTTCCTTTTTCTCAGGCAACATGGACAAGGAAAGAAAGAAAGAGTGCAGGAGAGAAGGCGGGGAAGGAAAACAAACAAAAAAGTTTCACAAAACCAAAAAGGGCAGCTGTTTTTTCAAAAGAGCTTACAATCTAAGTGCAATTGATGTATAATAATAAGTAATGTGATGCCGATGTTCACTGATCACACAACTTTCTGAAAAATGCCAAGGGGGAACTGAAGGTTTCACATAGAAATGTGCTAACTTTGTATCACAAATGATAAATGTATAGCAAAAAAATCTGGGTTTGGATATATAGCGTTCTCCCACCGTAGGGCTAAGGGAGTGTTTTATTTTCACAGCTCTGTGCAGACATACGACTTCCGCTCCAGAAGACTATAGATTTTGAAATCAGAGATACCGGTATCAGTGACATTTTTTAAACCTAAGCTCACTTTTTTTTTTTTTTGCATGAATACAGAATAGCATCAATTCCCGGTGATTAATGGATCAGGAGATAATTAACTAAAGAAAGAATGCTATTTCTAAGAGCAAAGTCTAAGGTTGTGGTCTTACACAACCGCATTTCCCTGCCATTTTGGAGAGGGAAGGAAGTAAACCTGGGGCACTGACCTCTGCGGATTGCAGATCCCTGCTGAGGATGACAGGAGCTGGGCACCACAATTATTTTCAGGCCCAGGGGACTGACATCAACAGGACTTCCAAACTAGGAGTCCTGTTCTCCAAGGCTGCTCCCTCTTCCTGAAACATTCTTGTTCTGACTTGAAATGAGCTGCTGGCAGATCAGCATGGCTGGAAAGATGAGCAGAGGACAGGCACTCCAGGTGCAAAACCTTGGCCCCCTTCATTTCAGTCATGTGAAAACTGTGACAGTGTCACCCATCACTGCTTTTAGCAACAAACATCGACTAAAAGCATAAGGGACCCTGTATAACACAGTGACACTCTTCGGTGTAAGCCTAAGCCTGGATAGGCATCTCATGTAAGTTATTACCTTAAGAATTCCAGGTCTGTTTTTTTTTAATGGAAACAAATGGATGTAGGTAAACTCTTGCACCACTGAAGCCATCGGGAACTTTGCCAGTGGGCACAGGCTTGCACGCTATTTCCATCTCATACTGGATACCCAGTGGTGTGATCAGGAGACAATTCTCACCATGCACTAGCATCACAATTTCTATCCTAGAAATTCAAATGATCCATACCACCCACTGCCATCCCCAGTTCCAAGTATGTTTTCAATTAGACTGAGCCCTAAGACTGAAATAATAATGTGCTTTGGATCAAATCTTGCAGTCCCTCCTCTCACTCTATTCAATAGGAGTTGTGACTGCAGGATCTGCCCCTTAATTACTGTATTGTAAATTGCTCAGGAGCTACATAAGTTTTCCCAGGCTTTAGCTCCCCTGCAAGTATCTCCACTGGGAAAAGGGAGGAGAACTGATGCAGCTGTGAGGTGTCTGCCCATGTCTGACCCTGGGTCAACAGTGGGCTGTTTAGTTACCAACAATGACCCATGGGCTTCGAGAATCCCACTTTACCTTCTGTAGGATTTTCACAGCTCCGCATTTTTCCAGTGGAATATTTCATCCCCCGCCCCCCCCCCCGACAGTGTAGCTTGAGAACAATACCCAAATGTGATTTCAATTAGGTCAATAACAAATTCATGGAGGTTCAGCCCTCACCATCTGTCCAGAGGGAATGAGACTCCGTGTTTTGTTTTGTTTTTCTTTCTTTCTTATGAATCCTCTGTTTGACAAAAGCAGCTCCATAAATAAGAGAGATGAAATGGGCTGTATGGCAAAAAAAACAAAAGAGTAAATTAATAGTGGACCTACCTTAATTCTCAGCGCATCACAGCATTACATAAATTTATCACTTAACATGTACATAATTTACCATGATTCAACCACATTTAAACTCATTAAACAAAGTCCTAGAGGACAGCACTGAAAGCGTATGAATAGATTAGTAAATTTGCAGAGGAATTATGTTTGTGTTATACTAAAAGCTTTCATTTCAGAAGTTTAGATGCATTTTGCATTAAAAGCAAAACTGCCACTGGACCAAACCATATAGCTGAGTCTGTAGGTTTAATCCAGCGTAAGAGAAGCAGCAGTACTGTACCAGGATTTTTGTAGTCCAGTGGTTATGCCTTTGATGTCACTAAAAGTTTTGCATACTCTGCATACACAGATAGTCAACCATTGTAGTAAAAATGGAGGCAGCTTGTCAGATATTCTGTCCTGGGGTGCACTTCCAAATAGCAGCATGCAGGGCAGTTATTGGATGATAGTGAAGGACAAGAAAAGCCTGATCCTGCAAATACTTTCACATGTGAATAGCTTCAGTGGTACTGCTCACCTGAATAAGCTTGGGCTTTTGCAAGTCTGGGCCCTTAATCAGGAGAGTTCATACACAAACCTCATCTCTCTTCCATGCAAGCAAATGGTACCACAAGCCCAACTTCAGCAAAGAATGGAAGCATGTGCTTAAATCTGTTCCTATTCAGTGATGCAGTTAAGTAAGTGCTTAGCTTCAGGCATGTGCTAAAATCTCACTGAAGTCAATGAGACTTAACACGTCAGGAGTTAAGCCATTTGCTGAGTTGGGGCCATGGTGGAGACAATGTGAAAAATATACAAGAAAGAAAAAAAAGAGGGGGATAGAAAGTACAGGCCTAATTTTGGAGAATCCGATACTGATTTTTAGCTCCTTGAGCCAATGTTTCAGCTAAGGACAGATTCTACCATCATGACCATGTTGAGTGGCAGCTCATTCCATTCCATTGAAGAAAATGGAACTACTCATGGAATACGATGCTATTGGTGTCAAGACAGGTGGTACAATCTGGCTTTTAATGTTCTCTGATGTTCCTTCATCAGAATAAGAAGAAGAGACTGGAAATGTATTCAGACCATGGATTCTCCATGCTGGAAAAATATAGTTTTGTCTTAGTCACGGGATGCAAACCCAAAAAATAACATCAGAGCTCTCTGCAAATATGGTGGTTACTTATTTTAAATTTCTGTGATGATGAAGGTCAGGAGCATTTTCTAATATATTCATATTCAAATACATCAATTAAGCACAATCAGTTTCACTTCTCTTCTGTGCTTGACATCTGGAGCCCCAAATGAAATCTCATTGATGCGTGATGTCTAATCTTCATATATTGATGTCACTATTTAAAGACTGGGAACACAACCCAGGCGGAATGGGTCTCATAAATAATCCACCATCTTTGGGAAATTAAACTGAAAGGACAGGCTCACCTTTGACCTTTCATCCCCTATAATGAAGGCTGGGCAAGAATGCAAATTAAGGCAAATTCAGAAGGTGGGAAGAAAAAAAATCAATTCTACTGCTTACAAGTAATTAAGACACACAGCAAGAGACAGATTTTATTTATAATTAAGTGATTAACCCCAAGTGAGAATTAAACCGGTCAGTGAAAACATAGGTGACAGAAAACGTAAGTGGTTTATGAAATGTAGGATAGGATATGCAAAACCCCTCCGCACTGGACTAACTCTACTTCTTCCAGAGTCAAGGAGAGCTTTATCACTGGCTTCAGAGGGTCACAGTCAGGCCAAAGCTGAGCCCTTCTGAAAATCTCATCCATTAATCCTAGGCTGTGAGCCAATGCCTCTCTCCAATGGAAACATCCGCAAGATGGGAGACAATCTCCAAGAGAGTCCCACACACACACGTCGTCCCACCTCTCTAGGGGGAGACATGCACGTTTTGACCCTGGTGGAGTAAACAGGGGATTCAATTTTCCAAACCTGCAGATCATGCCCCCACAATCTAGGCTGAGGTAAGAGACTGGGTGGTGGCCAGGGCCATCCCTGCAGAGGCCCTATGCCCCACGGAATCTGAAGCCCCTGCGCTAAGACCCAGCTCCCTGATGGGACAATACCATTGAGATACTCTGCTAGGGATTCTCCCGCCCACTGCCGCTCCCTCCTGTGGGAGTCTGTGGCACCCCACTACCAAAAGGGCAGCAGCCTTGCGCTACATCACTTTTCAATCGATTGGCCATTTCTTCCTTGAGTTGAGGAGGGGGGGATGGCAACAAGTTCGCATACTCAGCACCAACCCATCCCTTATACCCTGCGCAGGTCCCTGGACCCACTGAGACCTTTATCCAGGTCCAGAGACAGAGGAGGATGGTCCCACAGAGGCACCTGCCTCCCTATCGGCTGTGGGGGAAGAGGAAATCCTCCTTTTACAGATTTTTTGAGGGAGGGGTGACTCCACCCTCCCTCCATCTGTAGGCAAAGGTCAATTAGTCTTTATGTGGAGCCCCGTAGACCAGGGAAACCTAAAGATGTTCCAGAAATCCTAACTCGGGTGGCTCTCTCTAAGGCTTGCTAGAGTAAATCTCTTTGGTATTTAAATTCTCTCCCTTTGGTACTTAAATACCAAGTTTTGAACAAGAATATTAAACAAATAATTTAAAACGGAGAAAAAAATTATTCTGGAGGGACAAATCCTGATTATATTGAAGTCAGTGGAAGTTTTGTCACTGACTTTAGTGGGACCAGGATTTAGACCTTGGCTTGTGCCATTAGAAACCTTAAAGTGCGAATGTTTCAGGCTATTTCAGGTTCTGGCTCATTGCTATTTCCTCTATTGGGCATTTCCTGTCATTCAGTGTTTCTCTCATCTGTGTACACCTTTTGCAATGAAACAATTTATGCATTTCCATAAAGCCAAGCAAAGTGCTTCAGCCATGAAACACACCCCGATTTACAACACTTCTGAGGAAGGGCTGGCACTACTGGATTTCCTGGCCAATAATAATTTCCTCGCACAAAACAGCAAGCAAAATTTGACACAATATATGGGGGAAGGAGAAAAAGAGAAAAGTTTAACAGAAAAGAAAAAAATGGGATATGTTCTCTTAGATGGTGCATGAACAAAGAGAAGTATCATCCTTCTAAAATAATGGATCAGATGCCTTTGACTCAACTCTCTAATACTGATGGATGAAGTCAATGGGACTATGATGAGCACAGCTGGGTTTTACATGGATCAGTTTGTAGGATCAGGGTCTATGTTTAGCTAAGGACTTGTTACTGTGGCTGTTTAGTTAAACCTTATCCAAACGATCCAAAACTGGGTGCAAAGTTGGTCCAGAACATCTAGTGAGAGCTGGCCTTTCTGGTGAGATATCTGCTGCTTCCGTACTTCTCCTCTGGCCTGAAATACTGCCAGTGAACACCCTTTCCCTCCCAACATTTGATACTTCTTCAGCAGCAAACAGAAAGCGTAGAGGTGCATGAAAACAGTACACAAAAGCTCAACAGAGTTTTGTTCCAAATTCACCGAGGTTTAGTTTGATTTAGTTTCAAAGGCTTTTTTCCCCCCATTTCCATGCAAACCAATTTTGTGTTCAGTACTCTGGATCCTACAGTAGGTGAAGAAGATGAGAATCAAATTAGCTGAACATTTACAGAATGTGTACATGTGGAGAAAGATTTTCCACACTAGATTTTCAGAAGCACTCAGATCCCATTTGGGCATCTAAATAGAGATCAGATTTTCAAAAGCCCTTGGCCCTCCGAAGCTCCCAGGGGTTGCACATATGATCAGATTTCCAGAAAGAGTTTTCTACCCAACATGCTGGGCTCTTCTAAAGCTCAAACCACTTATTTTGGTGTCTAAATGGGGAGTTGAAAATCTGTCCTTGAAAAGCTGGTTCCATGAAGGCAGCTGTTACAGCGGAGACTCGCCACCTTTTGTATAACACCTCAATGCACAACACTATCAGGATCTGGCAAACATAACGTACACTCTTCAGCTATGTAGGAATGCAGGATTGTCAGTTTCAATCAAGACTCAAACAAAGCCAAGACTTTGAATGAAGGTAAACCTTGAATGCTTAATATTTAATAAAAACATCCTGTTCTCATGCACCGATTTGTTTTTAACAAAGTATAGCTCTGCCTTTAGAGTAGTGAGATTAAAAGGAAGAGGCCTTTAAACTTTAGGAAAATAATAAAGCAGCAAATGATTACATTCAAGACCAGATCCTCAGTGCGAGAAAATCAGCAGAGCTTTACAAGAGCTATAACAGAGACATCTTGATTCACACCAGCCTAGGAGCTGGCCTGAAGTGATTTACATATGTGCACTTGTGGTAATGTGTAGTTTGAGAGTACCGAACATCTGCTTTAAGCTGTCTGCAGGTTCCAATTAATGATTTTTTTCCATTATAAATTTGTCTTCCCCTCTTTTTCATTTCTTCCAAAAACCTGTTTTCTTTTATTGTACTTCACTTATTTTTTGCTCTTAGAGGTTTTGGGAACAGCAACAGTGGAAACTGAAGCTATCTGGTTAAACTGGGGTCAGGCTCTGTGAAGCCAGCTGCAATCCACACTTCCCCACCCCACCCTGCCCTACCACTAACCTGAACTTTGACCTGGAAGGGACCACCCCCACCTCTCTCTCCTGTGATAGCTCAGTCCAGATTTCTGCTAAGCAAAGGCAGCCAATTAGCTAAAATGCCGAAATAGCTATGTGTGAAAATGTATACGCATGCTCTCAAGTTTCTGTTTCTTGTACTGTTGGAGAATAACCAAAACCACCACATGTATCTAGCAATCTGAAATCCATGGGTGAATTAAGTCACTTGGTGTTTCTTCTTTGTCCTGACAAACATTTTACAGTTTAAACTACAGCCAAGGTTTCCAAAAAGTAGGTGCCTAAAGAGGCTTTGCTGCCCGATGACTAAAGCACTGGACTGAGACTCAGGAGACCTGGGTCCTAGTTCTGCCTTGGCCACTGGGCGACTTTGGCCAAGTCACTTTACCTCTTTGTGCCTTGGTGTACCCCACTGTAAAATGGGACAATGATACAGACCCTTCTTTGTAAAGCACTTAGAGATCTACTGAGGTAAAGTGCTATATGAGAGTGAGGTATTATTACTGTCAGGCTCCTAATTCCATATTGAGGAATGGAAATCAGTGCCCTAACTTCAAAAGTGCTGAGCACACAGAGCCTCTGGTTGACTTCACTGGGAGCTGCGGGGGGCTCAGCACTTTCGAATATCAGGCCATTGATTTGGGAGCCTGCCTATGGATTTAGGAGTAGGATTTTCAAAAGCGATTTAGGCACGCAAGTGCCACTGATGTTCCCTGAGACTGTGGCATTAAGGCACCTATGAAAATCCCACCCTAAGAGCCTAACTTTAGAGACAGTCTCTACTCTGAAGAGCTTGCTGTCTAAATGGACAAGCCAGACAAAGGAAGGCTATTATCCCCATTCTCCAGGTGAGGAACCGAGGCAGAGAGAGGTGTCTTGTCCAAGGTGCCCCAGGAACACGGTGTCAGAATGATGAATTGATCCCAGATCTCTTAGTCCAGTGACTTATCCACAAGAGCTCCCTTCCTCTCTCTGCATGGGGCCTCTGATTACAGTGTTGTGGGGGGGTCGCTTTCCTTGCTGTTCCTGGAGAATCCATACACATCTCCCTCACCATGAGGGGACACCGTAACCCTTTCACTCTGGCTGTCACTCTGTTCTGTTCTGCCCTGAGCTGGTGGAATTCAGACCTCCTGCCCCTGTCTCCAAACACTGCGGCAGCCATGGGAAGCAAGGCAAGAAAAGCTCACACATGAAAAGCCCTTAAGCAATTTTCATGGCTCAGGGGGAGGCACCAGACTTTTTGACACTTGGACTGCTCACTAATTGCAGGTTACCGTTGCGGGCTGTTCATGATGGTTGTTAACCATCGCTAACAGATAAGGGTACATCTACACTGGAATAAAAGACCCACAGCACGGCCCAGGCCAGCTGACTCGGGCTCCAGGGGGGTAAAAATTGCTGTGTAGATATTCGGGCTCAGGCTGGAGCCCAGGATCTGGGAACTTCTCCCCTCTTCTGATCCCAGAGCTCGGGCTCCAGCCGGATCCCAAACATCTACATAGCAATATTACAGCGCCCTGGCCTGAGCCCGAGACAGCTGAGCCAGGCCAACCGTGGGTGTTTTATTGCTGCGTATACCCTTTGGGAACCTGATAAAATCAGGGCGGGAGGGCTGGAGGCTGATGAAGTCTCACTCTGAAAGCTGTGGTGGGAGGACACGGCGTGCAGGCTCGAACATCACCAAATCAGCTAATTAATAGTGAAGTGGGAGAAGGAAAAAGAGAGAGCGAAGCTGAAGGAATACGCTGAATTTTAGAGACAATATGGTCCAGTGGATAGAGCACTGAGCCGGGGACCAGGAGTTCTATCCCTGGCTCTGTCACTGGCTGGCAATGTGACCTTCACCTCAGGTCCCATCCCACCCTTTTTTTTTAAGCTGTTGGCTCTCTGGGGCAGGGTCTGTCTCTCACAATGTGTCTGTACAAAAGGGCACCAGTCTCAGTTACGGCCTCTAGGAGTGAGTGTAATAATAAGAATTGTGAAGCCTTCGGGTGCAGAGACTAGACTGGTCCTCCCCCCAGCAACCTAGAAAAGCAAAGGAAATCTGGAAGCTGGATGGGAATATTTCCATTGATTTAAATAGGTGTTAGGTCAGGTCCCTCTTGCTTCTGATGCCTCAGTCAGCAGGCAGAGCTCCTTGCCTGTGACTGACAGAAGGATCTGTTTGGGGTGGGAGGGATTTTAATTTATTGTTAATAGAACTATCAGTACGTCCAGACAGGTAACACATTGGAGGCCTTTTATTTAATTATAGTCTGGTTTCCGATATACAAAATGTAGCCCCCAATGCTGCTAGTCTGTAAAGGCTTTGGTTAACATACCCGAGGGTGCATGTCCAAAATCAAAACCCCGATGACTTGGAAATTACCGAGCCTTAACTGTTTTGAGTCCTTTGATGTGAACATTTTTGTTCCTATTGCAATTACTTCTTATTAAAAGACATAGTCAGGAGAACCAGGCTACAGGAGTGCCACCTAACAGCTACCACAAAGGTGATTTTTTTCTAACTAAGATGCAGGAATTGTCATAGAACAACAACAAAAAATCCTTTTGACTGTTAAAAGTCATTTTATCTGCAGTATTATCATGCATTGCCATTGCTAGAACAGCTTGAAATTTTTCAACTACAAATGTTTCCCTTTGGAAAGTGGTTTCTTCTAAATTGACTTTTTTTTCCCCACAGCAAAGTGTCAATTTCAACTACATTTTTCTATTTTGGAAGAGTCTAAATGAAAAACGTCAATTTCAAATGGCAAGTTTGAATTTAAATGACTTTTTTTTATTCTGACAGGTCAGTTCAAGGCCAATCATTGATTTAGTTCAAAAATGTCTCCAGGTCTGGTTGGACATTTCCAAATAAAAATTTTCCCTTTGCTGAAAATTTTTGATATTTTGACTCTGCTCCAATTTGAAATGGAAAGTAATTTAGAAATGTTGATGTTTCCCATTAAAGGAAAATTCTGCTTTTCAAATAGCTGTAGCCATTGTTTTGCTATTAGATTGCACTGTAACAACCTGCTCTGTGTAAGGGGATGGAGTGTGGATCTGCTGCCTCCAAAATAACCCAGGGAAGGAAGCTGGTCTCAGAGATTGCATCCCCGCTGCCCCCGTACTCACAGGCGAGGGGTGAACACCTAAGTGCCCCAAGGCTGAACTCACCTACGCTGGCTATCATCACGGCACAGCTTCCTTAGGGAAGAAGGGACAAGACTGAAGCTCTGCTCAGTCCCTGCTTACCTGTGCAAGGAAAAGTGCTGAACACTTGAACTGGGTGAAGGAGTTCAGTCCAAACTTTTTTCTTTTTTTGCAGATTCAAATCCACTGACACCTTTTCTGAATTCATGTCGATCTTGCCAAATTGTTTTAGTAAACCAAAAGCCAGACATTGTGTTTCCACGTTATCAAACTGGAATGTTTTGACTGTTCAGTTCAAAACAACTTTTCATTTCAACATTGAATTTTATTTTAAAAATTAAAAAAAAAAAGTAAAAAAAGGTCTTCCCATTGAAACTACACTTTTCGTTTTGGGTAGAACAAAATGTGTAATTCAGACAGAAACGTTTTTTAATTCACCAACAATTTTGAAAATTTTGGGGTTTTGATCAACCCGACTTTTTTTTTTCCAGAATTGCCTCCAAATCAAAAAATCTATTATTCGTCCAGCTCTACTGATCACACAGTGACCATTCAGTATCTACAGCTGAAGTAAGGGAGTCTTATGCCCCCTTTATTTCCCTGCAGTTTGACTTTCTTATATCCTTTTTATGGATTATTTTAATTGGTTTAGGGTTAACAAAAAAATCAATAACTTAGGAAAATTCTAAAACTTCAACAGAGTAAGGAAGGTGGTTTTTCTGGATAGTAGAAATGAAACTAGTAAACTGCTCAATCATCTTGGTCCCCTGCCAAAGAACCTGAATAAGCCTCAAAGTGCTAAAAGGATCCTGTATGGGATTATTATTCTTTAAAACCCACTCTCACGATGGTTATCATTTCAGTCAGCTTCCATTAATACACTTGCAAAATGTGCAGTGGCATTTGTTTGCATGCACAGATGAGGTAATTGCAAGCCTAACAATCTGATCTTCATGTACAATGGTCTCTGGTTTTGCCTTAGATAATTAGCTGTGATTCCCTCAGTATTTCTTACTTTATCATACTTACACTTGGTAGCCCAAGAATACTGCAAACACTGAGGCAAAACTACTAGGTTATCAAAAGCACATAGGCAGTTGGCACATTGTTAAAGATTGACTGCTTGCACATGTGACCCTTTGTACATGACTAAACAACTTGGCTAAAGGACTTTTTTTGTTTCAGTTTTCACCAAAAAGGTTAGAAGCGATTGGAAACCTAACATAGTGAATGCCAGTGAAAATGAGGTAGGATCAGAGGCTAATATTGGGAAAGAACAAGTTAAAAATTACTTAGCCAAGTTAGATGTCTTCAAGTTACCAAGGCCCGAAGAAATGCATCCTAGAATACTCAAGGGACTGACTGAGGAGATATCTGAGCCATTAGTGATTATCTTCAAAAAGTCATAGAAGAGGGAGATATTCCAGAGGACTGGAAAAGGGCAAATATAGTCCCAATCTATAAAAAGGGAAATAAAGACAACCCAGGGAATTACAGACCAGTCAGCTTAACTTCAGCACCCAGAAAGATAACGGAGCAAAGACTCAAACAATCAGTTTGCAAACACCTAGAAGTAAATAAAGTGATAAGTAACAGCATGGCTTTGTCAACAACAAATCATGTCAAACCAACTTAATAGCCTTCTTTGACAGGATAACAAGCCTTGTGGATAATGGGGAAGTGGTAGACGTGGTATATCTTGACTTTTGTAAGGCTTTTGATACTTTCTCACATGACAACAAACTAGAGAAATACAACCTAGATGGAGCTACTATAAGATAGGTGCATAACTGGTTGGAAAACCATCCCGAGAGTAGTGATTCACAGTCAAACTGGAAGGGCATATCAAGTGGGGTCCCACAGGGATCAGTTCTGGGTCCAGTTCTGTTCAATATCTTCATCAATGATTTAGATAATGGCATAGAGAGTACACTTATAAAGTTTGTGGACAATACCAAGCTGGGAGGGGTTGCAAGTGCTTCGGAGGATAGGATTAAAATTCAAAATTATCTGAACAAACTGGAGAAATGCTATGAAGTAAATAGGATGAAATTCAATTAGGACAAATGCAAAGTACTCCACTTAGGAAGGAACAATCAGTTGCACACATACAAAATGGGAAATGACTGCCTAGGAAGGAGTACTGCGAGTCATAGTGGATCACAAGCTAAATATGAGTCGACACTGTAACACTGTTTCAAAAAAAGCAAACATCATTCTGGGATGTAGTAGTAGGTGTGCTGTAAGCAAGACACAAGAGTAATTCTTCCACTCTACTCCGCGCTGATTAGGCCTCAACTGGAGTATTGTGTCCAGTTCTGGGTGCCACATTTCAGGAAAGATGTGGACAAACTGGAGAAAGTCCAGAGAAGAGCAATAAAAATGATGAAAGTTCTAGAAAACATGACTCTAATACTTCTAATCAGTACGGTTGCAATGAAAACTTCAAAAACATGAACCATGTATAAACAAATGTAGCATCATCTAACTGCATCTGCTGAGAGCCTGAGACAATAGCTCAGAGAGGATTGATTCACCCCATTCATCTCAATTAGGACTCAATGGACTCTACAATGCCATGACTGTGCACTTCAGCATTTTCCCCAAGATGCAATAGAATCCAACAATTCCAAAATGATGAAAGGTCAAGAAAACATGACCTCTGAGGGAAGATTGAAAAAAATGGGTTTGTTTAGTCTGGAGAAGAGAAGATCGAGGGTGACATGATAACAGTTTTCAGGTACCTAAAAAGATTGTTACAAGGAGGAGGGAGAAACATTGTTCTCATTAACCTCTGAGCATAGAACAAGAAACAATGGGCTTAAATTGCAGCAAGGGTGGTTTAGGATGAACATTAGGAAAAACTTCCTAACTTTCAGGGTAGTTAAGCACTGGAAAAAATTACCTAGGGAGGTTGTGGAATCTCCATCACTGGAGATTTTTAAGAGCAGGTTAGACAAACACCTGTCAGGGATGATCTAGATAATACTTAATCCTGCCTTGAGTGCAGAGGCTGGACTAGAAGACCTCTTAAGGTTCTTTCCAGTTTTATGATTTTATGATTCTATACAAATGCAAAAGTTTATACATGGGTGTCTGCAAATTCTCCAATCTCATTCCTGGAGGCTGGCTGAAATTTTAGCCCTTTACCTCTAGCATCTCCTACCATCAAAGCTGCTAGTGTTAGAGCCAACAAAACCATTCCAATAAAATACCATAACAAACACAGATCTTTCCCTCTCTGCTAATTTAGCATTGGGTGGTAATCATCAGCTTTATTAGCAGTAGTGAATGTCTGACTGATCCAGCTGCAAGATTTAACATATCTTTTAAAATAAATATTAGACCACAACCAACAATCTCATTGGTAGCAGGTGTGCCAGTTGTTTGGCCTACCTAGCCTTGGGGGCTACAAGGGCTGATCCAATACCCAATGAAGTCCGTGGAAGGACTCCCAGTGGGACTTGAATCAAGGTCAGAATGAACAACCTATTAAAGAAGATTGTTGACTCCGCTTAGAGAAAAGACACTCATTTGAGGTTAGAGTGATGTAGATTGTACACATGATGAATCTACAGTGAATAAACCTGTCACAAGACAGTCCCATTAACTCACTCTTTGGTATTAAGGGTGGTATTTTCAAAACTGCTCTGAGCTGGTCCAACTCTTCTTTCATTGAACTCAATGAAACCAATGCAGAGCATTTTGAAAATCCCACCCTCAAATACCATCAGTTGGTTGAAAATTTTCAGACAGAATATTTTTCTATTCAAATACGCTGATTTAACAAAAGAGAAATGTTCCAAGGGCACATACTGATTCTGGCAACATTTTTCACATAACATTATTGAAATGATTAGTTATTTTCAACTTTATTCTTTTGACTTTTGTTATAAATTATCATTTTATAATAAAAGAGTCAAAACATTTGATAGCTAAAGTAAAATCAATAAAACTAGATGGTTCAATACCATGGGAAATAAATGTTGTTTCAGTTCGTCCAAAATGAAGTTTTGGAATTTTCATTCCATGGGAATTTCAAATTTTTGTTCCGCCTAGGAATGAAAAAAAAAATCAAAATTTCAGAATTTCCACAGGATAGGAATTCTGGGCTCCCACCAGCCCTACATCACATCTTCCAACCTTTCCCTGCAGCCCTGAACAGTTGAAGGATGACATCTGACTGTTTAGTCATCCCTCCAGTAGTTGGATATTGTAAACAATCAGTATTGTGCGACTTACTGTATATAGAGCATGTATACGGCAGAAGATGATAGCATGTTTGAGGCTTTCAGCCCAAAATGTTTACAGCTTATAATGAAAACCATGAGTTTCTTCCTTTACCCAAATCTGTATACATTCCTTTGGCCCACAGGCAAACAGGAGACTGAGGGTGGGGGAGTTCACAGTGATTAATCATTTTACATTTCTGACAGTTTAATGAGTTTTTAGAAGTGCCATATTGGCCAGACAAACACAAAAGCAGCTTTTTTCCCCTTCTTTTCATCCAATCTAGCGACAGCTTTACATAGGTTTGGAAGTAACATAGATCCTCAAGTATCACAGATGTGACTGAATGCAACTGTACCTCTTCATTTTGCAGGCTGGAGGGTAGTTTCCGTCTTATCAAGAAATAGGCAAACACATACCAAAATTAATACTGTCTCAGTAACCGAGGTGCCATTATGTAGCATGTTTAGGAAGGGGAAAGGTTTATTTCTCTTAGGCTGTATTAATCTTCTTGGAAAGCCCAGTCCAGAGATGACAAGGAGCAAAAGGAATAATACTCTGCTATGTGAAACAGACCATCCAGCCAAAGCTGCTTGCTTACAGACAGATGGAAAACACAGCCAATGTTCTGAAACTACAGCTGTGCGTCTATGATCTCTCAGATCTATGTGTGTGATCAATAAAGATTTTCAAATGATCTAATACAGCACAGTCTCCTGGAGATTTGGTTCTCCAGACTTTTTTATTGTTGTTTTCTTTTCGAAGAACCACATTAAACTCACCCAAAACGCAGTCAAAAAGAAAACAGCTCTCACGCTTTTCTTTTTAAAAAAGGATTGTGTGCACACACCCAAACAAATGGCCTTGATTTTCTCCTGCTAAGTGCAAGTTGCACACACTCCCTGCATCAGCGGGGACAGCTGGGAATTCACCCACTGGGGGGGAAGGCAGGCAGCAAAGTAATCATTGCCCTTCCTCCCAGGTGTCTACATCCTTCTTCCTCCTCAGAAGGCTGCAGAGGAATGATGTGGAGTCCCTTGGCACAGCAAGGGTTAAGCATGGCATATAACACTGTAACCCCACTCCAGGGCCAGATTTTCCACAGTTAAGCACAAGCAAAGGCGCACTTGTATTAGCACAAACCAAGGTTCTATATGAAAATACTCAGTGTGCATGTGCAAATCAGATTTTTGTGTGCACACCTGGCCAGGTAGATGCCTAGTGAGTCGTGTACAAATGCCAACTCTTCATGTGTGCACACAGATGGGGCATTTGCAATGCATGCACAGGGTGGATGTTTGCAAATTACATGTGTGACTGTCACCATGTGGCCCTTTATTATTTTGTAATGAAGCATGTTGAATGACATTTATCTTGCTTTTGTTTGGTGGGAGATAGTGAGATTTAGAGAGGGGCATGGATGAGACTAATTCTTCCTTTGTACCCTCCTTGCTCTTCTGCCCCAGGTCTCACTTTATGTATCCATTCTTCCCCCCATATCGGGGACTCCTGCCCAGATCCCGCCAATTGATCATCTTAAACAGAAGTGAGGGAAAGTGGACGACATCGAGTGAGGCTCTATGTCCCCCTCCCCCGCCCTTCACTTTCATGATCCTCTTCAGGCCGGAGAAAATGGGGCTAAGCTCCATTCTCGCCTTTGGGTCTCTGTATCATAGTGTCTCTCACTATCACTATATCACTGGGTCAGCCTTGACCTTCTGTTCTCTGAGGCAGATGGTCGCAGGCACAGTACATGGGCTCTCAGTTCCCCGTTATTCCAAGCAAGTTGTGTGTCCAGGAACCTTACCTCAGCAGAACAGTGACTGACAAAGTACCAGACTGAGACAGTATACGTGCTGCCCGCCATTACTGGTTATATGAACATGAATTACGCCAACGGTACGCAAATATACATCGTCTTGAAGGGAGGAATTCCAGTTGAAAGTGCAAAAGTATATTCTGAACTGGGTTGAGACCCCAACACGCATTTTTGAGGGAGGGAGGGGGGACAATTTGTGCCCACAAAACTTGTCCTTCAAAAATTAATTGTGGATGCAAATGTAAGTAGCTGCTTTTCTCGTTACCTGATTGTTGTCTACAGTTAGGTGTTTTGGAGTCATATTTAATCAGATTGCAGGCCCGAGTCTTACAGGTAGAAAATGCACCTGCAAAGGAGACACCAGAGACAGTAAAAAGCTGACTGGATCAGGGATTCACTTGGAAGCAGCATATTTTGCTCTCTGCAGGTCATTCCATCAGCCTGAACAAAATAATTGGGTCTATTTACAAAAGACCCTGTGACATTTTAGCTATGCAATTCCCATTAAGTCTGAGTAACACTGGCATCTTCTCGACTGACAGCTAAATAAATGCAAAGGGTGATGTATATGGAACACGTCTCAACGAGTGCCACACAGCTAACGGCTTAGACAGTGCTTTGGAAAGAGGTTAAGAGGAAAAGGTTTATTTGCTTTTCAGAAACAGAAGAGCTTACCAGAAACATAATTGCTTTGCAATCTATACACAGAGTGGAAGTTTGATAAAACTCCTATGTGTGCAAATGGAGCAGCTCTGCTGAGCTGCAGAAACCTGTTTATTTAGAAAGCTGACTCTGCAGTTCCAGAGCGACACTTCATTAGATAGCTTTGCTCCGAAGAATTTCTCGGTCTTATAAAACTATAGAAGTTCCGTCCTGATGGCTGGCAAAATAAATGGCTTTGTATGTAAAGTTTATGAAAGTCAGAAAACCAAAACAATCCATCTTGTTATTTTCTTCGACAAATTATGCAGGAGCGCAAACAAACAGGCAAACAAAAGATATAGCCGATGTGAAGAGAATGCAGGCTGACGCTGGTTTCATGCAGGAGTGACCAGCTCCGATGAATTAAATGCCCAGAGCCTCAGAGGCTTCATCTGGTCTTAATTTTCAATCGGCAATAAAATGATACATTTTTTCAACTTTCATTGTAGCTTGTTTTCATCTAGTTTATGTTCCAAGACGTCCTGTTTTTCAAGCCCTGATCTGTCACATTAAAAAAATGTACAATAGCGACCTAGTGGCACCACTACGGCAGCAGCCCTCTTGATATCCAGGCCAGCTGTGGAATTTTGGCTCTCCAAGCCAATGGAAATCAGGAGCAAGAGGAGACGAAAGGCTTGTCTCCATGTGGAAGGGACCTGGCTTCTCTGCCTTTTGCAGGGGCTCTCCTTTAAACCCAGCATCAGATTAGAGAGAAGGGCCTACAGGAGAGAAGAGAGGCCTTTGAGGGTGGTTTGAGCAACGGCGTCTCCCCAGCACCACCAGTGCCCAGAAGGTCGGGCATTGTCTTTTCTCCCTTCACATAAAAGAGGTTGGAAGCTGCGCTGCCGCTTCACATTGTGATTCTCTGCTGGGCCCAACTGCCTCAATGCTTGGCCTCCCTTGGCCAAGGGAGCACGACCATATTATCCCGTCCTCTAACCTCTTCCCAGCAGACTAAAGAGGCAATACCCCTGCACTTTGCTGCCTCTCCTCTGGATACCATAACACGTGGTTATGAATTGCAGGGTGCTTATACCCTATTCCAGGGGTAGGCAGCCTCTGGCACGCGTGCCGAAGGCGGCACGTGAGCTGATTTTCAGTGGCACTCACACTGCCCGGGTCCTGGCCACTGGGCCGGGGGGCTCTGCATTTTAATTTAATTTTAAATGAAGCTTCTTAAACATTTTAAAAACCTTATTTACTTTACATACAACCATAGTTTAGTTGTATATTATAGACTTATAGAAAGAGACCTTCTAAAAACATTAAAATGTATGACCGGCACGCGAAACCTTAAATTAGAGTGAATAAATGAAGACTTGGCACACCACTTCTGAAAGGTTGCCAACCCCTGCTATTCTATACTGCATTACACACTCAGGAGCTAAAGTCAAACATAAAAGGCATCAAAGGGCAGCTGAGGAAAGCCTCTACCACCACCTGAGTCCCCAAATGCTGTACCTTCAGCCCCGGTCTTCTCTAGTGGTGGCAGCTTTCAGGTGACCTCCTGAGGTCCTGGGCCCCCTTTCAGCCGGCACTCAGGTTCCACAGGTCACTGGGATCTGACTTGCCTCTGCAGGGTTTAGAAAGAGGAAGTCTCCAACTCCTGGAGCCAGGAAATTGCCCTGAAGGCTTGTCCAAGCCTGCTACATCGAGGTGCACAGGGCTGCGTGGGACACCACTCTGCTAGCTGGAGAAAAGGTTCTGCAGTGGGAGCCAGATAGGGGGGAGAGATGAGAAATAAGGGAGAAAGACCTGGCATGTTAAACCATAATCAGATACTTCAGCCCTAGAAGCCCCACTTAGGTTGTGTCTACACTGCAATTAAAAACCAGGAGCTGGCATGTGCCAACTGACTCAGGCTTATGGGGTTCAGGCTAAGAGCTGTTTAATTGACTTGGACTCAAGTTGGAGCCCAGGCTCCAGGACCCTGCAAAGTGGGTGGCTCCCAGAGCTCAGGCTGAAGCCTGAGCCTGAACATCTACACTGCAGTTGGCCTGAGCCCCGCGAGCCCAAGTCAGCTGGGACATGCCGGCCGCGGGTGTCTATCTGCAGTGTAGACACACCCATGGACAACTCTTGGCCCTGTTCTGCTTGTCACAGCTCTGTGGCATCTTCAGAATCCATGACAGGGGATGTGAGTCTGCTTGGTCTCACACACGACCATATTATCCCATCCTCTAACCTCTTCCCAGCAGACTAAAGAGGCAATACAATCATGTCATGCCTGGCTAACAGCTACCCAATGACACTGTCAGACATGGCGAGAACATGTGGTCAGTTGGGCCAAAGTCCACAGGCTTGGTGCGGGGTAGTGGAGAGCCAGCCCCTCCTCCTGGGAACAGGTAACGGGAGGGACTGAGAGCAAAAGGAAGAGGAACTCACCACAGTTCCTTTCCTTCCCCTACCTCACAAGAGCTGTGGGGGGGAAAATGAAGCCTGCCAGCAACCTGCACAGCTGCAGCAGAAGGAACACAGGAAAGCGAGGTCCAGGGAAGGCTGCTCCACCCAGAGCTGACCGGAGGCGGACAATTCCATCTCGTGGCAACTTTCCAGGGTTCTAAGTTTGCTTTTGTTTCTCATTGGAAATGAAACTAAAATATTCTCATAACAATAGAATGTCAGTTTTCCGATCAAAACCTGACTTTTCCCCGGGGGTGTGGTTAGACCACTGACCTGGGATGTAGGGTCCCAGATTCAAGTCCCTACTCTGATGCAAAGCAGAGATTTTTCCATCTGCGATCACGCTGAATCAGGCAGAGCAAGGACTTGAAGTGGAGTTTCCCACATCCAAGGCCAGTGACCTACCCACCAGGGTATAGGATGGGAGAAAGTCTCTCCCTCCCCTCAGTGAAATCAGCATCAAACACCTCCACAGAACGCTTTGGCTTCAACAAAAATGTGTATTTAGGGAAAAATTCATAGAATTGAAAGTGTTCCAACTAGCTCTAGATCATAGAATCATAGGACTGGATGGGATCTCGAGAGGTCATCTAGTCCAGTCCCCTGCACTTATGGCAGGACCAAGTATTATCCACATTCTCCACCCATAGAATAGGTGTGAAAGCACCCTTCCCTCCACAGTAATCCTAACCAGCCTCAGCCATCCAGCAGAGCCTGGAGAATCGTCCAGGGATAGTAGGAAGGGGTTATCACTCCTCATCCTGTCAGCTAGCATAGGACCAATATTTGGCCAATTGTCTTCAATAAGATTATGGATATATCTGAGGACAGCAGTGGTGCACTAAGCCGAGATTTACGCAGGCACCTAGGGGATTTAGAAACAGAACCCTCATTCATTTTAGTGGGACTTGTACATCTAAATCCCCTTAGGCAGCTTGGAAATTATCAGCCCTGGTGTCTGTCATCTCCCAGTGAAAGCAAAATACAACCCAAAGGACCAGCCTATGAAAGTATCAATCTCCAGGCAACCGAAACAAGCAAAATGGGTCAGGGTGTGCAAAGGCAAAACAATCAACTAACTAACTAAACGGCGATTAGTCCACACATGTAATTAATCATGTAAACGTGCCTGGTCTAGGCTTACACAACACAGGGCATGGTAATTCACAGACAAGCAGTTGCTATTCCCAAATCCTCCAGAATGACCTCGTGGACCTTTGCCAAAGCTCCAGCTGTGCCATTATCTGCGCATCAGTTCATTACCCTAGGCAGATATCCTCATTGGATGAGAACCCATTTCGACTGGGTCAAGGGAGAGCTATGTCTTCGCAGCAGGGGGTAGGCCATTGCTAAATGTCAGCTACGCAAACAGGCTTGCACGGGTTTTTTCTCCTGAAAAGAAGGCATTCGAGAGAACCAGGGTTTGAGGGTAAATGTCAAAACTTTCCAAGAGCTCTCGATATTTCTTCCCAAATGTTAGCTCAAATGTAAAACATTTAGAAGAGGGCAGGGGTGGAAAAACCCATGTATTGTTGTGTTCCCGCCCCCCGCCCCCACACACACCTTCCCTATGCAAAATTACTCAGAATCCAATAAAAGAACCACTTCTTTTCCTAATGAAATAAATGAGTTTCACTTCACATCCTGTGGTCTGTTAAATGAATAAATAAATGAGCGAGCGGCTTGCAGCCCCTTGGTGGGATGGATCCCCTGGGATTGGATTCTTTGGCAGTGCTCGTTAGCCTTGGCGCTCTCTTCATTGCTTCTCCTCTGCCACTTGACTTCCTCTGCCAAGGTCTCTCCCCTCACCCCCATCTTCTCCCTGACTGTGTTCTTTGCATGTAGAATCACCTCTCTGCCTTTCTGTCTTGTAAGACCCCCAGGGACAAATTCTCTGCTGGTGCAAATCCATGGGAGTTTTATTGATCTCAGTGGACGGGGGCCAATTTAATCAGCAGAGAACTTGGGTTCTACCTCTCTCCCTGCTTCTGACACTCACTCATTCCATCCCTCCCATGCTGATTTAACAAGCCCATCTCTCTGCCCCCCTACCCCACCCCACCCCACCCCTAACTCATCTCAAGACATGTTTTCCGCACTCATGCTGGGCTTCATCCTGTGCCCGCTGAAGTTAACAGCACAGCTGAGCTTTAGCTCATATACTTTCTAAGAGCCCATTTCTCAGTTCTTTTTTCCTGCCTGCTCTTCTGTTCTCTCAGTCACTGGAGCACACAGGATGGAAGGAACACCCCAGCACAATGGTGGCACGGTTTTCCTTCTGTGTAAATGTCTGTTGTTTTAATCCTTGTAAAGGTCTGCTAATGAACTACAGAGAAAAGAAAAGTACAATGGCGCTGGGGAAAATCCTGCCAGAGCATCTCCAAGGACATCTCCACATTTTGAGAGACAGAGCACTTCACCTTGCAAAGGACATTTCTTTTCCCTGTGTATCTAGGCTGTGATTCCCAAAGGGACCCAAGTTGTTTTAATGGGAGCTGGGCAGCTGCCTCACCTATGCCCCTGGGAAAATACCAATCTTAGGTTTCCATGTGCTCACCCATTCCCGTCATATCAAAACTCCTGCGGCTGGGATTAAAGTGAATGGCCAAAGTTGCATTGACACATACATCCCTGGTTCTATGTGAGGCCTGGTCTACACTGTGGGGCGGGGGGGGATCAATTTAAGGAGATGAATAACGTAGCTGAAGTCGACATACTTAGATCTACTTACCGCGATGTCTTCACTGTGATACGTAGATGGCTGACACTCTCCTGTCATCTCCGCCTGTGCCTCTCACCCTGGTGGAGTACTGGAGTCGACGGGAGAGCGCTCGTGGTCGATTTATTGCGTCTAGACTAGACACGATAAATCGACCCCCCCCGCTGAATCGATCTCTGCCCGTCGATCCAGCGGGTAATCCAGCAAGGGGTGTTGTTTGAGAGTTTGGGGCTTTTGGGAATCTAAAGCGCAGAATAAGGGGGAGGGAGGGAGGATGGCTTAGTCTTCTATAGTGCAGTACATCAAGTATTTAGAAATACCTTCTTAATTCTCATTGGCTAAGAATTGGTCTACACTGGAGGGGTGAGGTAAGTTGGTCTAAGTTACGCAACTTCAGCTACGAAAATAGCATAGCTGAAATCGATGTACTTAGAGCTACTTACTGTAATGTCTTCACTGCGGTAGGTCAACTGCTGACACTCCCCCGTCGACTCCACCTACGCTTCTCGCTCTGGTGGAGTACTGGAGTCTACGGAAGAGCGCTCAGTGGTTGATTTATTGCGTCTTCACTAGACGTGATAAATCGACCCCCACTGGATCAATCGCTCCGGAGGTAAGTGTAGACATGCCCTAAGACTACCGTGTATGTTTCCAAGTCACTGCTACTTCAGGTGCTAGCCTTTGTATTTTTAAAGAAAAATTTACATAGCACAGCCTCATTTGAGCTATATTCTTTCTCTCTAACATGCAGTCAACAAACCGGTGAATATAAGGCGGGGGGAAGGGAAGAATTCCACAACATGATCACTTGGCAGTGTATATTGTTTTCTTTCAAAGGGCATTACAATACACTTCTCTCACTTGGGGAACTTCAAGAGAGGGTAATTATTCTTGTCTGCCTTGTCATATATATTAAAAATGTTCAAATGTGGCTTTCCAGGGAATTCTGCCAAATATTTTTAGGCACCAGACCCAGCTTTACTTAATTTTATATTGCCTTCTTAGTCTATTGTAAAATATCCTTCCATGCCATTTGAATTTGGTAGAAGGCTGAAACATACTCGTTTCTATTAGAAACAAAAAAATGCTGCTTTCCTGGAAATGAAGATCTTTTAACTCCTAATGTGGGAGCTGTTCAAATGGACAGTGATTAAAGCAGCTGCACGAAACTTAATGCACATCAGGGTGACTTTACTGCCACAACAAAACAAACACAAATGTCCAGCCCTCTTCCAGGAACAGCAACGTACTCAGAGCAGAATGTAGCTTTAAATAGTTATGTTTTTATTAGCACTTTATAATTATTTATGTTAGTACAACAGTAGCACCTAGTGACCCCAAACAAGATCGGAGCCCTATTGTGCTAGGCACTATATACATAGGAAATGTCCCTGCACCATTAGGGAATTTTGCCATTGGCTACAATGGGAGCAGGACTGGACCCACAGTAGAAGTCCATCCCTGCCCCAAAAGTGACTTTGATTGTAAGCGCTTTGGGGCAAGGGCCATCTTTTAGTATTTAGTATTTGTACAGCACCTAACACAGTGGGGTCCTTCTCTGTAATTGTGGCCCCTTGACAGTACCACAAAACAAATAACCAAGAACTTACAATCTAAATGGGCAAAGGGCAGGAAGGAAAACAGAGGCACAGGGAAGCAAAGGGACTTGCCCAAGGTCACACGCAGCAGACCAGTTGCAGAGGCAGGAACAGAACCCTGGCTGGTGGCTTCCGCATCTACTGCCTACCCACTAGACTCTCCTGCTTCCTTGGGTAGAGCCTGATTATGTTCTCATTTACACTGGGGTACAACACAGTGCAACTATACTGGCTGTAGTAGAATCAGCCCCGATTTCCACCGCTGTGAGAGAGTTCAGGATAAAGCCCTACAAGGTTCCTAGCTGTGTTTTTCCTGGATATTTTGTTCTCTATGAGCTAACTTCAGAAACTGTAGATAATTAGCACAAAAGTCTATGTGAAATGTTGTATTTGTGTAAGTGTTTATTTTGGCCCCCTAAAAGAGGCTGATGTCCAACTCTTGTGCTCAGCCCCACCTTAGTTATATTTGTCCTGTTATGTAGAACAAACTTGGAGCGACACTTAAATATGAAGCCCTTTGAAACAGTATTAATGCTATCTCTTTATCGTTAACACGCACATTTACTCCCTTCACAATTGACCCAAAGGCCGATTGTTTGACACAGTGTGTTTTAAAGGGGAGGTTTCACAGAGTAGCAACATTGTTTTACTTTTTCTTGGCAATGAAAAGGAAGCGAGCCCAAACGGCCTGTTGAAAACTGAAGCCGCTCACTGGACTCCACCTCCCTGCCTCTCTCTCTCTTGTGTTTTCATCTTTTATGGTGGTGGGCAGCTCTGAGCCAGACTCTGCAACTAGAATTTCTTATATCCTTTAGTCACTTGGCTGTTCTTTCCCATAGCTAGGCCAACAGCAGATTAATGTCAAGGCTGCCTGAGCCAAACGTATGAATCTAAGTGGAGACCTCTTAGTATAACAGGAATGCTGCTGGACAGTCACTGCTTTTACCAACAGAGACTGGACTGATCTGATCTCACATGGGGGTAAATCAGGAGCAATTGCATTGCAATCAATCACGTTACACAGGTGTCAGAGAAGTCAGATTCAGGCCCCATGCACGGTGCATTTATGACAAACTGCAGTTGCATGGTGAAAATGCTCTGTGTGCTGTCTGTTTAAAGTGCAACTTGGTGTAAGTTGTCCACTCAAAGTCCTCTTGTGCATCGCACAAACACAAGTCTGTAGTAGTGTTATTCCCCTTCCCCTGTGCAAACAGAAGCAGAAGCTTCACAGAACTGTTTGCCAACTTCTGTTTTTAAAAGTCCCCTCTTTTAGAAGGAAATCGAGTCCCATTAAAGACAAATACTCTGGGGGTTGCGATGACTCTGAGAATGGGTAACAGTCTTTCACTCTAGATTAGAGATAGGCCTAAAGTCAACCCCCTAATCTGAACAGCTCAAATGTTGGGGAAGTTTGGACTCCAGTGTCAAACCAAAAATCCAGAGGCAAACACCTCCAAACTTGAGAAAGCTCCGGTCCACATCTGGAGCCAGACTTTCCAGCTCAGGCCTGTCTGTACTCTAGATTGTCCTGGGGACTCCAGACCAGGTTGGTGGTGACTGATAGTCATTACCATTTGATGGGCTGCCATCTAACAGCTGTTCAGTGACCTAACTGAAAGGGTTGGTCTAGTTTGCAGCAAATGGATGCCTACCTCTCAGAAACCACCACCACAAACAACACCAATTGGCGGCCTCCTTAGCAGTCTCACAGCAAAGTCATGGACTGAATTGGCCTGGGGACAGAACTATCCTCAGCCTCATGAAGGAGGTTCCCACAGACAGACAACAGGATTGCGTAGCGGATGGACGTGAACATCCAAATGGCAACAGAAATGATTACTGGAGAGCACAGCAAGGGAGAATGGAGCCCCCGGTCGTTACAACTTATTTTTGCATATATCAGTGGTTGCTGTTGCTTAGGGCTTAAAAACCAGTAAGCAAATATTCAAAGTTTAAATCTTAAACTGCAAACACCCCACAAAGCATTTTTTAAAGACCTACAAGAGCATTGGACACCAGTATTTTGCAATTTAAAATATTGGCCCCTTATAAAGAGAAGCCATTATTCAGAGACAGGAAGTTTAGCTTATTGCCCGGTGCATACTGTTTGCCTATTGCATTATTTTCGGCTATTTTCATTCCTCACACAGTAAAGAGGAAATTCTAAGAACATTTCATTGCCTTTCTTTATTAGATGAACAGCAAAGGTTTGCAGTTTGCTGACCACGGGATTGCTTTGCTAGTTTTGGCATTCAATTTCACTTCGCATAGATCTGGTGGAGGATAAAATATTTGTTCTTTCTAAAAATGGGGTTTTTTTTCTTTCCCATTCCATTTGAGTCCTGCTCCCACCCCCATCTTTCATCATTTCCCTAAAAAAGCCTAACTGCAAATAAAAATAGAAAGCTGATCCCCCTCCTCCAATTTATTTTTCTTCTTAAGTGAAACCTTTCAGGTCAGAAACCAACCAGAGAGGCACATAAACAACACAACTTCCTCCACTCACAGAGGCTCTTCAAGGGTTTTCAGTGGGACAGGGACCATTTTATGCAACAGCCATCAGAGAGATACAGTACTGACCCACTTAACTTGAACAGTATGATTGCTATTCTAACCATCATACACTTCTATCAGGACAGACACTGCATCTCATTTACTGGGCATTATGGTTCTGTTGTCTGTATAACATGGTTCTGATGCAGCTGAGATAACAAAGCAAAGAACTGGAACACATATACATTCCTTCGCTCTTCCAACACTTCACATGGCTCTCCAAAATGTTTTTGTACTATTTTTTCCCCTTTAGCTAACAGCAAAATATAATTAAGTACATAAATAAAAATGTATTCCTCCTAAAAGGGTTGTTTTTTAAAAAAAAGCATGACGCATTTTGACATTTATTAGAAACAGTTTTAGATGCTTGTTAATCCGAAGACCAAGTATTATTGATTTACAAGGAGTACCTCATCCAATATCCATCATCTGCATAAAAAAAACGGAGTCTGAGAATTCAAAAATGGGTGATGCCTTTTTGGCAGCGGCTTGCTGTGTCCTGCCAACTGCACAGAGTGTAGAAACTGGATGGGAAACAGCTCTGGCCTTTCTCTGTGCTCTTCAGGCTTTACTGTATGTGCCTCAAATACTGTGTGCTAATGTACATTTATTTTTATATTACAGACTCAACATGTATGCATTAGATCAAGGCTTTGGGGACTCTTTTATTGCGCAACGTGAGTTACTCAGACTCTTATTCACTTGAGTGATAAGCGTAGGAAAAATAGATAGATAGACCTATTATACACACATATGTATCTGGACAGGCATGTATACATCTAGGCCTGCTCAAAAGTCTCCAGTTGACTTAGGTGAGCTTTAGATCAGGCCCAAGTTTAGTATGAGATATGGATTCATCTCCTCCAAACTTTTAAACTGTTTTAAAATGGCCAAAACTATGGACTGCTTCTCCATTCTGCGATACTGGTTCTCCTCCAGTGTAACTCCATTGACTCCAACAGAGCAGAAAACCAGCATAAAGGGGAGGAGAATCAGGCATATATTATTTATGTTTTTAAAGTAGTTTCTTAGCCTGCATGTTACCCGCTTTTTCTACTGATTCTTCAGCTAGCATCCTTGCAAGGAACTCTACGGACCTAATCCAATGAAATCAACGTGACCCTTTCTATTGACTTCCCTCAGGCTTGCGTCATGAGAAGTCTGCGAAGGGAGTATTGAAATATAGTACTACGAAGGCAAGGAGGCATTCATGAGAGTCTGTGGAGGAGACCATAGGCTTCTACTCAACTTGGAGATTCTTTCTAAAAATGTGGCAAAGGTTTAATCCATTTTAAAAATGAGTCAAACTTCTCTGAGCATAACATTTTCCCCCCACTGTTTTTTTTTTTAAATCATTGTTCAGGATGGACTGGAGATATATTTTCCAGACTAAATAGTTTTGCTTACATCTTGTGCCATAAGAAAAAAAAAGGAACGTACAGATGTTGCGCCCACCTCCTTTCCTGCATGCGCAGCCCCCAATGAATTCCCTGATGATGCTGTTTGGCTTTGGCTAACTCTCTCTTTTCTAGGTTCCCTCCCTAACAGACGTGCCAGAGTCACATTCTCTCAGCCTCTGCGGCTGCACCTGTTTTTCCCTTTCTCTGAGGCTATTGGTCGTCTCTCTCCTGACAGCCTCCTGTCGCTCCCTGCCCTACTCTAGCCCCCAGGTTCCCACAGCCTCAATCGCGAATGCTAGACCATGTACAGTAATTGCTTTCAGACTATTTTCCCACAATGATTTTTTTTTCTCATTCACTGATACTGGATTTAGGACTCTCACAGGGCCAGCCCCTGGATTCCTTGCTCTGTCCATACTCACCCATCACTGCCATTTGCAGGAATGGCAGCTTCATCCAATTAAGGACCACAGGAGTCCTCCTCCAAAGGGAAAGAAGACCCAGTGAGTAGAGCTCTAGTCTTGGACTTGAACAATCAAGACTCAATTCCCAGCTCTCCCACAGGTTCTGTGCCTCACTTTGGCCAAGTGACTTCAATTCACCATCTGCAAAATGGGATAATAGCACTTCCCTACCTCGCAGGAGTGGTGCGAAGAGAAATTACATTAAAGATTGTGACCACTCAAACACTACAGTAATGGCATCCATACAAGTACGATAGGCAGCTAAACATCATGCACGAAAGCCTCCGTCACAATTCCCAGCAACTTATCCAATCCTTGTGCAATGGTTTTAGAACACAACATTTGATGATGGGAATGCAAGTTAATGAGGCCACTTTAAATTATAAAATGCCGATGTTCAAACACAGACAGGAAGATTAGTCTTCAGGTTGAGAGGCCTGACTGGGATTCAGGAAATCTGGGATCAGCTTCTGGCTCTGCTACAAACTTCCTGTCTGACCTCAGGCAAGTCACATGATTCCTCATTTCCCCACCAGTCCAACGAGGATAACCACCTTTCCTTTGTCTGTCTGGTCTAGAACAGGCATTGGACTGGAAGCTGTTTAAAATGGGAGCATTTCTTACTATGCACATGTGGAGTCCTTAGCACAGCGGGTCTTGCTTTTGGCCTGGAGGTGTTACTGTAATACAAATAATTTAAAACAATTAAAGGTCCCAGCTCTGCAGCTATGACTAATCTACACAATCCTTCTTTGTGCAGCTAGTCCAAGGGACCCTGTCCACTTTAAAATGTCAAATTACGCCAAAGTGGTCAATCCAAACATAGGGACCAATGGTGGGAGAAGATACAATTGAGGGGTCATCTTCAGCAAACCCATGTTTAACAACTGCTACAACATAATGATATTGGACACAATGCTACTGCTCCCTACTCTAAGCACAGGAAGCAACTGTGATATTTCAGATACCACTGTGTGGTAACAGTTGGTAAATGGTGACTGTAGTAGTCAAACTTCTGTTTTCAGCAATGTATCCAGAGGTTTGCGTTGACTGAGGTCTCAATCCTGTCACCTTATTCACATGAGTAATTCTTACTTATACAAGTAATCACAGTCATGGAACCCAGTGATGCTAGGCAGCTTTTTGTATTACAGGGGAACTCATTCATGGTCTGGTTGAGACATGTTATGGTATGCACAGAATCGAAACCTATGAGTTCTGGCAGTAATTCAGAGTACTGTGCTCACTCCTTCAATACAGTGCAGGCAAAAGCGATGCATGGGGTGGGGGGGAGCATACGGGGTCACATGCCCTCTCTCCCTCCCCAGATTTGCTGCATGGCTTGGACTGAGCATGCTCACATGGACTGACCATGCTCAGTAACACTGCTGAAACCAGCTACACTCACTCTACTCCGCCCACACACACACACACTATTGGCAGGCATGGGTCATCTCTGACAGTACTCAAATTCTTCATCACTTATTCAGCAAGCTTCAGAAGCAATTTCATCTTCAAACACGTACACTATAGCTGCAATAGATGCAAGATAATAGAAAACCAAGAGATACAACTGGCCTCAGTCATGCACAAATTGCTCAGAATATCACCCACAATCTAAGACCACTTAATTCCTTGCCTTTTATTCATATGGATGAAATGTACCTGGAGAAAGAGGGACCATAAGACCTTGTTTTGCACTGGGGTTTATTTCATCCATAATGATTGCAAAAGGGATCTTAAATTTCCAAGATGAATGCTAATTAATAAACCTTTCTTGGTTGTCTTCTCTTTTTGCAAATAATTAGCTGCACATTTGTAGGAACGTGTGTCTCAGAGCTGTTTAAATCAGAACCATAACTCTGAACCCCCTCCCATTGGGGAAAGAGGTGTTCTTAACTGGAGTTAGCTAACTTGTGTTAACTGAGTCAAGGTAAAACCCTAGTGAAGACAAGACCATTTGTAGTTTTAACATAAGATAACAGGTTGAGGTGAACCAAGGCTCCCTCATAGTCTTTACCTCAACCTGCTAACATGAGTCAAAGCTACAAACTGTTAATTAACTCCAGTTAAGAATATACCTTTTTCTTAGTGAAGACACCAAAAATGTGATGTTTTTGCCACTTGTGGAATCCCAAATAATGTGTGTATGTAGGAATATAGATTACATTAACTATTCAACAAGAAATTCCAAAACCTCGACATTTGAGGTTTTTGCATTTCATTTTAATTTCACAGCAAGGGTTTGATTTTTTGCAAAATAACTCATGAAATGTTTGAGATGTTATTAATAGGGCTGTTGATTAACTGAAGTTAACTCACACAATTAACTCAAAAATATTTATTGCGATTAAAAAAATGAATCACGATTAATAGCATTGTTAAACAATAGACTACCAATTGACATTTATTAAATATTTTGGATGTTTTTCTACATTTTAAAATATATTGATTTCTATTACAACACAGAATACAAAGTGTACAGTGCTCACTTTACATTATTATTTTTATTACAAATATTTGCACTGTAAAAATGATAAAAGAAATTGTATTTTTCAATTCATCTCATATAAGTACTGTACTGCAATCCCTTTATCATGGAAGTGTAACTTACAAATGTAGATTTTTTTTTGTTACATAACTGCACTCAAAACCAAAACAATTTAGAACTTTTGAGCCTACAAGTCCACTCAGTCCTACTTCTTGGTCAGCCAATTGCTAAGACAAACAAGTTTGTTTACATTTATGGGAGATGCTGCTGACAGCTTCTGATTTACCATGTCACCAGAAAGTGAGAACAGGCATTCGCATGGCACTTTTGTAGCCGGCGTTGCAAAGTATTTACATGCCAGATATGCTAAACATTCATATGTCCCTTCATGCTTCGGCCACCATTCCAGAGGACATGCTTCCATGCTGATAAAGCTCATTTAAAAAATAATGCATTAATTGAATATGTGACTGAACTCCTTGGGGGAGAATTGTATGTCACCTGTTCTGTTTTATCCACAGTTTACCACATATTTCATGTTATAGCAGCCTTGGAGGATGACCCAGCACATGTTTGTTTTAAGAACACTTTCACAGCAGATTTGACAAAATGCAAAGAAGGTACCAATGTGAGATTTCTAAGGATAGATACAGCACTCAACCCAAGGTTTAAGAATCTGAAGTGCCTTCCAAAAAAGAAAATCAACCTTCTGCTGGTGGCATCTGACTCAGATGATGAACATGCGCTGGTCTGCTCTGCTTTGGATCGTTATCGAGCAGAACCCGTCATCAGTATGAATGCATGTCTTCTGGAATGGTGGTTTAAGCATGAAGGGACATATGAATCTTTAGCACATCTGGCACGTAAATATCTTGCGACGCCAGCTACAACCGTGCTATGCGAACATCTGTTCTCACTTTCAGGTGACACTGTAAACAAGAAGCGGGCAGTATTATATCCTACAAATTGTAACCAAACTTGTTTGTCTGAGTGATTGGCTGAAGTAGGACTGAGTGGACTGTAAGCTCTAAAGTTTTACATTGTTTTATTTTTAATGCCGTTTTTTTGTACGTAATTCTACATTTGTAAGTTCAACTTCCATGATCAAGAGATTGCACTACAGTACTTGTATTAGGTGAAGTGAAAAATATTATTTCTTTTGTTTTTTACAGTGCAAATATTTGTAATCAAAAATATAAAGTGAGCACTGTACACTTTGTATTCTGTGTTGTAATTGAAATCAATATATTTGAAAATGTAGAAAACATCCAAAAATATTTAAATAAATGATATTCTATTGTTTAACAGCGTGATTAATCATGATTAATTTTTTTAATCGCTTGAGAGTCCTAGTTATTAATAAATATTTTAGTATTTGAGCCCCTCTGCTGTCTCTCTCTCTCTCACACACACAGGTATACGTATCACAATCACTGACAGTGTTAAATGTTTGGTCCACAGATATTTTTTCACCAGTGAACACTTGCTGACTGTTTTGAACAGCACTGGCCTATAAAACAAACACCAACTGTTACTGAGAGAAAAGGAAATAAAATATCACCTCAGGATAAAAAGTAGGAGTATGTGGCATGTTATCAGAATGTGGACATTGTGGCTACGTTACTGTTGTACTGACAGAAGATTACAGGTGGTGATATTTTCAGGTACTTGACTGAACTGGCAGGGGAGGATGTGTTGTGATTAGGTGGTAGTTTCTATGTACATTTCTGTTGACTTTGGTTTCCTTTCCTTGCCCATTTCCTCTTTTTCCTGCATATAATGCACTGCACAGTCTTTGCAAAGAAAACACTGGAGGTTATACAGACAGGTACAATATTCCACATAGCTACATTTCCTTCAGCACAGCCACCTGACCCCATTTCCGCAGGATTAAGCTGTTTTGCTTCCCTTTGCTGCACCATGCGGAGGAGAACCTAAAGGCCTACTTTACCCAGAAGCTGTACACTTCTCCCTTTGCATGTGCCTGCAGCCAGGCTGTCACTTCCCATTGACATGATGGCTTGCAGTAACATTGACCATGTTGATCCTGCAAGATATTTTGAGTATTGAAAAAATATTGTAGGTCACCAGTATGGGAATTGAATGCTGATCTTCCAGAAAGGAAAGTATAACCCATGAGTGTCTGTTTGCATGTTATTTTATAAGCCGTATTGTAGGAATGTGGAATGTAGAAATAAATCATGGATTATATCTACAAAGATTTTCTTTCAGACTCTACTTATGTAAAATTAAAAGTGCTTGAGAATAGATTTTGGGATTTTCAAAGAAATTAAGGGAGTTTGATGCTCAAGCCCCATAAAAACTCAGAAGCCATTAGGTTCTTTTGAAAAGCCAACCAGAAGTTTTTGAATACTGTTAACATTTCAAACAACCTGTCAGACTTTGTTTATTGCAATAACGCCTACAGAAATGGTTACTTCAGCCAAAAAACATAGCTCCATTTACATCAGTGCACATGTTGAGAGGCAATTTGGTCAAGTGGATAGAACTCTCTACTGGAACTCAAGAGACCTGGCTCCTGTTCCTGGCACTCCCACTGATGTGCTGTGCAACTTGGGGCAAATCTCTGGGCTTCCGCTTCCCTCTTTCTATTCTGATTGCAAATTCTTTGTTCTTTTATTGTGTGTATGCACAATGCCCAGCACACTGGAGATTGGCTTTGTAACATGGTGCTCATATTATTTCACCCTTATCTTGATGTTCTAATGCTCTAACCTTAGACTTTTTTTGATTTACAAGGTCAAATGACACGGGGAAACTGGGGAACCCTCATTAACTGAGGAACTGGAGGTGGAAATGTTTCGGGTTTTATTTATTCTTTTATGGACTTCTACAGCAGCGCTCTCACTTCTAACTAGGTTCTTTCCCTAATATAAACATGAATTTTACCCCTAGCCAGGCGATGTTGCTCACCTATCATTAACATTCAACCAGTAAACAAATTGCATGCTCATTTTAAAGCTCAAATGAATGATAAAGTTTTGTAGTGTAATCTGTGCTTTAACACGTAGACTCTGGCAAGCCAACCTGGTGAGTGGATCCTAAGCACACAAACCTTCAACTGAGAATGCCCAACCACCAACTGTACATAAAGGAAATTCAGGATCCACAGAAGCAGTATCCGAATGATATCCACTGTTGTGAAAAGATAAAAGGAGAGAGGATGGTCTCACAAGCAACTGGGTCCTAGCCTTTTAAGGCTTTAAACATTGTGACTAGACGTGCTTTATATTACACTAATGTGGAATTTCCATCCAGCTGGGAATTCTGATATTTCAGCATTTGTTTTCAGAACAAACCAGAATGAAAAGCTGAAATATTGATTTTCCCCACCCCCACCCCACCCGAACTAAATAGTCCCAAAAGTTTAAATTCATGAATGGTGAAATTTTCCATTTCAGTTTGCTGAACTGACCCAGAACATTTCATTTTGAGTCAATTTAACAAACTTAATTTCCATATGGTGTCCATTGCCTCATAGGAGTTGTAGTTCAGAAGTCTGTTGCCTTCATTCTCCCTTTGTGAGCTGGGTGCCCTGCCAGACAACATCGCCCATGATGCATATGCAGCCATGTGACTCCCATGATGCATCACACAACTTGGTCAGATGGCAGGCCGCATTGCATCATGGCAGATGTCATCCAGTCAGGGATCCCAGCCCATAGGAGAGTCTGGGGACTCAAACTATAGCTCCACGGAGGCCATGCAGCACAACAGGCAACTGCAGCTTAATGTGGAACTGACTTGAAATGTTTTAGGTTAGTTCATGAAACTGAAATACGTCAGCAAAATTGAAATATTCATATGGAAGATTTGTATTTTGCAGAAACTGCATTTTCTCTTGAAAAGCCATGTCAGTGGAGAATTCCAGACCAGCTCAACATTAAACCTGGAGCAGCATAAGTAGCCAGGGTGGCCTAAGCAAAGGGACCTCCCCTCTGTCCCTCAGAAAGCACTTGAACCTCACGAGCGGAACCTTGCAATATCTGAATTCATTTAGAAGCTCAGTGAGATTCTCAGCTGGTATATAACCATGTAGACACATTGACTTCAGAGCTACACTGATTTACACCCACTGAGGAACCAGCCCCCTGTCTTTCTAAATCTGCCAGCCTTAACGTAATGGGGCCACTTCACCCCTTCCCCTCCAGTGAGCCCACCCTATGACAGGTGAGAGGTAGAGGTGCTGGTAAAGGAGGGAGACTAGTACTGGGAGAGCAGACGTCACAGAAGAAATCTTGGTGGTTGTTGAAAAGGGATGGTGGAGTCAGTCCAGGTGTAGCGGAGACCATGCGGAGAAGTCTTGGAGCAGAAAATGAGAAAGTTTGGTTTCGAGCTGGGCACTAGGCCTAGAGATTGTGATGCCCGATACCAAAAAACTTCTCCGTCCCCATCTGCAGCCGCATATTTGACTGGTCTTCTCATTTCTCCATATCCGTAATACCCTTCATCTTTTGCCCCTTTTGTCTGCAAATCAGCTTCAGACGGTGGAAACCCTTCCTCTCTCACCCATTTCTGCAGGTTCTGGTGACCTCCATATAATATCTGTTGCAGCTGCAGGCAGAAACTGATTAAGAACAGGATACAACTACGCTCTGTCTTATGTGTCGTGTATATTTGTGTGCAACTGTATATGATCTATAGATACAGTACAACCTGTGACAGGGTCAGGCCTGATGGCTACAGGAGAGTAATAGAAGGCAGATATATTAGCCCCAGGTTAAGTAGGTCCCCTTTCCCTGGGTAAGGTAACAGGACGGTTCCAGAACCATCAGGAACTTTCTGGAAACAATTAAGGCAGACAGGCTGATTAGAACACCTGCAGCCAATCAAGAAGCTGCTAGAATCAATCAAGGCAGGCTAATCAGGGCACCTGGGTTTAAAAAGGAGCTCACTCCAGTCAGGGATGGGGAAGCCAGAGGAGAGGAAGCGTGTGAGAGGAGCTGGGAGCAAGAGGCGGAAGGAGCTGAGAGTGAGAGGTTGTGCTGCTGGAGGGCTGAGGAGTGCAAGCATTATCAGACACCAGGAGGAAGGTCCTGTGGTGAGGATAAAGAAGGTGTTTGGAGGAGGCCATGGGGAAGTAGCCCAGGGAGTTGTAGCTGTCATGCAGCTGTTACAGGAGGCACTATAGACAGCTGCAATCCACAGGGCCTTGGGCTGGAACCTGGAGTAGAGGGTGGGCCTGGGTTCCCCCCAAACCTCCTGATCAGACACAGGAAGATCTCTGAGGCTAGCAAAATCCGCCAATAAGCGCAGGACTCACCAAGGTAGAGGAGGGACTTTGTCACAAACCATATAGATCTAATTCTGCTTCTGTTTGGAGGTTAGGAAGAGAGAGAAACCTTCACAAAAGAATGCGTGTTCGCAGAGCAGATTGGAAGTGTGGTAGCAGAAGGGATAAAGAATGGAAAGCTGGCAGCATGGACAGCAAAGGGAGGGGCAGGAAGCAAAAAGTGAGCTGTAATTATTTGTAATTAATTTATTTTGTAGAGTTGGAAAAACAAGGCTGGAAGCGGCAATGCACAAATGGTATTTTTGCTGCTCTGTAATTGCAGAAGTTGTTTAAAATATATTTATTGACCCTGCAGACACTCAGTCCTCTCTGTGTGTGTGTGTGTGTGTGTGTGTGTGTGTGTGTGTGTGTGTGTGTGTGTGTGTGTGTGTGTGTGTGTGTACACACTCCCACATGTACTTCCATTTACTTAACGGCAACTAGGCCCGGGGTAAGCAGACATCCAGGCGTGTTTGTGGGTCACAAATTACTGTCCAGGTATTCCAGTCTTTCCCAGACTTCTGAAAGATAAGTGTCTCCCTCCGCTCCTCCTCCCACTCTGGGAAAATGAAACCAATAGGCCCCCTTCTATTCTGCCATGTTATCAGCACAGCATGAGGAAAACTTGCATTGGCACTGTGTCCTGTCCCAGCCAGTCCTTCCCACACACCCAGAAGGGAGTGCAACACCACTTTGGGAAATGCAGAGCAATGCCAAATTTCAGCCTGATTTCATTTTAAACAGCTGAAATGTGGGGTTATAAGAAAAATGGTAAACCTTCCTCAATTGCATGCCATTTTACTAGCCCTACAGAGATGTTAGGTAAGGGATATTCATAGGAATAATTTGGGGACTTTTAATGATGAAAAGGAAGCTTTTTTTCTACTTTTTATGAACAGCAATATCCACCCCTGCTTTGTAGTTCACAATTTCATCTGGACACATTTCAAATGTTCTACTGCCTCTAATTCAATCTCACACCATAATAAGGAAACATGAATTCCAGGAATAACTTGCTTTAGAAGAAAAGAAACAAATGATTCAATTTCCCATGAATAATAAAACCCCATGTAATGCTTGACAACAGAAATATAATCAGAAAAGAGAAATGGAAAGTATCTGCGTAACGAACAGGTGCTGACAGGCATGCTTAGCTGAAACGGAGTAAAAGTCACATTTTATTTTTGACATTGAACATGGGAACGTGTAGATGGTGCAGGGCTACTCTAGATTGAATTATTATTTCTATTGCAGCAGCACCAAAAATGTGCTGGGCCCTGTATCGACATAGAGATACAGTCACTACTCCTAAAAGCTTACGTCCCAGAAGATAAGCAGCACATAAAAAGAGGGTGATAAAACTTACAAGGAATTTTTTTCTCCTTCCTTCAATCCCCAATCCTTTGTCTTCAGTCATTTTTTATCTTGCTAATTTTTTGCAGGCATCATTGAACAGGTGGATTGTGAAGGTAAGGGAACTTAAGCATGTGTTTAAATAGAAAGACCCTCCCAATTAATCTTTAAAAGGACAGTCTGAGAAATTCAATTCAACCCTCAAAACATTTGGATCCAGCAGAATATTTCCAGTCCGCCACTTCGGTGAAGAATTCTCTAACAGGGATTCCTCCGGCTAAGGCATTGACAACAACACAATAGTGACATTCTCTCATAATGCCCAGACCTGATACCAAGCAGGAAGTAGCCACGCGAGCCTTCCATGCTCCTGGCTGTTTTCAGGATTCAACTCCTCTCATCCAGGGCTTCCAGTCCTCACACTAACTCAGTCCACATGCTTGTGGAATTGAATGTGGTAAAGTGATGTCTGAAGGAGAAAGGTTTGGATCATCAGCCCCATTTCCTACAACTTCAGGGTAGAAATGAAAAGTCCTTGACCCGAAAGGCCTGCAATTTACTCATTAAGCCACATAACTCCCCTATTTCCTGACTAATAATCCATAAGGGTTCATAATGGGTTAACTCTACAGTCAACCTTTATTTTTCTTGTTTAGATTTATACAGCAGACATCATAAATTTTAGCTCCTAAACAGACCTTTACCTAACATGAGATATTCTGAATCAAAAATATACATCTTGCTGAGGCAATTGCCTCATTATATCAAGGATTTAGGAGAGCAATTCTTTTTTTTTTTTTTCAGAAAAACAAGAGCCAGTCACCTAAAAATGGAGCACACTAAGTACCTTCTCTTTGGTGGTGACAATGATGTCTGTAAGCTCTGGTGTTTTATCCATTCTGTTCTTTTGTAGTGCTGAAAATAACCTTTATTTGTGAGAGGGAGTTTTAGGATTTGTCTGTCTCTGGATTTTTTTCATCTTGAGTTAACTGATTGCCAATTAGGGCAACGAGCAAACATTGTAGCATGGAACAAAATTTGGGGAATGTTCACACTGGCCTTTACAAATGTGTCAATTACCTTGAGTTGATTGGCAATCAATTAACTAAGGTAAAAAAATCTAATGTGGACAAAACCAAAGGAGGGAGAACTGGACACTCTCAGGGCCTGATCCTGAACAGTACTGAGCAATCACACCTACTATTGGCCAGAAGTCAGGATTTCCCAGGTCACGAGGAATTTTGATATTTCAAATTTTGATTTTGTTCCAAATCGGAACAAAACCAAAATTTTTTTTTAAATTTCTTACAAACCAGAACCTGTCCTCTCCCGCAAACAAAATACATTTGGAAACACCAACACTTGGTATTTCCTGAGTGAAATATACTCCCCAGGACCAGCAGCCACTGACTGAAATAGAAATTCTCATCAGTTTCATTTGATAATTAGAATGTCAATTTTGGTCAAAAGCTCCTGGGACTTCCAGAGTCTGCAGCTCTGGGGCAGCCCACCATGTAGTCTGTCCAGCGGCTGAAGATCCCAGGGCTTCCATATGCCCAGGCTAGCTGGCTCACTGGCTGCCCAGTCAGCTAGAGCTGGGACTACCAGGGCTTTCAGGCTTCCAGCTCCCTGGCAAGGAGCCAGGAAGGCCTGGCGTGGCAGGTCGTCCCCAGAGCCATGGACTGTGGAAGCCCAGGAGCCAGACAAAGCTGATAGGGAACCAGGACAAAACCTGCTTGGCAGACAGGGTTCTGTGGAACCCTGCCCGTGATTCAATGAGAATACATCAAACCCAACTTGCTGTCATGAGACATTTCAGGTTCAATGAACTGGCATTTTGCGATGAACGATTGCAATGTTCATTGGAATGATGCAATTTTCATTGGAAAATTTCCATCCAGCTCTAATCAAAACCCCCACAGAAGCCACTGGGAGTTGAAACTCCCCCTAACCTGACCAAAAGCACTCAGGCCTGGATCCTCAAAGGGATTTAGGCATCTAATTCTCATTGATTTCAATGGGAAATAGCAACAGGAGTTAAATACCTAAATACCTTTGAGAATCTGGGCCTAAGTCTCTTGCAGGATTGGGCCGTTTGAGTATTTAAAGTCCATACAATGATTTCAGATATTCTACCACATACATAGAGATCATTGTTTAAATAGTATGAGCTGGCTTTGTCACAGAAGAGCTCTTACCACAAATTTCTGACTCAGGTGTGTGCAATGAATGTTTCTTACTGGAAATTGAGCACAGATATGCAGAGATGAAAGTGCAGACAGAGGCATGTTGTGGTACAAACATTTAACTGGCATGAGTTTGAGAAGGCTGCACATTACTCACCATGAGAGAGTTCTGAAAGACATCCTCAGTGCATTGCAGTAAAACCTGTATTCCACCATGCACTGGTGTGTGCTTTGTTGACACTACGCATTTTACAGAAAAGCTATTATAGAAATTGTTACAGCTTTATTTCATATCCGCTGCTTTTGGTACCCCTCTACTTATGCAGCCTTAGGATCGTGAATCCATCTGTACCAGCCTCAGAGTGACAAAAAAATCAGCACTGGTACATCATTAAAACCACCAAACATATTCTAAAATGGAGGTTTTTCAAACGTGTGTCCTCCGATCCATAATGTCATGGACCACTTTCTCACATTCACAATCCCGTGACGTCCCCGTAGCAACACCAATAACTGCTTCTGAAGTGTCTGTGCAATTGAGCAGGCGGAAATAAAGCCGGAAGTGCCAGTACCTGTAACCAGCAGGTGCTCTCCACGCTTGACAGCCAGATATTCAGGCCTGCTGAGCCCACGAGAGCTTCCACTGAAGTCAGTCGGACCTGCTTGGGTGCTCAGTACTTCTGAAAACCCACCCACTCATTTAGATGCCTAAGTATGGATTTAGGAGCCTAATTTTAGACTCCGGTATCTGAAAGCTTCACCCTAAATCCCTAATAATGGCAGTGGACTAAGAAAAAACAAGCAGAACCCCAGTTCTGTTATATAGAAAGAGGGCTCAGAACAAAGTTTCCTCATGTTGATTAGCTTGCCTCTTTCAACCTTACCACCATTTACCATTGGCTTTCATGACCTGTAAATACTAGATTCTGATAGGTCTGCCCAATTCCCCTGTATGTCCATTACCAACGTTTCATTATGCATGCTAAGCACATTTCTGTTTGCTTGAGGTACACCAGAGGCATGGAAACATTTTTCAAAGGTAACTCAGTTAACATTAAATGTCAAAATATTACTCACTTCTTTAGCAAGATCATGCAGCTGCAACCTGGAGAATTAATTTGGGATGGTGTCTCTGTAGATTTTAGGGCGTTGGCCTGAGCATACCTTTTGCTAAACAAAAAAATAATTGAATAACTAGAAAGTTAAAACACTGGATGAGACTAACTGAAGGGCAAGAATGAACAGCTAAGCATATAAAGGAAACCTCTTTTTAAGCTAGGACTGTTATGATTAATTACGGATAAAACAATCAAAGAGACTCTTGATGCCTAAGGTAGGAATGTAATTCTATTATCTCGGTAGCAAAGTATGCTGATGATTATTATTATTATAGGTTTCCTTGAAAGACTCATCACTGTCGCATCTAGGCACTTCATCAGCATTAATGTATTTATCCTCAAAACCCCTTTTGTGGAAGGGAAGGATTATTAGCTCCATTTTACAGATGGGCAATTGAGACATGGAAATAGTAGGTCTGATTCTTTTCTTACAACAATAGCTTAACTCCACTGGTTTCACAGGAGTTACTCCTGATTTACTGGTTTCACTGGAGTTATTCCTGATTTACATTGGTATAAATGAGATCAGATCTGGCCCCTAAGGATATGTCTACACGAAAAAAAACAACAAAAAAAAACAACACGGCAGCAAGCAGGGCCGGCCCACAACATTTTGGCACCTGAGACGGAGAGCTCAAATGATGCCTCCATGCCCCCTCGCTTGGGCCAAAACTTTGAAAGATCTCAATTCTGCCTTCTTCCTGTTCTACTCTTCTCATGGTACTGAGCTGCTACTTACCCCAGTAAAGGAGAACTAACAACTTAAAATGCCTTGCTCAAAAATTTTAAGTAACACTTAACTTTCAAACGCCTGAATAGCAAACGTAACTTTTCTTGTCTGCATAGTAAACACTGGCATTTTTATCTGTTTGAATAATCAAAGTGGTGCTTTCCGTGCCGCCTTGGTTGCAAAGATTTGAACTGCTTCCTGAAGATCCACAGTCTGGGCCAGCTCATGCTCTATTGAGATGGTTGCAAGGCCAACCAGCCTCTCCTGTGTCATTGTGGAGTGTAGATGTGTTTTTATTAACTTCAGCTTGGAGAAGCTGCATTCTCCACTGGCAACTGTTACAGGGAGTGTTATAAGTATGCGCAGAGCAACAAAAGCATTTGGAAAGAGGGTGGTCATCTTATTTGTGCACATATATTCCAGAACAGCCTTTGGAGTTGATCTTGCTGAAATGTATTTTGAAAGGGCTTTCAGTTCATCACCTAAATCACTCACATCAATATCGCGCATGTCATCATGTGTCAACACTGTCTCTAGTGCCCTGCATTGCTGGTGTAGGTCTTCTTCAGGTATAGTGAAGAGTTTTGGAATATCATACAACATCCCAAATATACTGCTGTGTTCCTTGAACTGCGTGAAATGTTCTTCAACTGACTGTATTGCACAATCTAGTACCTGGTTAAAGAATTCAACTTTGAATTGTTTGCGGTCTCTTATGGGGTTATCCCGTGCCTCGTAATCAAAATGTCTTCTTCTTCGGTGACTCTTGTATTCTTGAATGGGTGGGAAAATAGCTTCAGTGTGACGTTCCTCTACCAACTTCTGTGCACTCTTCAGAATGTTTTGAAATCCCTTATCTGACCGGTAAGACTGTAGGTATGACTTTTCTTTGTCCAGTTGTTCCATTGCTCCAGGTATATCAAGTTCATCACCTTGGAGTCTCTTGCTTACAACATTTATTTCAAACAGTATGTCATGCCACAACACTAAGCCACACAGAAATTTGAAGTTATGTATGTTTCTGGTGATTCCATTTCCCTCTGCCACTGTTCTCCCACAAACAGCTCCTGTCATAGCATTATCCTCCATAATGGCATCATCTATCTTCCCAATTTGGTGTTTGATAGGCTTTCTCACTTCCACTCGACTTTCCCATTGTGTGGCACTCAGTGGTTTCAGTGTCAGAGAGGATGTTCCCAGAAGTTGCTTCAAAATTTGCCATCAATGAGTTGATGCAGAGAAAAATACATAGATGCTTTGAATTACATTAAAAAATTCAGCAGCCTCACTAGAAGCTGATGCTGCATCACTGAGCTCCAAATTCAATGAATGAGAACTGCATGGGACAAGGGTTTAACTCTTGCATCTGTGTCTGGACTCCTCTGTTCTTTCCTCTCATGTTGGCACCATTATCGTCGCCCTGACCACTCATGTCAGCTATCGCAATTCCCATGTCTTCCAGCTTTTTAAGAAGCACATTTGTCATACCAGCTCCTGTAGTATCATCAATGTCAATAAATTCTAAAAATGCTCTCTGACAGTCACCATTGCAGGGGCATTTTCACTAGGTTCTGTTTTTGTTATAAAACACACAATTAAAGTCATTTGTTCCGCATGGCTGATGTCAGGTGTGCAATCCAGAATAACAGTAATATCTTGCTGACTTCAGATCTGCCACAAACTTCTGTTTGACTTTTGTTGCCAGTAACTGTATGATCTCATTTTGAATGGTTTTTCCAAGGTAGTGGTGTGTGTGTACATTTCTTGGGTGGTGATTCTTCTTAGATGCTCCTGGAGTACAGCATCAAACTCAGGCATAAGTTCCACAATTTTAAGGAAGTTTCATTGTTTGGCACATACAGCTGATCTGAAATGCCATGCAGTGCTAGCTTTTGGGTAGCAAGCATTCTCACAATGGCAATGAGCCTTTTCAGAACAATTTGTCATTAAAGAGACTCTGACACAATCTTGATGCTGATCATCTATGGTGGCCTTTAACCTTAGTCTCATCTCAAGCTCTTTCTACCTATGGAATGCTCTCTGGTGATTTGCTGCCTTCTCATGGCATGCCAGATTTCTAGCCAGATTTTTCCAGTCCTTTGTTCCTGTAGAACCCAATGTGGCTGGAACATTAGACTGGAAGAGTTTGCAACAAAAACAGTATGCAGCATTCCGGGTTTTTGAGTACATAAGCCATGGCCTCTCTACTTTGTCACCATTGTAGATTTCACGCCAGTAATGTGTTGGATGGAATCTTCTATTTTCATTGTCTTTGGGGAACATGAAGTTTTTCACTTGCTGTGGCCCATGCAGTACAAGGAAGTCCCTCGGGCTACTGCTCAAGTGGGTCCACAGTCCTGGATCATCTAGACTTAAAGAACTAAACTCAGCAGCAGCTGTTTCTTGTGCCTCCACCACACTCTGAGCTACACTTTTCTTCAGGAATGTGCATGGTTACATCCATTTGAGATGGAGATATGGATGCTGCAGTAGCTGCCAGGTCACCTGCACTCTGACTAACTGGAAGATCAGGCATCTCATCACCACTCACATCCTCACGGGGGCCGGAAGGCTCACCGTGAACATTTGTGTCTATGTATCTCAGGAGAGCTCCTTCCTGCTTAGATAGAAAAGCTTCCTTTGCTTGCTTTCTTTTTCTGAATGCTGCCCCAAAGGGGCGTTTTCTTCTTTCACTCATGACTGCTGTGCTGTGCCAGCTATAGTGGCTCTCAACACTCAGTTGAAGGGGACAAATAAGCAAGCTGGTAGCAGGGCCTGAGTGAGGGAAGATATCAGCGTCTTAAGGGCCTAACTGGCTCCTACTACTTCAGTTGACGGCCGGTTCTCCTCAAGTGGGTTCAGGGAAGCAGTAGGAAAAAGGCAGCTCCCTGAGAAACTGTTGTTAATCAGTCCAGGCTCCTAGGGGTGCTAGAGAGGTACGTAAGAGGCTCCTCCTCCTCCTCTCTCTCTCTCTCTGCAGCTCCTGCTGCTTTCTGTTATTCCCTCTCACCTTTTCTCCCGCCTGCTTGTTATGTCTCTTGTGCCCTCCTTCCTCCAGCACAGCACTCCACCATCTCTGTGCATTTAGAGGAGAGAGAATACATATATACCAGCAGCAGACACAATTTTCGACACTCTGGGTCCTAGTGGCGACCCCCCCCCCAACCCCGCATCTGGCACCTGAGGTGGCCGCCTCAGTTCGCCTCATGGTAAGACCAGTCATGGCAGCAAGTCTCAGAGCTTGGATCGACAGACTTGAGTTCATACCATGGCACTAATAGTAGCTGTATATATTTTCCAGCTTGGGCTGGAGCTTGAGCTCTGAAGCCTGCCCACTCCACTCCCAGCTATTTTAGCACAGTAGCACAAGTCCAAGTCTGTAGACTAAGACCCTGAGACTTCTGCCACAGGGTTTTTTTTTTGCAGTGTAGACATATCCTAAATGACTTGCCCAAAGTCACACAGCGAGTCTGTGTCACAATTGTGACCAGAAACCCAATTCCTTGAGTTCCAACCCAGTGCATTAGCCATAAAATCTTCCTTTTCAAAAGAAGACCAAAGCTCTAGTCCATGAATTCTAAGAACAGGGGGTGGGGTGACCTGTCTGGCTTCTTAATTCATGAGCAAAAACACATTGTACTGTGTTTTTGTAAACAAAAAACATCACGAGGTGATTAATGGATCAGTCCATCATTACATGGACTTATTTATATTGCTATTTTCAGACCTATATTTTTTCTCTTGCTAGACATATCATTAGAGAGCTGACCCACTGTATTCATTACTACATGATTTTAGAGAAGGTGTTTTTGCAGTAACACCCTTTTGTATTCAAGTTGTCCTGACGCGCTACAAAGAAAAATAAGTAAATACCACTAGCCTAGTGACAGCGTAGTAAGTAAACACAGTAGCCTCTTGGACAACCTACCCACACAATAGGAAATGCATGGATCTTGTCTTGGTCAGAGGGGAAATGTTGACCAGAACATTCTAATTATCTCCAGTTTCTTCAGAGTGGCATGCCCTTTTAATCTTCTGTTTGAAAATCCACCCAAAATGGCCGGAAAGGACTTGATTTTAACTTCACCGTGCTGTAAGTTGACTTTTCTCAATTCAGGAACCACAGTAATTCAGGCAGTAAAAGACATTCTATATAGTTGGCGTAGTTGGACAGCACATCAATGAGGACATGGCCAGTGGCAGCCATTTTGGTTATAAGAACAAAACTAGATCAAAGGGCCATATAAGCAGATGAGCCAACAGACCAGACAGAATATCAATAAAGTTCCCAATAGTAGCAGAGAGGGAGATGCTCTCCAGTCGACTTACCTTACGCTTCTCGTTCCGGTGGAGTACCGGAATCGATCAGAGAATGATCTGCGATCAATTTAGCAGGTCTTCACTGGACCCGCTAAATCGACCCCTGGTGCATCAATTGCTGAGGCGTCAATCCCCGGTAAGTGTAGACATGCCCTGAGATATGAATGCACAATTCCAACTAACTGCAAGCTTCATTGTGGGGATCTGAGTGCAGATTTCAGCCCTCTGTGCCTGGCCACCCTCTTTACCATGTTATTTTGGGTCTCTACATACTCTCCTCTTTCTCCTTTATCAGATCCTCTGACTATGAAAGAAAATAAACACTTCAGAGTGTTCTTGAGGTATATTCTACTACTCCCCTCAGTACTGGCCCTAAGCCAATCTTCTAGGTGGGGCACTGTAACCCCAGGATGAACTAAGATAAAGTTTATGTAAGTATCCAAACCACAGAACAGGTACAAGACAGATGCAACACTGGCACAGAGTGAAGTTTGGGAATTGGGTTTTTACTTTCAGATCAGCGAATGGCAAGCGAAAGTAAGTGACTTTTTTTTTTAACTGATCTATGGAAGTCTGATATCCAATGTCACACCTAGAATTTGTCTATCACTGGCTGCTCCATCTGGGCCAACTCTGTAAGGCGAGGTGCTCAGATACCATGTGCCAGGTGTGGCATTGATAGGTTTCTCTTCACAGGGCCCACACAAACGAGATCCTGCAGGTTGCTTTTCACATGGGTTGTCCACATCAGCACAATCACTGAGGTGGTGGAGGGATATTTCCATTTCATCTAACTTTTTCTGTCCTGACATCCCCTGACTGTGGCTGCAGGTCTTATGCATTGCTACTCCTGGAGTTTTCCTCAACATTTATTCTTTTGATATGGCAGTGCTTATGGTTGTCAGTGGACTCAGTCCTGCCGGTTGACTTGAAGATTTGGGGACTAGGTTTATCTGCTTCTTCCACAAGGCAGCAGGAAATGGTGGGGGGAGGGGGAGAGAGGACTTTCTCCCTAAAACTAGCCAGAATTTTAAAACAAAACTTTTTTAGACAAAGCCAAAACTGTTTGTGAAATGGGGTTGGTTTCAATGAATTTCCCAACTCGAAAATAATGCTGAGAAAAAAGGTTTGAAATTGTCAAAATATTTCATTAAAAACATTTAAAGAAAAAAAAATCAGGTTTCCCAGTTTGAAATGTAAGGTAATTAGACTTTTAAATGGGGGTTAATAAAAAAGAAACAAAGGTCAAAATCCAAATGAAATGTTTTGATGGACCTGAACCAAAAAAGATTCTGGTTTCTCAGTTCGGGATTAGTTTTGAGATTTTGACTTTTCATCTTGATTCAAGATGGGAAAACATTTTTGAACTCTTGAAAATACTTTTAGGATGGGAAAACTGTTTCCCTTCCAGCTCTACTTCTCTCTCTCTTGCTGCCAACTGCCCCATAACCCTAAGGGTTCCCTAAGGACTGTGCCATAGAAATTCTGAGAAGTCTTTTCCATAACACACAGTTACTAGGAAATACTGGGAGTTCTCTAGTTTCTGTACTAGAGATTATGGGTGTGGGGGTGCTCTTAGCTCATTAGGAGAGTTTTCACTCTTTTGCTGACCCATTGGCTAGGTAGGAGTGTCTTCCCCCACGGGGACCCTGTATGAACTGAGCGGCAGGATCCCTTCAGCTGAGATACACCCATGAACCCTGCTAATGAAACCTGCACACCCTGAAAACTAGGTAGGAGGAAAGGAAGGGGGACATCTAGGGAATGCCTGATCTAAAGGGCTGGTTGTAGTGCTGTGCGAGTACTATCCAGACATGGACTGGTTCACATAAAGCAGCACCACCCTGCAACACACTCTGATGTCTGGTGGGTTCAGCGTTCTATGCAAATCTTTCACTTGGCCTTCCCAGTCACACCTACTTAATCCAAGGCAGTTAGGAAAATACGACATCTCTTCCCTGCCCAGCACACTGATAGGTGGCTGCTAATGTTGGCACTTCCCTTGTAGCTGACAAGGAACATTACCACACCCTATAAAACACTTTCCACAGCACACGTTGACTGTGCATGCAACAGAGAAGACTCATTGCTGCAGGAAAAATGAGCCTTCGTATAGCTGAGCAAATCATTTGGAATCAATTTATTAAATTAGGCCTCTTGTTCTGATCAAATTCTCAAATTGTATTAATTATTTGAAATTCTCCCTGAATATCTTTCCTGGGTTTGTTTTTCCCCAACTATATGAATATATCTCATCAACATTCATTGCAAATATCCAGGATTTGAAACTTCAAAATTCACAAGCTAGTCATTGCTGCAAATGACCTAGGTTTCGATTCTATTACAAAGGGATTCTTATATTATGTTCATCTCTGCAGTATCTGAGCATCTCACAGTTGTGCATTAAACCATGTGGCCACACATCTGTCACCTGTTTGTTCACTTATCCTCTCCTGAGATGAAGACGCTTGTGTGGTGGAGAGTCTTGTTTTGGTTTTAGGTTTGGTTTGGTCTGGTTGGTATCTGTTTCCTGACTGGATGACTTGGGAACATAGCAATTGCCAGACGGGTTCAGCTCCAAGGTTCAACTAGCCCAGTACCCTATCTCTGACAGTGGCCAGCATCAGATGCTTTAGAGGAAGTTGTAAGAACCCCACAGTAGGCAGATATAAAAATACACCACTCACAGATCTGTCTCATTCTAGTCTCTAATAGTTTGAGATCATCTTAAACCCTGAAGCATGAGATTTTTGTCATAATTTATTCTGGATATTTTTATATTCATATAAATATTCTTGATATCCATATAAACATCCAATCCCTTTTTGAACCTTATTAATATAGAATCTTGGTTTATGTAATTAACACATTGTGAACTGTAAATGGGGGCATATTAAAATCAAATAGACAATTTGATTAGCTTTCTGCAGATATTTGAGCAATCAAATTTAACATCCACTTCCTGTGAGTATTCATACTAATGAAGCTTGACCAATGAATGTTCTCAGAAAGCAAATATAAATGGATCATGACCACTATTGAATTGAAATTCCAACCAAGTACCAAAGGTAAATGAATTTTTATAGGAAAATATTCCCAGTGATTGTTCAGACAGCATCAGATTTTAATTTCATTTTTATTTTATTTTTAATTTGTGATCAAGGACTTTTTCATTGCCTGGCATTTCATGGAGAATTAAACTACCGTGCTTTGAATAATATGGCTCCACAGAGAATTTGGATTTTATATAATAACATTCTACTCCATATGTTTTATTTTACTAATAAACAAAGCACAAATTCAAATGTTAGCCCACCACTGCATTTTACAATGATTTATGATCGTACGCGTCTTCAGAGGTACTTTTGCCTGACTAATGAATATATGATTTGGCCTTAAGTGTTGTGTTTCTTTTACTGTATTTTTGCTGGGCTTTTATTGTGCTGTCATGTTGTGTAGAAGCCTGTTATGGCATAATGAAAATTAAAAAAGTAAAGATTGATTGATTGATTATGCCTTATACTATATAACAATTGCTGTAGTAGAAGTATCCCAGATTTGAATTGGTATTTTTTAATAAAATAAAGCATTTGGAACAGAAAATTACAGCATAACATTTAAATTCTATTTGAATCCTATTCTATTTGAATCACACTATTCAAAACTCTGTAGCTCATTTTTCCCAGGAAAGTGCAGTGCAGGAAAAACTTCCTTCTCAGTAATAGATTAAACATTAATTGGACACCTTCTTAATTAAAACTCAGCTCTCATGACTCATGTATGTCACTGCAAAATGTAGTAACATATCAGGCTAGGTCGTGGGTGTGCACTGATATCATGATTTACTCTTGATTGCTGGCCAGACTTATCAGTCAAAAAATTAAAAACACATGAGATTTGTTTTTAAACCAGCGACTAACTGGATTTAACCCCTACCGTTTTAGAGTTGCGTGGGATTTAGTCACACAACTCCCATTAAAGTCAACAGAAGTTCAAATCAGTGGGCGTGGTAGGGCAAAATCTTATGCAGCTCTTGGAACGTCTAGAAAGGAAATAAAGGTTTTGCATGACTGTATGGGCAAGACCATGGGCCAGAATCTCATCAGTGGAGAATCTGACCTAATATCTTCGGGAATTAATACCCAAATCACATATCACTTTTAAGGTCACAATCAACACATCAAATTCCACCCAGAAGTAAATAAGGAGCCAGTGCAGCCTCTGACACTTTGGGACAATATACTACAGCCAGTCTGACAAAGCCAGGGCCCTCTGACATTCTATGCCAGCAGAAGCGTGTGGGTGGTCTTAACGAGTAGTCCCACATGGAGCACATTGCAGCAATCAGCCTGGTGGTCACAAAGACACACAGGACGGTGGCAAGTCTGCATTGGAGAATAAAGATCACATCAAGTACAGATGGAAAACCAAAGCCACCCTGGCTACAAGCGTAATCAGCTACAGCAGCACCTCTTAACTACAATGCTTGTTAACAAAAGGCGGGCAAACACCCTCGTTCACAGTGACTCACTTGCTTTGTCAGGTTGGTCATCAGTGCATATTTCCTCAACGCTCCACAAACTGCTCTCACTCCTTCTCTAGGGCTGGGTGAAATTCAGTGTGTTGACGCTGATCTTTCAAAGCCACAGATGAAATAATGACACCTTTGAAGTCTATGGGAGTTTTGCCATTGGATTTCAACAGGACCAGGATTTCACCCCATATGTGCTTGTGGGCATAGCCACCGGAAACTATACACCTTCCTCGAACAAACTTTCCTAGAGGGAAGGTGGATCTTGACATTTAAACAGGCTCAGATTGTTCCTTTAACTTGTCCCAAGTTCTTATTAATTCCCCTTTGCATATTTTCTCATGAGTGAAGACATCTTGGCCAAGACTTTCAAAAAGGGGAGTCCAAAATTAAGCTCCTAATTCCATATTTAGGAATCTAAAACAGCTCCCATTGGCCCAGGAGAAGATGAGTGGTCTCGTGATTAAGACAACGGCTGGGGCTCGCCATAGATCTGCGTTCAATTCCTGACTCTATCATAAACTTCCCGTGTGACCCTGGGGACGTCGCTTAGCCTCTCTGTGCCTCAGTACCCCAGCATCATGCTTCCTTTCTCGCAGGCCTGGTCTACACTAGGGAACTGTGGGGGTGGGGGGGCGAATCAATGTAAGTTATGCAACTTCAGCTACATGAATAATGTAGCTGAAGTCAACATACTTAGATCTACTTACCACAGTGTCTTCACTGTGGTAAGTCGACTGCTGACGCTCCCCCGTCAACTCCATCTATGCGTCTCGCTCCGGTGGAGTACAAGAGTCGACAGGAGAGCACTCGGCAGTCGATTTATTGCATCTTCACTAGACGCAATATATCGGCCCCCTGCTGGATCAATCGCTCCGGAGGTAAGTGTAGACATGCCCGCACACAGTGTCTGTCCCATCTATTTAGACTGTAAACTTTTGGGACAGGGAGAGTCTCTCACTTTGTGTTTGTACAGTGCTTAGCACAATGGGGCTGTGATCACATCTAGGGCATCTAGGCACAAATGTAACACCCAACATTTTTTGAAAATCTTGCTCTTAACAAAAGGTTCTTTTTTTCCCGCACAGACCATCCTACCCACTTATTTGACCCTGTCAGAAAGTCAAAGCTTAGTTGATTTATGACTTCATTGCAGGATCCAATGGAAATAGAAGCTCCGGGATGGGAAAAAGATTTTATTCAGAAAAAGAAATATCTGCCAGAAGAGCAAAAAGGCTGGTGCAAATTGAAATAAGTACATGTCTGACTCTATAAAGTGGTCAGAGCTCCACTGAAGTCAATGGGCTACAACAACATCAGATGAGGATCTGCCCCTTTCTGTCTCCAATAACAACAACAACATTCCAATCAATGAGTAAGCCCTCTTAATTAATGCAAAACGAGTGGCCAAGTATACTGAACTGCACAACGTACCTTAAACACGTGCATAACTGTAAGCACACGAGTGGTGCTGCGGACTACTCACATGCTTGAGAGACACACGTGCTTAAGTGAATTGCCTCTCAATGAATCACAAAGAGCAAGATAAATCCCAAGGTTGAACGGGTGGGAGCAAAGTGCATCTGCCAAAGTCTACCTATTTCATTTTCTATTAAAAAAACTGCCAGAACTTTGGTTCCATGTCTTCATAGCACAAGTGCTGGGCAATAAACATATCCAAAACATACAGCGAGATCAGTTTCTTCCAGTGAGGAGGGTCAGTGAATTTCCATTAGAATGAGTCACTGAGGTTCCCAAACCCTTAAGGTGTCGAGGAGCCAGTGAAAATGAGGTTAGCTTAGGAATACAAACAGATACTAAGGCACACAGAGAGCTCGAGCTTCACTTCGACCTCCGTATGTGGCTATGAAACATATGTCCCTGAATGCAAAATGTATATATTTCCCTCTACAACAAAGGCATAAAATGGTTCACTCCCAAACAAGTATTTGAGCACTGATCTTGCACTTCATCTAAGATTACCCACCCGGCAAACCAAGCTGTATTCTTTCTGGGTGGCTCAGAGAATAGCATGTTACAGTGGAAACACCCATTTATTTCATTTACTGCCATTTATAATATTTTCCACTATTTGTAGATAATGAATTCATCCATTTTTTGCCAAGCTTACGCAGCCTGTTTTAGAGCCAAAATTAACCAGAATCCTTCTAAAAATGTGTTACCCTTCATTTTCCATGATTGCTTAGTGGTTCTCCTGGAAGGTGACCAAAATCAACCATATTAACAATGCACAGCAACAACTGAACTGTCATATTTGTACTCCCTTAACAGCAGGAAGAGTGCCGTCAAACTGGTCCCTAAAATACACATTTCAAAGCACAACCGCTCAGGTTAATTCAAGCCAGTGGACAAAAAATGAGGAATTGCAACTGGCGGTCTTTCCTAGAGGCATTCTATAATGGCACTCTCATCAACAGAGATATGGAGCGGATTATCTGATATTTATTTGGCGCTGGTTACTCCTCGTTTCTCTCCAAATTGCATAATTTAGGATACGATACCACAGAGGCCTACAATATGGAACATGCCTGAACATACTGAGCACCCGATTTACACATCCTTCATTTCACACCCTGTGCGTCGGTCCATTGAACTCAGTGGGGCACCTTCTAATCCAGCCCAGCTGAGGAGCAATGCATAGTTGAGCGGCTCCAGAAGCAAAGCCGGGACAGACTTGCGACTCTGGGTGAGGCACTCCCCCCTGCTTCTGCCTTGCTGCTGTGGGGAGAGTAAATTCCATCAGCCCTTGCTTAGGGTCGGCTATTTCCTCCTCATCACTGGCTCAGCTGTGCGGACATGCTGGGGGGTGGGGAAGCCACCACTTCACTCTAGGGTTACCAGAGAGCAAGTGTGAAAAATCGGGACGAGGGTGAGGGGTACTAGGAGCCTATATAAGAAAAAGACCCAAAAATCAGGACTGTCCCTATAAAATCGGGACATCTGGTCACCCTACTTCACCCTCTCCCTCATTCTGCACACACACTCCCTACTCACCAGCAAGGGAAAGCGAGTAACAGTCCAGCCACAGCAATGCAAGTAGCCCATGCAGGCAAGCACCTAATCCCCCTACACAGATATGCAGCAGCACCCACAGCTGAGCCCAGGGTGTAAAACTAAGCAGGTGCATTAAATCTTTGCAAGATTTCTTTTCCCGTCCTCTGTAAGGGTAGGTTGACCCCTTGATCCCACACCAAGGAACTCAAAGGAAGCAAGATCAAGCCCGAGGAGAACAGGGCACCCCCAAACGTACTGGCTGGCCAGGAGCCCACCACTGGAAAATGTGAGCTGTAATAACAAAAATCAGTCACCGTAATAATTACAAGCAAAGATTGATAGAACAAGTTTACTTTCATTGGTACAAGTTAGTACCGATGCAAAAGTAGGGCAATAAATACGCCAACAGTTCAGTCTTTGTTTCTGGACATCAGCCCTGTTTTCTTTGGCCCCTTCAGAGACCATGCAGGGGTTAAAGGTAAAGGGAACTTCTGGAGCAGAAACAGAGGTAGCAGAGCTGCCAAAACACGGTCAGCACCCGATTCCCATTGATTCGCAGGGCATGTGGCACTGAATGAGTTAATAAGCTACCGTTTGTGACTCTGGAACTGGAGCAGGCAAGGAAGCCACATAAAGCGCTGAATTATGGCACGGGAACGAAACAGACTGTCACAATTGCGCTGAAGTTCTCAGCATTGACAATTTACAGGATTGCAATAAATATTAACACCCCATATTCCTGCCTGACCTCCCACCGAGGCGCCACGGCTTGCCAACATCTTCCTCTTTCTCAGGCCTTTCCATTCTGCCTTATGCAGCTGGCTCAGAGCTTTTGAATTCTCCCTCCCTCTAAATGCTGCATTCCCCCTTCTGACACTGTAGACCTCTCTGAAATCTATCAGTCCTCAGCTGATCTAGGCTTCCCTAGTCAACCCAAGCCTCTCCAATGTTCTCATTCTGGGCATATCCTCCCAGCGCCACCAATCCCTGTCCCATTGACTTCACTGGGACACAGCCAATGCCCAGCTCAGAATCATTCCGATTTGCTTTCTCCATTTATTGCGGATGCGTCCACTGACTCGTTTCTCTTCGGCCGTTCCAAGCATCACTCATCTCTCGGTGGTTCTTCTCAGGCTCTGAACTTCAGCCACTTCTCCAAACGCCTTCTAATGTTTTGACTTTTGCCGGTTAAGATTAAACAAAATTTCAAAGCTTTCTTCTCCGATTATTTTTTCATACTCAAAATACTTTTATCAGTCCCATGAACTGCAAAGAACATATGTCTACCCATACAGCCTGATCACTCTGCAGCTGCTGTGTAATCCTGCATATCACACAGCTAGGGGACTGGACCCTGGCCTATGCTTCTGGGCAAAGCAGCTGTAAGCCAGTGGATCTGGTCCCCCACACCTTTCCCCTGAAAAGCCATAGCAGTTTCTAGGCCAGTCCCCTATCAAATCACCAGCAAACTGAGGCCAACCCATCTCTATGCCCTGGAGATACCCAGCGACTAGATCGACCCATTGGGGATGCAGGCAGCTGGGTGTAATTCATGCACTGGATCCTGTTACAATCACTGCAAATTAGATCAAACTTCAGGATGCTCTGACTTATGCTGAATATAACAGGGAAGACTGGGTAATTATTTCATTTATTTATATATTATGGTAGCACCTAAAAAGCCCAGCCATGGCCCAGGGCCCCAATGGGCTAGACGTAGCATTGTAATCAGTAGGATACCAACCTCTGTCCTGTGACAGGTGTATTTGCCTTCGGAATAAAATGTCAGTTTCCTGCCTGGGTGACAGACCGTAGCTACAGCCGCTCTTTCCCTGGCTGGCCTCATAAAGATATCTTAAGCCATTTCCCACCTTGCCTTGCAGGCTTGAGCTAACAGAGTGTGGGTCCTGGCTCAATGGTGACATCCAGGATATGTAAGGGATGAGGGTTAGGCAGGATGATTATGAGGGAACATAAGAACATAAGAACATAAGAAAGGCCGTACCGGGTCAGACCAAAGGTCCATCTAGCCCAGTATCTGTCTACCGACAGTGGCCAATGCCAGGTGCCCCTGAGGGAGTGAACCTAACAGGCAATGATCAAGTGATCTCTCTCCTGCCATCCATCTCCATCCTCTGACGAACAGAGGCTAGGGACACCATTCTTACCCATCCTGGCTAATAGCCATTTATGGACTCAGCCACCATGAATGTATCCAGTCCCCTTTTAAACATTGTTATAGTCCTAGCCTTCACAACCTCCTCAGGTAAGGAGTTCCACAAGTTGACTGTGCGCTGCGTGAAGAAGAACTTCCTTTTATTTGTTTTAAACCTGCTGCCTATTAATTTCATTTGGTGACCCCTAGTTCTTGTATTATGGGAATAAGTAAATAACTTTTCCTTATCCACTTTCTCAACATCACTCATGATTTTATATACCTCTATCATGTCCCCCCTTAGTCTTCTCTTTTCCAAACTGAAGAGTCCTAGCCTCTTTAATCTTTCCTCATATGGGACCCTCTCTAAACCCCTAATCATTTTAGTTGCTCTTTTCTGAACCTTTTCTAGTGCTAGAATATCTTTTTTGAGGTGAGGAGACCACATCTGTACACAGTATTCGAGATGTGGGCGTACCATGGATTTATATAAGGGCAATAATATATTCTCAGTCTTATTCTCTATCCCCTTTTTAATGATTCCTAACATCCTGTTTGCTTTTTTGACCGCCTCTGCACACTGCGTGGACATCTTCAGAGAACTATCCACGATAACTCCAAGATCTTTTTCCTGACTCGTTGTAGCTAAATTAGCCCTGTAGCGGGCTGGCTACCCGCTCCTGCCCTTTGGGGCTTTAAAACAGCCCTGGGAAGGGGCTTTTGGCTGGGCTGATTGGGGAAATGGCGGCAGCTGGGGGCCACGCCCCAAACTGAGCCCAGGGCCTTATAAAAGGCCAGAGCAGCCAGGAAGTCAGAGAGTCTCTCTCTGTGGTTAGAGAGAGATGGGCCTGGCTGCTTAGATGTTAAGATAAGTACCTAGGGTGAAGCAGGATGGGGAAAAGGCTGAGGGGCTGGGGAAGCTCCAGCCTAGGAAAGCCCCAGGCCTGCGGCCTAGCATGGGGCTAAGAGGTACTGGGGTTTGCAGGGGGCAACCTAAGGATAGGCAAAGCAGCAGGTCCGAACCCCGTTGCCGGTGATGAGAAGGCTGACACTGCAGTCTGTCCCAGGATATGGGGCTCGATAGTGACTGAGCAGTAACCATTCTGAGGCAAGTGGGGATAGTGTGGTGGGGGGGTTCCCCTGAGAGGGGGAGACCCAGTTAGAGTAAAAGGGGCACCGGGTCCAGGGAGGGACACAGGGCTGAGAGTAAAGCAGGTGGATCACCAGCCTGCAGAGGGCGCTCCAGACTGGAAAAAGAGCTAAGTTGCGGAGTAACCAGTAGGAGGCGCCGCAGGGGTGAGTCCCGACCCGTTTACAAGCCCCCATCATGTTGTATGTATAGTTGGGGTTATTTTTTCCAATGTGCATTACTTTACTTTTATCCACATTAAATTTCATTTGCCATTTTGTTGCCCAATCACTTAGTTTTGTGAGATCTTTTTGAAGTTCTTCACAATCTGCTTTGGTCTTAACTATCTTGAGTAGTTTAGTATCATCTGCAAACTTTGCCACCTCACTGTTTACCCCTTTCTCCAGATCATTTATGAATAAATTGAATAGGATTGGTCCTAGGACTGACCCTTGGGGAACACCACTAGTTACCCCTCTCCATTCTGAGAATTTACCATTAATTCCTACCCTTTGTTCCCTGTCCTTTAACCAGTTCTCAATCCATGAAAGGACCTTTCCTTTTATCCCATGACAGCTTAATTTATGTCATGGGACAAACAGCTTTAGCTGGTGATTGAATGCTGATGTCAGGTAGTTGCAGGGATAGCATGAACTCTATGGAAGTTGAGATAGTTGAGTTTCTCTCTTCCCCAGGCCTCCTCTCCCAGCCTTGGCACGTGCTACATTGGAAGGAGTCTGTATGGCTTTTTGCCCATTAGGAAACAGCAAAGAAAACAGGACCCAAGCTGTGTAAGCCACAGTGCAGAATGGCAGGACTGCCCGACAGGGAAATGTAATCAAAGGCAGTCAATTAAAACAGAGACAAGAGAGAGCTGGACATTCAGCCTTGGAGATGGAACTCAGCTGTCGATGAGGGGCTCAATTGAGGCTTTGCCAGGATCCCTGAGAACAGGTCGGTGTGTTGTTAGAAGCTGATTAGGACCTCCTGGTTCCAAACTCCCTTGCTTTGAGGGGAGCTGGCGGAGCATGCTTCTCCTTGGCAAGCAGTCTGTCCTTGCCCACCTGCACAGGCAGCCCTGAGGAGGTTGCTTGCCCAGGTTGCATTGCTACCAGAAGGAAGGAGGCATCATACTCCCCCTGGAGCATAGGACAGGCCACTGTCTGGCCCTCATAGCCACCAGTAACATTAGCACCAAAATGGCCGTGCTGCTCCCTGGCACCGTTTAGAGATTGGAATTATCTCAGGGTGCCCAGCCCTGGCCTAACTGTGCTCCCACTGACCCAAAACCCCACCCTGAGCGTGTTCATCTCTGAGGAGAGGTGTTCCTTGCAGGGGACTATCCAACTCCCTCCCAGCAAACACTTGTGCAGTTGCAGATGTCCCAGACCAGCAGAGTGGAGGCAGGTGGCTGAGGGTAGAGCAGGGGGTGAGGCAAAAGGATCAATAAACTTAGAAATTGAAGATGCTCAGCATCACCCCAGAGGTGCTCAGTACCTCACAGTATCAGACCTTCAGTTCTTGGGATAGTGAATGGAAATTTCCAGTAGAGAAGCCAATTAGTTCTTGGTGGTGTTTTCGTGTGATATGGACACCCATCCAAAGGAAATGGACTTGGGCCACCAGACCTGTTCCACACAGGCCACCAACTAGTGATGACGTTTGGTCACCGGTAGAATGGGAAGAATATTGCAAAAAGCTATTTGTGAACATGAGTTCAAACCTTCATCTTGCCTGTGTTCATGCCCATTGCCTGTTCACTCTCCATGAATATTCTAGTTAATGAGCAGGAACGTTATTTATATTGTAGTAGCACTTAGAGGCTCCACCCAAGACTGGAGCTCCATTGTACTGGACACTATTAATAAACATAGTTTGAGAAATCCCAGCTTCAGATCTACAGCTAATCAAATACGAAGGGAAACTGAGAGGTGAAGTGATTGATCAAACATGGAGCAGGTCACTTGCGCAATGGGAATAGAATGCAGGTCTCCTGGGTCCCAGGCCAGGGTGCTATACACTGGACCACATTGTCTCTTAATATCTTAGGCTCTGAATTGCTTGTATTCAATATTCTCTGAGATTGCCAGAAATCTATAAACATTAACTCGTTCACATTCATCCAACAGTTGTAAGCGAATTCACGGAAACATTGATCTATTTATGGACAACAAATGAATGGGGAAAAAAGAGCAAACTAGATGAATAATTTTATCTGAGAATAATTTGCCTTCCTCTGAGTCAGAACTGAACATTTCAACATTGCACTCCTGATCAATCCAGGACAATAATAAAATATTGGTAATGTCCCTATTGCTGAGGCCTTCCCTTGGATCAGTCAAGAAGGAAGGGGGGAACAATGAAAATGTCTGCGAGCATTTCTTATGTAACAGTTATGCAGCGGCAGCTCCTTGACAGCAATTAGCTCAAAGCCCCATTGTGTTAGGTACTGTACAAACATGAAGAAAATTATTGTAAGCTCTTGGGGGGCAGTGACTTTCTAAAATAAGATCTTACAATTGATGGCCTTTTTCTAGTAAACATTCCCAAAAGTCCTAGAAGAGCCTTACACTGATTTCTGCAATTTCAGTGATATTAATTCATGTAGAAGGGTCAGTTGGCCAAATTCTGATCTCACCTTTACCCACTGAGTTCATTGGGGTTGTCAAGATCTATGGGAGGGCAACATCAGCATAGTGTATCCCAGAAACACAGTAAAACGATCACTAAAAAAAGGTGTCTTTATGTTTTATTTTAAATGGACAACTTCTCTGGGCTTTTTTACAAAGCCAGAGGAATTTTATTCTTGGAGCGGTAGAAAACCACAGCCCATCTCTCCCAAGTTTCCAACCCCACACAACATTTTTATTAATTTTGAAACTTTGAAGGAAGAATGCTACCTTGGCGTCACAATTTTACACAATTTGCTAGAATTCAGAGCACACGTTACAGCCCACATGAAATGGAAACGTTCTAACAACTTTGAGCTGCATCCTCTGGTTTGACCAAGCTGCTCTCAGCACAGGAAGAGCATTGGGGGATCGGGGTGGGGGGGAGATGGCTCCTTTGCGGCTCCCCAGTCCTGGGGCCTGGTGACAGCTGCTTTAGAACCCAGTGCAATGTACAGCTGCCTCAGAGCTGCTTTAAGTTGCATCCGTTCCCCGTGAATCCAAGGGGACATTCTGGCAGCCAGGGATCACTGGAGCTCAGCTACACTGTGCCTGGCCATGGGGCCCTGGAAAGCCATTAGCCAGCTCTGTGACTCCCGGCGACTCTCCCTGGCTGGCTGAGCTGGCTCCGTGGGTCATCTTTGCCAACAGAGCAGTGCAAAGGGGCAGTGCAGTTCTGAGGATCTGACCCATTATTCCCTTTTAGTGAAATGAAAAGATAGTTTGCAAACTCCATCAAGCAAAAAGTTACATAGTTGGGGAGAAAACGCAGGATTAAAAATGCTAGAATTCTTTTAAAGCGAATTCACTTTTCATTGCTTCAGCATTGATGCTGTCAGCTTTCAATCTGTTTTCATTGTCCTCAGCTTGCACAGTCGACCGAGACTGGGCTGCTTTGCATTTTGGTTCTCATGCACTAGACGACGTTATTGGGTTTGGTTCCAACAGATCAGACACTCTGAATACACAGAATAGACAAAGTATTCTGTCCATTTTACTGAGGCACAGAGCACAAGTGACTTGCCCACAGAGTCTGGCAGAGCAGGGAACTGAACACAGATCTCCTGAGTCCCAAACCATTGCCTTAGCCAGAAGGCCATTTTCTCTCCCTTTCAATGTGCAACACAACTTGAGTTTGTACAACAGCCTTCCTTTACCCCCCACCCCCACCCCCACCCCCACCCCGCTAACCTCCCCCACAAAAAAAGCAACACAAACATCTTGGACTGTAACATGCTTTGCAGAATAAATGCTATAAATGCAGAGAGAAACAACAGAAGAAGCCGAGGCAGGGAAACAGAGGCTGAGATTTGCAGGGAGATGAAGAGTTGATGAGGTGGAGAGAGAAAGGATGGACATTGCAGCTGGCCAATGCTGTAAGAAGGCTCTTGCACCAAAAATGGCTGGATTGTATGGGGAGGGATGGGGGGAGTGAAATCCTAACCCCACTGAAATCAAAGACAAAAATCCCAATGACTTCCAACCCATTTTGAGGTAGGCTGCAGCAGGCCCGTGGACGGTTTAAAGTAAGGTGGATAACTTTGACCTGGGTCTTCCTGAAACTAATGAAGAGTTAGCAATGAGAGGTTAGTTTAATGTGGGGGAAGGCAATGGCTTTTAGAAGATCTTTCCTTCCCTTTAAGGCTTCGTAAGGCTTGCACACTTGACGCTGACTGAAAAAAGTTGAAGGCGAATGTACTTGAAAATGGTTTGTAACCCGTTCCCTTGCATCAGATTCCTCACCTTCTCTGTCAGGATGTTCATTTAATGCCTTTCATATTTCTATGTAAGACTATAAGCTCCCTAAACCCGGGCATATCTGTCATCTCAGCACTATCAGGAAAGAGCTGATGAGAATGTGATCGGCAGTGATGATTACAAGGACTTTGCAAACACAGGAAAGCATGTTCTGCATTAATTGCTAATCTATTTCAGCCAATTTGGCACCATGACAAAAGCAACTGGTCATATCTAACAAGGCAGGGGATCAGAAATGATTCTATTTCAGAACAGCATGTCCAGGGAGAGGTATCAACTGTTAATTCCAGGTGACTAGTTTCTTTATAAATATATTACCAGCATAATGGAGGGTTCTTTAATGGGATTATAACTACACAGGCAGACCCTAAGCAGCTGCTCTGCTAGTCAAGGGCAACATGGCTGACAATAAGATTTAAGAAAGTGAATGGAGGAAAAATGGCAAATCTCTGGTCTGGCACACTTAAATGACCTCATTGCTTAAAAGTAATTGGATCACGTTGCATATGTGAAAAGAAAACCAAATAAGCTTAAGGCAATCTCTTTGGGCACGCTCATCACCGTCTCCCCCGCTGTTCTTGCCTTGAAGGGAGTTAGAATGGACCAGTCCAGAAGCACTCATCTTTTCACACACGGGAGTAGATCTTAAAGCCAACGGGGTGTCACCTGTCGTATCGAGTAACTGAAAGGACATGGTCAAAGATGAGAGGCCCCCAATTTTGACACTGACTTTGTCTTCCCCTCTCTGCAGAGTTGGTGTAATTCTTTATATCACGTGCATTTTAAAATAATGGCTCTGTCATAATTTTTTTAAAACAAAAGACAGAAGCCTGTCACTAGGACCTGCCCTACATTGTCAAACCAGCATGCATGTGCAGTGCGGGAGGGGGAACAAAACTCACGAAGGAATCCATGGGCATGCATTGTAAAGTGTGGCCCAGACTCTGCCCTCAGTTACAGCCATGCTACCCCTCTCCCCCTGGCAGCAGAAGAGATATTTAGGGTCAAGAAATTATTTATTTGAGGGGGTAAAAACATTATTTCTCACCTTTAAAGTCAATAGAGGTAATTGAGAGAAGAATTTGGCCCATTGTGTCTGTATAAATGGGACATACCTGTCAAATTATAGAAAATGCAGTCTTGTAGCCCTGTTGGTCTCAGGATGCTAGCGAGACAAGGTGGGTGAGGTAATATCTTTTATTGGACCAACTTCTGTTGGTGAGAGAGAGAGACAAGATTTCATGCTTACACAGAGCTCTTCTTCAGGTCTGGTCCAATAAAAGTTACTACCTCACTGAGCGTCACTCTCTAAGTTTTAGAAAATACATTTTAAAAAAATCCTTATCACCCTTGTCTGCAGTTCAATATAGTAACGCCTCCCTTCACGTCATTATGTTCCTCAAAAATGCAACTTTAAGAGAAACGATGTTAAGCTAATCCAATTTCCCCGTAAGAATTAATGTAAATAGGGGGAGTTAGGTTCCAGGGAAAAAATTTTCACCAGACAAAAAAACTATATTATATATACACACATACACACAATAAGTTTTAAACAAACAATTTAATACTGTACACAGCAATGATGATTGTGAAGCTTGGTGGAGGTGGTGGAGTCAGAGGGTGGAAGAGGGTGGGATATTTCTCAGGGAATGCCTTACTGCTAAATGATGAACTAGCATTCGGCTGAGCTCTCAAGGGTTAACACATTGTTGTTAATGTAGCCTCACACTCTACAAGGCAGCACGAATGGAGGGAGGGGAGACAGCATGGCAGAGGCAGAGACACACGCCGTGTGTGAGAGAGAGAGAGAGAGATGCATTGCCCCTTTAAGTATGCTGACACCAACCTCAGTACATTGCCTTTTTAAGTAGATCAGGAAGGTGAGACAGCAGAGCCCCGTCATGTCTCCCCCCTGCTCTATGGTTGGGGTAAGAGGGGGGCAGGAGCAGGGGGGAGGGGGACACCCTGACATTAGCCCCCCACTCCCCCGCCCCGCCTGCACAGCAAGCAGGAGCTCCCAGGAGCAGCTCCAAGGCAGAGGGCAGCTGCAGCACATGGCAGTGCGAGGAGGGACAGCTGAACTGCCGGCAATTGATATCCTGCTGGGCAGCTGCCACACAAGGAACTTAGGGGAACGGGGAGCTGAGAGAGGGGCTGCCAGTCCACCCTGGTTCCAAGCCCCCACCAGCTAGCTGCAACCGGCTGCTCTTCCTGCAAGCAGTGGACAAAGCAGGCGGCTGCCCAGCAACGTTAGAAGGGAGCATTGCACAACTCTAAATGAACATGTTCCCTAATTGATCAGCAACGTAACAATGAAACAACGTTAACCGGGATGACTTTAAGTGAGGAGTATCAGAGGGGTATCCGTGTTAGTCTGGATTGGTAAAAAGCAACAAAGAGTCCTGTGGCACCTTAGAGACTAACAAATGTATCGGAGCATAAGCTTTCGTGGGTGAATGCCCACATGCATCCGACGAAGTGGGTATTCACCCATGAAAGCTCATGCTCCAGTACATCTGTTAGTCTATAAGGTGCCACAGGACTCTTTGTTGCTTTTTAAGTGAGGAGTTACTGTAGTTTGAAACTGAGGGTAGATTTGGACCTAAAGGTGAGTGGCTTTAACAGGAACATTGTACAGAATAATACGTGCATTTGACTTTCTCCTGTGGAATACAGAACCGTAGCTGGATTAACATGGACTGTTTAAGCAGCTTAACCTTGAACAAGCTACAAATGTTATTATTTGAAGTCCAGATTGGGCTGCACAATCTTGGAATTCTACTGCCAGAGACTCCTGACTCAGAACAGCAGATCCATTCAGGACAGCAGTTGAATGCAGGTGTAACGCACACACCCCCTGGGTGTGGTGTTCTGTCCCATCTAGTAGCACCAAGACCACTTACAGAGAGAGAGAGAAAAAATGAATCTGCTCTACAGCCTTAGCTAACAGTCTGCTAGTCATGCAATAGAGGCTCATGCACTAAACTCCAGAGGTCCCAAGTTCGATCCTGCCCGCTGACAACCGGGGTCTGTCAGCGTTACACATGCTTAACTTTGAGGTTTGTGCTTACCTCCCAATGACAAGTGCTTTCCTGAATTAAGTTAGACTGAGGGAAGCCTAGTCATCTGACTGACCATACAGGCTGAGCCTCAATGGAAGGACTTCCAGACCCCAATTCTGACAGGTATTTAGGTGCCTAACTCCCATTGATTTCAATGGGAATTAGGTGCATATATATCTTTGAGGATCTGGGCAGGGACATCATTTGCTGTGCAGTTGTGCTGTCTAGACCAGGGGTCCCCAACGCGGTACCCGCGGGCGCCATGGCGCCCGCGGGGGCATCTAAATGTGCCCGTGTCCTGGCCGGCGGTGGAGCATCCACCAAAATGCCGCCGAATTTCTGCGGCATTTCGGTGGCGACGGCTCTCGATGACGTCACTTGTCGGCGGCAAGCAGCGGCATCGAGAGGTGTCGCTGCCAAAATGCCGCAGAAATTCGGGGGCGACGCCTCTTGATGATGCCGCTTGCTGCCGACAAGTGATGTCATCGAGAGGCGTCGCCGCAGAAATGCCGCAGAAATTCAGCGGCATTTCGGCAGATGCTCCACTGCTGCCATGGTCCTTCGTCTGGCACCCGCCAGACAAAAAGGTTGGGGACCACTGGTCTAGACCTTGGTTTGCCCCCCTCCCAACTTTTCATAGGTCTTATATGTGTCAGATTTTGTCCCATCCCCTCCCAACCACCACCACCACTACCACTACCATCACCTTTGCAGGATATAATATAATCACTTATAATGCTTTATATGCCAACACAACTCCTCCCTCCCCCATACGCAATATTTTCTGAAATGATGTCTCTGGATGGGGGCCCCAGTGACTTCGATGGCTTTGAAAGTTGAAGAGGCATTCTGCTATTCCTTATGGGTCTGATCCAGAGTTCAACCTAGGAAAGCCCTGGCACCATTTCAAGTGATATTTTGCTTCATTTAGAACAACGATTTGGCACAGTGAGCCTGGTTTCCTATTAGCTGAGCTCTATGAGACCGTCAGGGAGTGTTTCAGACATATGACCATATTTATATATAAAGTGCGGACGTGAAGACACACAGTGGTTTTTTGTGGTTATTGACAAGAGATTGGATGGTTGCATAGCTAGCAAGAGTTGATAAACCATTTCTGCTACATCATGTATTCTGCATGCATCACCTATGCTGCACAAAATCTCATAACAATGTTTTAGAGGGTTCCATTTCCTATAAGCCCCACTGAAATGTATGCCTAATCAAAAGATCATTTCATGACACAGCTTTCTCAATGTCAATCTATCTATATTTAGCTCATGCTAACTGCCCAGAGATTGGAGCTACCCATCTCGAGGCTAGTCAGTGAAAATAAGCTTGAAGGGCAGAGAGAAAGAGATAATATGATACCTGACACATCACTACTGAACTGCACTGGCTGGGGATGCACTAAAAAAATATTGCCACTGTAGAAGACCTTAAGGTACATCTGTAGGCCCTCATTCAGGAAAGCACTTTAGACTATGATTAAGTCCATCCCTATTCTGGACTAAGCACAAGCTTCAAGATAAGCATGTGCTTAAGTGCTGTCCTGAATTGTAATACTTTTTTGACTCAGGACTAGCTCAAGACTGTGAACTTCCAGCAGGAACTAAGGCCCATCACAAAGCTCACGACATTCCACTCTAAGTGCAATGTCACCTTGCCCTCTGTCACCTTGCCTTCTTTAACAGAAACATGTAGCAGCGTTTGGTATATAAACTGCAAGAAGCCACTCAGATACTACCATGATGGGCATGGTTTAAGAACCTGAATAGAATAGAATAGAAAAGAACTCCTGGAATTAAAAATGAAGGGTTTGGGGGAGCCAGGGTTTGGGATTGTGTAATATTTCAGTTCATCTTTCAGTCTGAAATGGATCAGCAACCATTTCATTTTTATCAAAACACAATTAGACTGTGGTGAATGACAGCATAAATCTTAACTAGGAAAGACACAGGAAGAAAGACCACCAGGGTGGAACATAACTGTAAACCTGCCCATAAAACTATATTTGAGTTCTGATCGTATACTCAGGGACTCCTTTAAATGATCCAGCACTGACTTCCAAAGAAAGTGTTACCAATTAAGCAAAAGAAACTTTAACAGTCAATTTTAATTACGCTAAGAGATTCACCAATCAATTCCCAGATCGAGCTGAAGTTTTTACTAGAGATGACTGGAAACAATTTACATGCTTTTATGTTGCGTCTAGACTTTAATAAGTGGTTTAAGCACTAAGCAGTTCTGTGCCAGTATCAAAGTAGCTCTACAGCATACATAGAAACTTACCAGCCTTTCTCAAACTCTTCAAAACATTTCTCTGAAAATGGTTTCAAAGGTTACAGAATGTGTTATATAAATACCACTCTGGGGGCTATTTACTGTAAGCACAAAGCCACCCATTGCATGGCTTTTTCTCTAACTAGCTGCTTTAAGAGCTATCGAGCCAGATCCTCAGCTGATGCAAATTGGTGTAGCTCCGCTGATTACAATGGAACTGTTCACACCAGCTGAGAATCAAGCCCATTATATTTATGTTTAAAATAAAAAAAAAAAACCTTGAATAAACCAGAGACTTGAAACAAATGATTCAGTTGAGCAAATCTCTATGATCTTTTGAACACCTAAACACCTAGCACTCTGATCTACCATCCTCTTATCTGTGCATACCAATGTCCCATTGAGGACGTAGGCTGCCACTGTGCTGATTAAACATTTCGTTATGGCAGTAAATGTCTGTACTGTTTAGTCAACACAGTAGTGCCTAACGCATGGGAGAAAATGAAGCACCTGGTTCTTACATTATTTAAACTGTTTGGTTTCATCTCTGGTCATACTGGACTGTGCTACTAAGGCAATCACTTTGATCATTGCTGTAGGTCATCAAATCACTCTGGTAATTCTGTTTAATTTTTTAATGAGACTGTTTTGGTTTCATTTAGGGAACTCTGCTTTTTTTTTTTAAGTGCCTGTCAGGAATGTGAGACTATATGTGTTAATCATGACCCCACTGAGCAAAGCTAGTTAAATTGAGTGAGATGTATTTAATTAAATGTATCTATAAACATTCACACATTTTCATTCAGAGAGCAGCAGATGTAATTTTAATTCCAAAGGCGGGAGTTTGATGCTTTTGTGATTCAGAATCTCTTAAGATGTTTCCTACAGGATGATGTCAGCATAAAAAACCTGCTAGGAGCTCAGCATACCAGAGGCCTGACAAAGTTGGGTCTGTTTTCTTGTAGGGGCAAGAGGACGACTTATCTGCTATTGTACTTTAGAAGAGGCAGCCATCAACTCTAGAAGTACACCCCCATTACTGCTAGAGATGACCGCCTAATTAACATTAACCCCCCAGTGTTTTAACTGTCGTTATTCTTTGTATCGGAATTAGGGTGACCAGACAGCAGATATGAAAAATCGGGACAAGGGGTGGGAGGTAATAGGAGCCTATATAAGAAAAAGCCCCAAAAATCGGGGCTGTCCCTATAAAATCGGGACATCTGGTCACCCTAATCAGAATAGCACCCGGAGACCCACGTTGGGACCAAGACCCCATTGGGGAGGAGCAAAGGTCTCTGCCCTCATGGAGCTTACAATCTAAGTAGACAGGACAGAGACCAGAGGGGAGGGGGAAGAGAGGCGCAGAGACGGGATATGATTTGTCCAAGATCAGACAGCAGGCCAGCAACAGAGCTGGGCTCAGAACCCCGCGCTCGCTCCTAGACTCATTGCCTATATACCAGACCACATTGCCTCTCCTTGTTACTAAATGTTACTCGGAGGATCTTAGCAGCCAAGAGGAACACTTAAAATAAATGCATACCTAGAGCTTTGATTTAACATGTTCTGATTTGCAGAGCACTCCGAGAAAATATTATGCCACAAAAGCTTTCTTGAAATTCTAACCAACCATTCCTGTGCAAATGAACAATGAGATACACTCACAATAAACAGGTTTCGGAGTAGCAGCCGTGTTAGTCTGTATCCGCAAAAAGAACAGGAGTACTTGTGGCACCTTAGAGACTAACAAATCGGATGAAGTGGGCTGTAGCCCACAAAAGCTTATGCTCAGATAAATGTGTTAGTCTCTAAGGTGCCACAAGTACTCCTGTTCTTTTCACAATAAACAATAACTGGCAGAGCTGTCATTCGGGATAAGTAATATCTATCCACACACACGGCCATAGGGTGTGATCATCCTGCTGTTTACACTGATATAACACTATAGACTTCAGTAGCATTGCTCCTGATTTACGCCAGTGTGAGTGATAGAAGAATAAGGCTTGTGAGGCTGGAGTCGTGAATTCACATCTGTTCTGCATGGGGTGCCTTGCCCTCAAGGGTGAACTCTGTTTAATAATGGAATTCTTGTAAAAAAGCAAAACAAAACACTCCTGTCCTATAGGACAGGTGGAGTAGTAAGGCTCCATGCCTGCATGAGGTTATGTTTTACACAGAGGGACGGAGGTCTTTGTTGACTACAGTTCTTTGTGGCAAGTGATTTTAGTCCCTTTAGTGGTTGTATACCAATGACAGATCCGTGTCAACAGAAACAAGAGCCGCTCAAAGCATTCTATGATCTCAAAGAAGTAGAATTTTTTTCACTTCTATCTCCTTCAGAAAACACACACAAGTTATAATTAGCTCAAAGGGCAAGAAGAAATTATTGAAAAAAGACACCATGGCTTCTTTGCTGCTTTTACAGATCCAGACTAACACGGCTACCCCTCTGATACTTGACACCATGGCTTCTGTCTCTCAGAAACTGGGATTCCATAAAATAATGAACAATACATAGATTCATAGATTTTTAAGGCCAAAGGGGACCATTCTGCTCATTCAGTCTGACCCGCATAACACAGGCCACAGCATTTCACTCAGTTATTCCTGTAGCAAACCCAATAACACTGGCTGTACCGGTGCATTTCTTTCAGAAAGACATTCAGTCTTGATTTACAAGTACCAGTCTTGATATGGGAAGACCACACATGACAGCTCCTACACAGCCTGAAAGTTAAGCTAGTTCATGGATATGAGCTGCTTATAATCCAGCAAGATTCTCACTCCAACTTTGGGCGGAAAAAGCACGTAGGTGGCTTATAAAACTTCCTTTCTGCCGTGACCCCAAATCTAAGCAAAAGGTCAAAATCATTTCTGTTGCTTCAAAGGCTCAATTGTCATTCAGGCCAACAATGTGGTGGTGAAGAAAGCATGTTCATATCTTTGGTCTAAGACAAACACAGGAAAAGATTGGTATTGTTTACTCAGACTGTATCCCTCCACTGAGCACTTTGGAGGGATAGTCCTCTGTAATATTGCTTTCTAGAATATTAATTGGTTAGCATTTTCACCCAGTGGCTACTACATCTTAGGTGCTCAGAGCCACGCTCTGCCATCAGAGGCATGCAGGCCCGCCGACAGAAATTCCAGGACCCAGGGCCAGGGCTGTCCCAGGGCGGGGGCGGAGCCCGGGGCGGAAGTGACGAATCCATCACTTCCAGGACCGTCCGCAGGGCCCCCCAAAGGGTGGGGCCCAGAGCGGTTGCACATGCCTAGGAGTCCTGTGGCCCGCCCGGGCGATTTAAAAGGGCCTGGGGCTCCTGGCCGCTGCTACCGCAGCAGCAGCGGCAGCAGCCTGGGGTCCCCAGGCCCTTTTAAATCACCCGGGCCCCTAGGCAATTGCCCCATTTGGCCCCCACTGTCAGCAGGCCTCAAGGCATGTGTGGTCAATAGGTTTCTCTGCAGGAATTCAAAGGCAGAGGTGAAAATCCTTGCTCCACTGGAGCCAATGGCAAAACTCCCATTGACTTCAATAAGGCCAGGACTTCACCCAGAATCTGTAGTCAGGAAGACAGTCGAGGAGATCCGTGTGGAGGCAATAGCAATGCTAATACATGAGCTAGTCAGTAAGGAAGCTCTCTCAGTTACAGTAACATCATCATTCCCTGGAGGTCATAAAACTCACCTAGTTTTATGTAGGCCAAGCTCTCCAGTCTGTCACATGTATCACAATAACAAGGACACGCCATGCTAGATCAAATAATTCTGGTTTATATAAAAATATAATAATGAGTCTGATGATGAACTATAGTAGGGTCTAGACATCGGCACCGACTCCGGGGGTGCTCCAGGGCTGGCCCCACCAATCAGCTCCTCTCCCTCCCCACAGCGCCTCCTGCCCACTGTGATCAGCTGTTCAGCAGCATGCAGGAGGCACTGGCGGGGAGGGGAAGGAGCGGGGGCAGGAAGAAGGAGGGAAGGGGCAGAGTGGGGGCAGGAGAGGCGGGGTGGGAAGAGGTGGGGTGGGAGCATGGAGGAAGGGATGAAGTGGGGGCAGGGCCTGGGGCAGAGCACTGGTCGAGCACCCCCCGGGAACCGACGAAGTCGGTGCCTATGGGCCAAGATGCTCTTAATGGAGATCAGGGCTCCATTGTGCTAGGTGCTGTACAAACACATATTTGAGATCCAGTCCCTGTCCATACGAGTATACAATCAAAATAGACAAGACAGACAAATAGTGGGTGAGGAAACAGAAACAGTTGATGTGACTTAGCAAAGTTCACACAGCAGATACCTGGAAGAGCCAGGAATAGACCTGGAGAGAACAGAATACTAACCAAACCTTATCCGGCCTCCCAACACTTATTAAAAGTAATGCAAATGCCAAGAAAGTAGCGATCTTTTATTAATGAGAGGAGGTCATTCAGTTTCAGTAGGTAGCAATATTAGTTCTACCCACTCTGGTGTGAAACTATCAAACATGCACAAACCCAACTGAAATGTCTCTTAAAAGGCAAAGGGAGGCAGCTGACGTTTCCTGTTTGCCCTTTTAAGCCGTGTAAACCCGAGAATAAATCCACCTGTCACCCTATCTCCACTAAGGTCACTACAAAACCCTCCCTCTTGTTTGCAAACAGCTTAGCAGCTACCGAAGAGCAGCCACCAATAAACTTATTGCAAACAAAGATTAATTCCTGATTAATCATTCGGAAAGGTAAGAGCCACACTAAGCCACCGACCAGCCACTGACCAGTGAGGTTTGCTTAGTGATTTATTACTCTGTTGGATGCTGAGGCTAATTGGAGCCAGACAAAAGAAGATAAGGGGAAAAAAAAACAAATAAAAGTTGTGAAAAGTAAAGGGAAAGCCATAAAAATGGAGCAAGTCAATAATACAGAACAATGGGACGGAAAGTGAAGCAGAAAAGAAAAGAAACAATGAAAGAAACTACAAGTTCTGAGGACTTTGCCAAGCAGACCACACATTTGGCGAACAATCAAGGAAATAGGAGAAAGGCACAAATTCTAGCTCTGAAAAGTCAGATGAGGCCTGAAAACTACTTTCAAAGTCTTATCCCATATATATATATATATATACAGAAAGAGAGAGACAGAGAGACAGAGACAGAGACAGAGACAGATGTATCAGGAATGAGAAGACTGCTGTATTTTTTTTACATAATTCATTTTCCTCGAAACACACTATACAAATCATAGAATCATAGAATCATAGAATCTCAGGGTTGGAAGGGACCTCAGGAGGTCATCTAGTCCAACCCCCTGCTCAAAGCAGGACCAAACCCAACTAAATCATCCCAGCCAGGGCTTTGTCAAGCCTGACCTTAAAAACCTCTAAGGAAGGAGATTCCACTACCTCCCTAGGTAACCCATTCCAGTTCTTCACCACCCTACTAGTGAAAAAGTTTTTCCTAATATCCAACCTAAACCTCCCCCTCTGCAACTTGAGACCATTACTCCTTGTTCTGTCATCTTCTACCACTGAGAACAGTCTAGATCCATCCTCTTTGGAACCCCCTTTCAGGTAGTTGAAAGCAGCTATCAAATCCCCCCTCATTCTTCTCTTCTGCAGACTAAACAATCCCAGTTCCCTCAGCCTCTCCTCATAAGTCATGTGTCAAATGATCTGTGATACGCGGACACATACATCCACATACACTGTACCTGAGGTTCCATTGGTAGAACTTCTCATAAAGGGGCTTATTCTGGTCCGGCATCAAGTTTCTCTTTTGTACTGCCACTAACGTCACCGTAGTTACTCCTGATTTACAAGCAGCGTAACGAAGAGCAAAATCAGGCACATATTGTAAAATGAATGTTTCTGACACATACATACTAATAAATGACCTACAGTGTATATTTAAGCTTGCTTGTATGAGGCCAAATCTTCCTTTTCATGCCTTAAAAAGGCACGAAATGAGAGGACATGATTCCTGAGCCACAGCATTCCGGATTCCTGTACAGCTGATCCGGATGCAGGAAAGGGTGCTGAGGTTGAGAGTCACAGATGCAGATCCCTGACCCTCTGCACTATGCGTTATGGCAGATGTAGTCCAGCTGAGGATCCCAGCCCATAGCGGAGAATGAGGACATAAGGCGAAACCTACAACCCCCATTTTTGGCCTAAATCTGTCAGTTTTCGGTGACAAAATATTCCATCAATCAAAATGTTCTGCAGAAAGCTGACACTTTTTGTGAAAAAGGTGTATTCCATCAAAAACAAATATTTTTTTTTGTCAAAAAACCAATTTTGATGGGAAAATGTTCAGCCAGCCCTGCTTGTAAGCTCTTTGGGGCAGAGCCCAGGTCTGGGGCATGGACAGTGCCTCGCACCATGGGGTCCTGTTCCGTGACTGCGGCCTGACGGTGCTATTGCAGTCCAGATAGCAAATAATAATGTATTAAGTTGCAACCACAATGGACTAGCAACATCTTAATCACTAGGGGCTAGATCGTGTGGAAGTAGGAAAAAAAGCGCTGACATCTTAGCTTTCTAGGAAGAGCAAGAGTCGGGCTAACTCTAACAGCTAATAACGCAAGACTCCCAGGCAGGGCCTGGGTGAGTGGAAAAGAACTGTAAGAGAGGGTGTTTTGAACTCGTGTTAGATAAGAATGGAACGCAGACTATAGGAAGTACTGCTGAGAAAAGTAAGATATCAGGAAGGACTATGTATAAACAAAATGCAGTTGTTGATCATTACTGTATGTAACAAAAGGTATAAATCTTGCCTTCATTGTTTATCTTTTGGGAGACCTGCCGTTGTGCACTCCCCCCCCTTGCAATACTGCTTGAGAATAAACTGCCTCTGACATGTTGCAACCAACCTAAGAGCGTTATTCTTCCACAATCCTGCCCTGGTGTAAGGCAGCCAGGAAGGGGATTAGCAGGCAGTAAAATCAACATATACCCACCCTCCTGTGTGGCACATTAGGACAGTCCAGCTCATAACTCCGGGTGATGCACAGGGATCAGGGCCGCATACCCAATGCTCACCTCTACCAACTGGCATGTATGGGTTGGGTCAGGGGCGGCTCTAGACATTTCGCCACCCCAAGCACGGCGGCATGCCACAGGGGGTGCTCTGCCAGTCGCCGGTCCCGCGGCTCCGGTGGACCCTCCGCAGGCAGGCCGCTGAAGGCTGGCTGCCTGCCGCCCTCCCGGCGACCGGCAGAGCGCCCCCTGCGGCTTGCCGCCCCAAGCACGCGCTTGGCGTACTGGGGCCTGGAGCCGGCCCTGGGTTGGGTGGAGCCATTTCTCCCTCTGTGCGTATAGGCCTGTGGAGCTGCAGGGCAGGTGTCTGCTCCGCCATGCCGAGGGCTGCGATATAGCCTTGGACAGGGCAGCTTGCACTCCACCCTCTACCCAGAGAGCCCAAAGCAGGATCTAACACTATGGAGCAGCCTCTGGCTGGCTCCTTCATGGATGCACAAGAGAAGAGGTGGGAAAAAGAAAGCTCCTGCATTACAATCCCTTTCCAGGAGGCTGCCTCAATCAGCACCTTTGCTTTTTCCTGCGTACAGATACTTCCTTGGGGACGCGAGCTACTCCAGAGAGGGCATGCGCTGCACGCCCCGTCTTCAGTGGGCTTTACAAACACGCACCTTGATCCGTCCCTGCTGGTGCAGGTCTAACCCACCGTGCGCCAGCAGGGGCAGCTTCACCGGAGGGGGAGTTCATCCCCAAGGAGAGGGCAATGTAAAGCATGGTCGGGGCTCCAGAGGAGCACCACTAGGGAAGGCACCCAGGGCGTGCACAGAATCAGCCCCTCAGCCAGGTGCCCTGTCGAGACCAGGTCTGAGCCCCCCGGCGCAGCAAGCCTGGTGACTAGCCAGTGCTGTAGTAAGCACGCCCAGCAGCTTTTAGAACATACGAACGGTCGTGCTGGGTCAGACCAAAGGTCCATCTAGCCCAGTATCTGCCGACAGTGGCCAATGCCAGGTGCCCCAGAGGGAGTGAACCTAACGGGTAATGATCAAGTGATCTCTCTCCTGCCATCCATCTCCACCCTCTGACAAACAGAGGCTAGGGACACCATTCCTTACCCAGTCTGGCTAATAGTCGTTAATGGACTTAACCTCCATGAATTTATCCAGTTCTCTTTTAGTCCTAGCCTTCACAGCCTCCTCAGGCAAGGAGTTCCACAAGCTGACTGTGCGCTGCGTGAAGAAGAACTTCCTTTGATTTGTTTTAAACCTGCTGCCCATTAATTTCATATGGCGGCCCCTAGTTCTTGTATTATGGGAACAAGTAAATAACTTTTCCTTATTCACTTTCTCCACACCACTCATGACTTTATATACCTCCATCATATCCCCCCTTGGTCTCCTCTTTTCCAAGCTCCTATTTTCCAGTACTGGGGGGACGCAGCTTGTGTTGCATGAGTGGAAACCCAAGCCTGAATCAAAGCCACTGACTAATTCAATGTGGGATTTTCAAAAGCGCTCAGCGCTGGCCTCATTCTGCTCCCACTCATGTTGGGAGCAGTTTGACCGTTCACTTCAGTGGGAGCAGAGTCAGGCCAAAATCCCACCCTGCGGGTTAGCACTTTTTAGAAGTGAATGGGGAGTTGCTGGCTAGAGCAGTTACACTAAACACGCTTGTGTTCTTTGTCCTCAGCTGACTCTAATGATAAACATCTGTCTATAGCGAGGCAAAGTTTAGGTGCTGGGAAAAGATCCACTTTCGCTTGAAGCATTTGCTTAAGTTCTCTCTCTTTCTCCCTCTATTTCTGTAATACGGCAGCAAGCGAGCAGGCAAGCAGGTGGTGCTGGGAGGGAGCAGGAACCTCTCGCTTCCATTTTCTTCTGTCTTTTAATAAATCCCTGTAGCAGCTTTGTGACAGGTCTCTCTTAGCCACAATGCTCAAGCAAACAGCTTTTCTTTCAGCCTCCATTCAGCCCGCTGCCAGGGAAGCAGGGCTGCAGGCAGGAGACTCCAGTCACTCAGCCCGTTTGCCCTCTAATTCAATTAGAAAAGCAAGCATGAAGTCAATATTCATTGCACCGGGCTGGGATTGCGCAGCACAATGAAATGATAATGAGCAAGTGCACAAAGGAGACAAGCCTAATAATAGGTTTTTAAAGAGGAGCTGCACTGTGTGACCGTGTCTAAGACTGGCAAACACGCCTGGGCATATGGGGCTTCACCCTCTGGGGTTTAGTCTGATCCCCTGCCATCTGTATCCAGGGCAGAAGGCTGGCTGTGAATCCAAGGGAATCTCACGATGTGCTCTCTTATGTCGCTCTAGTCTGCTAGTTCAGAGCCCTTAAGTGAAAAGAAATTGGTTTCTTAAACATACAGTACGCTGGAGAATATGTTCACGTCTGTGGATCACAGGCAACAGGATTTCAAACGGGCATGTTGGTGCGAATCCTGAACACAGTCACAGGTTATCGTGAGTGCAAGGAGCAATAAAAGTTAGCATGTGAAAGAAGCTTGCAGCTTCCAGCACTGTGTGTGGGACGAGCTAAACGGATCTATTTCGAAGGTAATCATCGTAATAAGTCAACAGGGCCTTGGCTCCGTGTGAGCTAGGAAGAAGCATATGGACTTCAGCTTGACCAGGAAAGGATAATTAATGGACTGAATTCTGCAGTTGCATCTCTGTTCCCAACTCAGAGAAAACACCCGTTGAAAATGGGCTGCCTAACATTTGCCTTGTATTAGTTCTTTGCTGGCGTCTTGCAAACATTGTTTTAATTCGTTGCTTTTAACTAGTAGAAATAGCGAATGATTGAAGTCGTATTTTTAAAAAACAAGGCAGCACCAGGGATGCAGGAGCGGAGCAGACTTGACACATCACGAAGATCATTTTGATAGTTCTTCAGCTTTAGAAAGAGGTTGCTCTTGTTTTTACTGTGGTAGCACTTAGGGGCCTTAACTGAGTGATTGGGACCCGGTGATGCTGGGTGTGGTACATACACATAGCAAGAAACACTCCCGGCCCCAAAGAACTTACAATCTAAACAGAGAAAACACAGGCGAAAGGAAGTATTGTTAGCCCACTTTACAGATGGGGAAATGCGCTCGAGAGAGATTAAATGGCATGCCCCAGCTCACAAACGTGTCCATGGCAGAGTCAAAAATTTAACACAGATCTCCTGAGGGCCAGTCCTGCACCTCAGCTGACAAACCAGTCTTAGTCTTTAGTCAATTAGTCAGAAATATTCTGTCATTATTCCACTAAAATTACCAGTAAACCTTAACCTATTTTTGACTGCTATATATTTTCCTGTTGTTATGAATGTCTGTTGCGTTTATTAGTGTTGTTGTTTTGTTGTTTTTTTAAACGGGAGACGTTAGACATCCGCCCTGCAAAACTACAGTTCTCTTAAGAGCTGCTTTTTCAACACTGTGCATGACAACGGCTGGTTTTGACTTCAGGTCCAGTGGAAAGGAAGTTCGTTTTGTCATTCTTCCTGCTTCAGAAACTTTATTTGCTAATAATAGAAGTGAGCGGTGAATTGCTTCATTTTCAGTAGGAAGTTCTTCATGGACTATTGGCCCAGATCCTCAGCTGCTGTAAATTAACTTAGTTTCCTTGAAGTCAACAGAGTCGTGCTGAGTTACACCAGCGGAAGATCCGGCCCTGTTATCATCATTTCCCTAAACTCAGCATCTCTTAATAACAACTCCGTGGAAGATCCTAAACCCAACTCTGTATCACAAGGGGAGAATTCAGCTTCACTCACGAGCTGGGCTAGATTCTGTTGGGCAAGACGGGCAGTACAGACCTCCCCCCCACCCCACAACCTTGACTGCATCCCAGTGACCCTCAAGGTGGAAGAGCACAGCCAATGAGATATTGCAGGCCTGCCCCAAACGGACTTGCTCGGGCGCTGGTTCTGTTGCCTGACTTGGCATGTGACAATAGTAGAGCACCATAGAAAGAGTTATTTTCTTCTAACACTGAACGAGAAATTTCATTTCAGCGAGGGAAGAGTTTTATCCCTAGGGTTACTGTCTCTCTCCGTGCTCTGCAATGGATCTTTTCCTGGAACCTTCCCTCACCCCTTATCCCCGCACCCACTGTCTGGCTAGCCACTGCACTTTTAAAGAAACAGTACACACAGCCTCACGGCCCCTTAGCCGTCATAAAATCCACCACAGGACAGCGCCTCTTCCTACCTTGGATGAGCTAAAGCTGTTGCCCTCTGGTCAACCTCTGCCTCAAGTGGCTGCTGCTGACCATCCTCTGTACTCTGAAGCACCCCTGGCAGGGGACAACTGGAGCAAGGAAGAGAATCATAGAATAGAATTATAGAATATCAGGGTTGGAAGAGATCTCAGGAGGTCATCTAGCCCCACCCCCTGCTCAAAGCAGGACCAATCCCCAACTAAATCACCTCTTCACCTCCACCACAGAATCAGAAAGGGACAAAAGGAGCCACTAATACAAACGTTGCCATTGGTTCACACCTTTGGACTCACATTGTCCTTGTGTAGGTGGGGAGACACTCTCTTGTCCTCTCCCTAAACCATTATCAAAGGACCCCAAAGATCTGACCCAGAGCACCAGGCTCAGGCACCCTGTGCCAGCAGGTCATCTCTGCACATGGATATGTGTCAACACCAGCAGCACACCCTTCCTGTGTGTTTCTGGCTGTGGCTGAGACAAGTTGGCCAGACACTTTTGTTTGACCCTCTGAGCTGGTGGGTTCAATGTTAACTTACTCTGAACATGCTGGCCAAGATGAGACAAAGAACCCACCAGACTGATCTTTTCTCCTGCGACATCTCATCCATTTTTGGACTGTAATTCCATCTCCTAAACACCAGGGACCAGATACTGTACTGGTGTAAATCCAAGTGTATACGGATTTACACTAGCTGAGGATCTGGACACATGATTTTTGTTTCAGCTCTTTTGTTGCAGCTTCAACTGCAGTAGAGAACCATGTATTGATTCATTTATCAACGGAAGAAAGGGATATTATAACCACATCTTCCTTATGCATTTTTTACCAGTGAAAAGCAAAGAACACTCAGCTTTCGTCACTTCAGTTGCCAAGGAGGTATCTAACCAGGACATACAAATCCAGTCTCTGGGTGGTTACTTGGGTGTGGAAATGCCAATAATCGCAGGATTTGGGTATCCTGGAAAGGCTCTCATTGAAAACCGAATCCTCTCCATTAAAACAGACAAGAGGTGCAGTGTCCCTGTGTAAGTCCTGCATGTCACTGCCAGAAATTATGACATTAACTTCCCCTTTCTTGTCACTTATTTTAGAGGCAGCGCTGTTATGTAACAAAGTCAAAATCTGTATGGGTCAGGGATTCAGATACACCAGCTTTGTCTCCCACACAGCTCTAGTATCTCAATAAGAGATGTTGAAAACATCAGGCAACACCACAGGTACCTTCGTTTTGGTGTCACATAAGCGTTCATTGGAGTCCATTACCCTGTAACATGCCCTGAAGCCCACTGGATCCTCTATGGGCGACTACAGTGTTCCCTGCTGAGGAGCGCTCTTCACTGGGGATGTTAAAGAAGGTATAGGGTCATGCTTTTCTGTCCTATTTCTATCGCCTTTTAAAGGCAGGCCATTCACATTTTTCTTTCACCTGCCTAGGAAGTGCCTCATTTATCAAGTTGGGAATTCCAGAGTGTCTCGCAGCTGGTGCTCACTTTCCACTTTTCTTGTCCCATGTTACCATGCTGCTTGGGAAGGTCTTAGTGTGTATTTTGGGTTCGTGGCTAAGCAAAAAAATATTTGACACTTTTCCTGTATCTTTGATATTCTTTCCCCTCCTGGGGAATTTAGGCTAGATTTACCATTGCTACACAGCTGCTTCACCCTTCCTTTCTAAATACCATAGGTCATATCCTCAGCAGGTGTAGATTGGCAGAGATCCCTTGAAGTCAATTCCACCAGCTGAGGATCTAGCCCTTTTCAATGTAATCTAATAAACAAGCTTTTTTCCTTTACCAAATGATACAATAGTCACCGTTCTGATTAGAGATGAACCCAAAACAAAACACCCAATCCAAATTGCCTCCATGTTCTAGGGCAGGTTCAGAATCCTCGCCCACTTCAGCACGACGATAGTTCTTGCTCCAGAACTGGACTCGGACATCATTATGTGTTTTGCTGGTGTGATCCTGTTGATTTCAGGGGAGTTTTGCCACATTTGGGCCAATCTGAAATAGCAGAATCAGGCCAATCGACATTGAGACAGAAAGGATGGTCATGTGGTTAAGGTACCAAACTGGTCCAGGAGATCTGGGTTCAATTCTGTCCTCTGCCACTGGTTTCCTGTGTGAGCAGGACAAGAGAGACAAGGGGTGGGTGAAGTAATGATATCTTTTATTGACCAAATTCTGTTGGGGAGAGAGACAAGCTTTCAAGCTACAGAGCTCTTCTTCAGGTCAGGGAAGACCTCCGTGTAGCTCAAAAACTTGTCTCTCTCCCCAGCAGAAGTTGGTCCAGTAAAAGATATTACCTCACCCACCTTGTCTTTCTGCTGTCCTGGGACTGATACCATAGGCGCAGACTTCCCCTCTGCCCGGTGGGTACTCCACCCCACCCCACGCTCCTCTGGCCCCGCCTCTTCCGCCTATGCACCGCCCTCGCCCTGCCCCCATTCCACCCTTTCCCTCAAGTCTCTGCCCTGCCTCTTTTCTGCCTCGTTCCCTGAGCACGCTGCATCCCTGCTCCTCCCCCTATGTCCTGGAATGTCCTAAGCACCGCCAAACAGCTGTTAGGTGGCGGGGGGGGTGGGAAGTGCTGCGAGGGAGGGGGAGGAATGGGGATGTGGCGCGCTGGGGTGAGGGAGAAGGAGGCAAGGAAGGGGGAGCTTAGCTGCCGGTGGGTGCGGAGCATCCGCTAATTTTTCTCCAGCCTCGGAGCACCCATGGGGTCGGCGCCTATGGCTGACACAGCTACACTGCATAAGACCTGGGGCAAGTCACTCATTCTCCATCCCTTAACATCCTATCTAAAAACTGGGAACACCACTCCTTATCTCCAACTCTGTGTCTTTCCCATAAGTGAATAGGGTTGCCACCTCAGCAAATTATACTAATGTGACAGATAAAGGACCTTTTTCTTCCTTCACTTGGTTATTGGTAAAGCTGATGGGATTTTAATCTCTGAATCCAAGGACTCTAGATGGTTCAAACCTGCAACTTACACACTAAGGTGAGGAGGGACTACTGGTTCATGGACCACTGCTTGGACTGTATGTTCCTTGGGGGGAGGAATTCTCTCTTACTTTGGGTACAAACAGCACCTTGCACAATGTGTGAGATTTCTAAGCTCCATTGTAATACAAATAATCACAATATCAAACTCTCCTTCTCCTGGTGACCACCACATACCAGGACTGGCTGATGTGGAAGAGAGTTTGTTTTTATACAGCACTTGTCCTATGTAAGGTATCTCAGAGTCATTTAAAAAGCAATGAGTTAGGAATGGATGATAACTGGAGGGGGGCACAGAAGCTATAGTCACCGCTGGCCTCAATGGAATTACACAGATTTATGCCAAAACTAAATTTGGCTCCTAGAATGCGGGAACATAAAACAGAGTGTGTATTTATGTTATTAATAATAAAGGTAATGCAGCTGGTGAATTCTGAGCCATGCAATTACAAGGAGACATACAGTATACACAATTAGGAATCCTTATCAGATTGTTTGGTCTATCTTTCCCATTTAAAAGTGGTGTTTAAACTTTACTTACAGACAAACTAACCAATCAATGAAGATGTCATTTGGTCCTGAATAACATGGACCAAAAAATAATCAACGGGTGAAACTACTGCTGTTTCATTTAGAGAATAAATTTAACAAAACTTTCATCAAAACTTTGGGGACACGTTTAAGAGAAAAACCCAATGTTAGGTCTTCAGAATCTTCCACCACGATACATTTTTTAAGCTATTTGGAAAAGGCTTCACCAAAAGTCAAATGTCCAAAAGACCAAACCATGACTTTGCCATTATTTAAACTTTTCAGCTGCTCCCCTAAGAAAATAAACTCAGAGCTAAACAGAAACTTCAATGTTTTCCTAAAAGAAACAAATAACAGTAACATTATAGCTACTAAACAGGAATCAGCTGTATAAACAGTTTACCTGCCTCTGACAGCACCCCCTATGGAAATAATCTCTGGATGACTGCAATTAAAGAAGGAACAACAAATGTTAGTGGCGATGCCTGCAATGAATATTAGCAAGAAACATGAGGGATGAGTACCTAAGAAGTGTTTCATTACTGTTATGCGCCTTCTAATTTGATTATTCTGACGCTATATTGGGGATGCGTGAGATCACATGTATTACAGGCAAAGATGGTAGTGATTGCTATATCCAAATTGCCTAATATTTCCAATTTTAAGCCCTGTTTTCAATTTCTTCAAACTTTGCCAAACTTTAACCAGCTAATCTTAACTCTGGCATTTCCTGACTTTTGACTGCCTGACCTTGCAACCTTAATAACATTCTTTTACATATGCATATAGATAGACGTAATTATTGAATTTTATACAGTCCAGAAACAAAGCAATATTTTTCTCTAAGATATTTCCTGGATATTTGAATTTGATTTTCTTCTCTGATCTAAATCTAAAGAGATCAGAGGTTTTAGGACTCGAAAGGGAGTGAGAAAAATCAATAGCTTTCACAAATTCATTCTTTTCAACCTTGATCTCTGATAACTCAGTGATCAAATGGTTTGCAGTTGTGACAGATGGAATCCTTTGAAATATGCAACGTTATAGAAATCTCCCTTCCTCCTCACCCTCCCCTCCAGTATGTGTCAACTTCTGGGGCTACATTGTCTAGTTGTTCCCAGAATATGATTGCGGACCGAAGAGACGACTGCAGAATATATGCACGTGCTAGCATGTGTGCCCAAGCGCTTAGATTATGTCTTTATTACACAGTTTTGGCCCAACCCCTTACCGGCCACACAGAGAAACCTCCGACCCAGGTTTAGAGATGCTTTAAGCCTGGCCTAGCTTACTTAGCTGGAGGTGTGGGTTAGAACTCAGGCTCCAGTTTAACTCAAGTTGGAACCTTCCCACTTTGTAGCAAGGACGCAGGCTAAATCACGTTAGTGATTTTAGTCCTCCAGTGGCCTTCCCACAATTCCCCCAGAAGGGCAGATAAGTTCTCCCTCAATTGAGTTGGGAAAAAAAATCCTAGAGTGTCTCAGCACAAAGAACCACTGGATAGGCCTCCAGATGCGAGTGCAGAAACAGTGAGGACACAGTAATGCATGTATGACTTTGCAGTGGGGTCACTCAGACCCGGCCAAGTTTAACGCAGGGGTTCAGACCCGAGAGCCAAACGCCCAGGTTAACTGTGCAGTGCAGACATATGTCTACAGTGCAAAAGTGCATGGAGTTTGCAGACGCAAATTAGTTACATTTCTCTTAATGGGCCAGGTTTGTGCCTCCTAAGCCAGGAACTGCAGCCAGAGCCACATGACGAGCTGGCATAGTTTGGATTTAAGGAGCCTGATTCCCCCCTGGCCCTGCACATTGTGCAGTCATTTACACCACTGAAAAGTGGGGTAAAACACTCCCAGATCAGAATGGTGTCATTTCACACCTTTGTAACTCACTATGCACTGGTATAAATGACTAAACAAGGTATTGTTAAACAGAGAGTCCAGTTCTAGGAACCTGCTTCATTAAACCCTCAATTGAACTTTAGCTGTGGCAAGTTTCTAATCATGATTCTGATTGAGAAGGAGATTTTCAGTGGGAACTGAGTGCATGATTTTCCCCTCTGTGCCCTTGAAAATCTCCCTCTCAATACTTATGGGCCAGATCCTCAGCTGGCATAAACTAACCTAAAGCCTACTGAAATCAAGGTAGTTGTACCAGTTTATACCAGCACAGAATCTAGCTGTATATGGACAAACTGAGGTGGTGCTTTACAGCAATAAAAAAACAACACCACATGGTCCTTGTTCCAAATCATTTGTATTATAAGTGAAATTAACGCAAGAGCTAACAATAGCAGACAAGAAAGGAAAATGGAGGGACAAGGATCGCAAACAGTAAGAAGCATTTCCCATTGGCTTAACCGTTAGAATATTTAGATCTAGCTAAAATCAGATCTAAGATCAGTAGAAAACATGAGAGGGAATAACCTTAAAGACACCCTTATAGCAGCTTTAACCTGCTCCAATGCCCGAAGCAGTCAATAGCAAGATTTCCACTGAGTTAAATGGGCTTTGTATCAAGCCCTCCATCACTTACTTCTATCAGCCTCCTCTTCGCTTCTCCCACACCTAAGCACTGCCAATCTGCTGTCAGGCTTCTAATACCAAGCATGTGATTCCTTTGTTGGTACCCTGTTCAGTGTCATTTAAGCTGCCCAGTCTGCAAGGCCACCGAGGTCAAGGAACTATCAGGAGTAAGGTTTCTTAAGTGCAATGTGTGAGACACCATCTGACACTGTTTATAGTTTGAGTTAGCTTCTTATTGACCACAGGATAGAAGTTAAAAGCATTGCTTTTGGAGTTCAAACGTGGTAACCTCTGAAGTGATGTTTGAATTAGGGTTATAAAGGGGCCTACAGTTTTGATCGGATGCTTGGAGAAGAAAAGGGGTTGGGAAGTATTTTAAGAAGGAAATCAGAGTAGCTAAGCGGACTATGCCAACTGCTATATTATCATAGATTCCACTGAACTAATCTATCAGGTTTGTGCATTATGTGATATGGCTCCATTGGCATTCACATACTGCAGCTGACAAAATACAGACTGTATACTTCAAATGCGACTGTCGATCTTTAAAGAAGTCAGTTGCAAAACATGTTGGCTGTTCCAGCGATCAATAATAGGAAGGGCAGTGTATGTTGGATTAACTCCCAAACAATTAAATATTTGCCAACATAAAGCAGAAAAGGTCACAGGACTATGCCAGAACCTTGTTCACTTCTTGGCATCCCCCTCTATCACAAACACTCACGGCTTAATAATCAGGCAAAATTAACAGTGCTGGAACAGAGGACAACATTCTCTGCAAAGTTTTCTGATGAAAACACTGAAGATATAACAAATAAACCTGTCATGAACATAAGAATGGCCGTACTAGGTCAGACCAATTGTCTATCTAGCCCAGTGTCCTGTCTTCTGACAGTAGCCAGCACCAGATGCTTCAGAGGGAATGAACAGAACGGGGAAATTTATCGAGCGATCTATCCTGTCATCCCATCCCAGCTTTTAGCAGTCAGAGACTCAAGGACACCCCAAGCATGGAGTTGCATCCCTGACCACCTTGGCTAATAGTTATTGATGGACCTGCCTCCATAGACTCATAGAATTTAAGGACAGAAGGGACCATCGTGATCATCTAGTCTCACCTCCTGCACATTACAGGCCACAGAACCTCACTCACCCACTCCTGTAATAGATCTCTAATCTCAGGCTGAGTTACTGAAGTCCTCAAATCACGGTTTAAAGACGTCAAGTTACAGAGATTCCATCATTTACACTTGTTTACACCTGCAAATTGTTTACACCTGTGGAAAGCAAAAAAAACAAACAACCCAGGGTCTCTGCCAATCTGACCCAGGGAAAATTCCTTCCTGATTCCAAATATGGTGATCGGTTAGACCCTGAGCATGAGCACCAGCCGGACAATGGGGAAAGAATTCTTTGTAGTCACTTGGAGCCCTCCCAACCACTGTCCCATCACCAGTCGCTGAAGATTTTTGCTGCCGGCAGTCACAGATTGCCTACATGCCATTGTAGGCAATCTCATCACATCATCCCCTCCATAAACTTATCAACCTCACTCTTGAAGCCAGTTAGAGGTTTTTTGCCCCCCGCTGCTCTCCCTGGAAGGCTGTGCCAGAACTTCACTCCTCTGATGGTTAGAAACCTTCACCTAATTTTAAGCCTAAACTTGTTGATGGCCAGTTTATATCCATTTGTTCTTGTGTCCACATTGGTGCTTAACTTAAATAACTCCCCTCCCTTCCCTGGTATTTATCCCTCTAATGAATTTATAGAGAGCAACCATATCTCCCCTCAGCCTTCTTTTAGTTAGGCTAAACATGACAACCTCTTTTAGTCTCCTCTTAGAAGGTAGGTTTTCCATTCCTCTGATCATCCTAGTAGCCCGTCTCTGCACCAGTTCCAGTTTGAATTCATCCTTCTTAAACATGAGAAACCAGACTTGCACACGGTAATCCACATGAGTTCTCACCCATGCCTCTTAAAATGATACTAACACTTCCCTGCTCTACTGGAAATACCTCGCCTGATGAATCCTAGAACTGCATTAGCCTTTTTCACAGCCACATTACATTGAGATCAACCAATACCCCCAGGTCTTTCTCTTCTTCAGTCACTTTCAACTGATACGTCCCCAATTTATAGCAAAAATTCTTGTTGTTAGCCCTTAAGTGAACTTTGCACTATTGAATTTAATCCCATTTCTATTACTCCAGTTTTCAAAGTCATCCAAATCTTTCATGATATTCTGGTGCTCCTCCATATTGGCAATACCTCCCAACTTTGGGTCATTCACAAATTTTATTTGCACACTCCCACTTTTTGTGCCAAGCTCATTAATAAAATTTTTAAATGAGATAGGTCCCAAGACCAATCCTTGAGGAACTCCACCAGTAACCTCCCTCCAGCCTGACAGTTCACCTTTCAGTATGACCCGTTGTAGTCTCTCCCTTGAATCAGTTCCTTCTCCACCTTTCAATTCTCATATTAATCCCCATGTTCTCCAATTTAACTAATAATTCCCCATGTGGAAGTGTATCAGATGCTTCACTGACATCCATATAGATTAGATCCACTTCATTGCCTTCGTCTAAAAAAATCAGTTATCTTCTCAAAGAAAGATCAGGTTGGTTTGGCATGATCTACCTTTTGTAAAACAATGTTATATTTTATTCCAGTTGCTGTTTACCTCTACTTAACCACTTTCGCTTTCAAAATTTGTTGCAAGACCTTGCATACAACTGAGGTCAAACTAACAAGATTGTAGTTTCCCAGACCACTTTTTCTCCCTTTCTTAAAAATAGGAATTATATTAGCAATTCTCCAGGCATATAGTATGACCCTCAAGTTTACAGATTCAATAACTGAGTTTACAGGAAGCAGAATCCTGTTTCCTCACTATTCAGGAGGGTTAGCTTAGTACAACTGGATAACTGAGGCCTCCCAAGATATTGTGGAGTGGGCCAGTCTGGGGACTATTCATAGAGGCAGTGGAGACAGGTCTGAGCAGGACTACTGTTGACACTTCCACAGGAGGTCTCTCCAAGGAGTTTGGGATACGTATGTTCCTGGCTATGTTCAGTATGTCTGTGTATTGCATGAGTCCATAGGGGTGGGGAATGGCACTGGAGAGAAGCAGGTTCCATCTGGTACTCCTCCCCTGGCCTGTATTAGCAGCTGAAGCCTAGCTGTATGGGAAAACTACCTATCATAGTTGCTTATATGGTCCCCATCACCATACACCTCACAATTTATTAATGTATTTATCCACCCAGGGTAGGGAAGTGCTATTATCCCTATTCACAGATGTTAAAATGAGAGCCAGAAAGACTAGGGAACTTGCCCAGGGTCACACAGGTGGAGCAGAGAATTAAACCCACATCTCCAGAGTCTTAAGCAAGCACCCTAGCCACTGGACCACCCTTTCTCTCCTTTTCTTCAGATGCTCACCCCTCAGCCCCACACATTTTATAACCTGTGTAGATTCATAGAATCATAGAACTGGAAGGGACCTCGAGAGGTCATCTAGTCCAGTCCCCTGCACTCAAGGCAGGATTAAGTATTATCTAGACCATCCCTGACAGGTGTTTGTCCAACCTGCTCTTAAAAATCCCCAATGATGGAGATTCCACCACCTCCCTAGGCAATTTATTCCAGTGCTTAACCACTCTGACAGTTAGGAAGTTGTTCCTAATATCCAACCTAAACCGCCTTTGCTGAAATTTAAGGCCATTGCTTCTTGTCCTATCCTCAGAGGTTAAGAAGAACAATTTTTCTCCCTCCTCCTAGTAACAACCTTTTACAGACTTGAAAACTGTTATGTCCTCTCTCAGTCTTCTCTTCTCCAGACTAAACAAACCCAATTTTTTCAATTTTCCCTCATAGGTCATGTTTTCTAGACTTTTAATCATTTTTGTTGCTCTTCTCTGGACTTTCTCCAATTTGTCCACATCTTTCCTGAAATGTGGCACCCAGAACTGGACACATTACTCCAGTTGAGACCTAATCAGCGCAGAGTAGAGCAGAAGAATTACTTCGTGTGTCTTGCTTATAATACTCCTGCTAACACATCTCAGAATGGTGTTTGCTTTTTTTGCAATAGCATTACACTGTTTCATAGGTTCATAGCTTCCAAGGCCACAAAGCACCATTGTCTCTTGTCTGACCTTGTGTATGCCACAGGCCACAGAACTTCCCCGAGATAAGTCCTAGAGCAGATCTTTTAGAAACGCATCCAATTTTGTTTTTAAAATGACCAGTGGTAGAGAGTCCACCAAGACCCTTGGTAAACTGTTCCGATGGTTAGTTACTGTCACCATTAAAATGTTACACCTTATTTTCAGTCTGAAAAGCTCTTTTATGGAGCCTTTGTCTTGTCACTACCATTTGGCCCTATATTTGATCCAAAAAAGTCTCTGGAATCTTCTCTGTTAGAAGAAACAAACTGCTCCCTGTTTAATGCTGTATGGGACATTGGTGGACTAGGCAGGCTCAAGATAGATTGCTCAGTTGTTTCACTGTACAGTGGTTCATGGCTCTAAAGTTTGTGTGAAGGGAAACACGTCAGCATCACATATAGTCACAGTCCTTACTCAGTGGGTCAGATTCTCAAAAACGAGGCTCGGTCTACACCATTCTGACACTGTAAAGGGACCTTAATGTGGGAATAGGTTACTTTGGCACATACTTTAAGGCCTCTTTATGCTGCCAGATTGGTGTAAAATGGCCTTAGTGTAAATGAGAATCAGGCCGATAATACTGAATTTCTTTTTTTCAAACCAAGCTGAAATTCCAACATTTAATACTACAGTAATATGCAAGATGGAGCTAGATTAAGATAAGGGGCCACAGGGCCAGATGTTCAAATGGCAATAATTGGCACAGCACTATTGGAGGTGAGCAGTTGACTGGTGTAAATAGTTCTAGAAACCCAAGTTCCTCTTATATCTTTAACTGCTTTGCTCATTTTATTAGGTCACTAGTGACTAAAACTCTGGTCTGAATTGGAAACTATTTAAGGAAAAGTGCTGTTGCCTCATTCAATACTGGCCAAATTCTTATCTGTTTTCACCAAAACTTAAGACGTGTCCTCTCTCGTTGGTTTTCTTTTAACATAGATGGGGGCAATTGGTTCTAGAGGACAATGTAGTACAGCCAATCCAGTGATTTAGTTCCTACTGTATCTAAAATCAGTGAAAAGCATCATGCATCAATCATTCACAGCTGTTTCTTTTAATGTGGACACTTGAAAAGAAAGGTGCTAATGTTTTGGATAGATTTAGGCAGATTTCAGCACTTTACGAACCAGCACGGCTAGATAAGGTTGGCTAAATGCAAGCTTTGGTCCTCAGAATTATCTGTCAGATCTTTAGCACAGCTCGTTGTGATATATGTACTTTGGAAGCAAGAGAACATTTCTGAAATTTTGTTCAGTCCAGGATCAGTCAGATTTTAATAACAGAGTCAAGGTGTTTCCAGTGCATTCTCCTCCACCTAGCTCTGAAGTTTGCTGTGAAAAATCTGCAGTAATCAAGACTGGCACAGGACTTGAGTTATTTCATGACCCTGAAAAGTGGATGGAAGATGTACCGTTAGTTCTTATGCAGTCATTCTAAAGTAAATTTGCAGAAAGCCACAATGGTATTTAACTCACGTGAAGCACTGGTGCTAAAATACTGCCATTTTTAATCAAAAGCTTATTTGATTTGGTAGACAGAGTAAGCTCTGATTCTAATTTTCACTATGGCAATGTCACACTGCTCTAGCAATGCAAAGGAGCTTTAAAGTGGGCATAAATTACATTCAGACTGCCAGGGCAGTGTGAAAGGGGCCTCAGCAAACATGAGAATCTGGCCCATAAGGTTTTCATTATAGATTTTTAAAAATACATTGATATGATAGAGTCAGAATGCCGTGCTAATTTCCCTGTTGTATGTATATCTGTGATATACTGAATGGCAAAGATAAACATTGTGGGTAGAAACTATTTTCTGTGTTCTGCGTTTTCGTAGGAGTCTCGTTGCCATGATAGCTACGTTTTTTGAGTGTTTTGGCTTCTTGGATGATATTTACAACTCGATTCTCATTTACAATTGAGCCACTTCACACTGCTCTGGTGGTATAAAGGGGCCTTAATGTGAGGATAAATGAAACCGATGCTCATTTTAAAGCCCCGTCTCACTGCCAAAGTAGGGTGAAGAGGCTTAAGGTTTGCCAACGCAGGGAAATTGATCAGAATAGCTATTGCAGAATAAGCTATTTTACAATGGGGATACTCTTGCTCGGGAATAAGAGCGCCTTTTTCTGATTTAGTGTAAGAGTGACTACGTGGGGAGATATTCTGGAACAGATTCTCCACAACACCCATTCCGGTCAATTCCCTGCATACACAAGCTCTTCGTGCAAATAAGATTCTGACCTGACTAGCTGATAAAATATCCATTTTTCACTATTAATCCAACATAAAAGATAAAACTACCATATTTAACCATTCTAGGACCAATCTTCCATTTTTTACCAATGTGAAATCACTCTTCCCCCCCCACACACACACAGACCCCAGAATAGTCTAGAGGTAAAATACTTCACAGTCCCCAATTGATTTAGGAGCTCAAATCCCATTTTCAAAAGGGCTTAAGGCATTTAGGTGCCTAACTCCCATTAACTTTCAATGAAATGTAGGCACCTAAGTGACTTAGACACCTAAACCCTATTTTTTTAAAAAAAATGGAGTTGGGTGTCTAAGTCACTTAGGCACTCTTGAAATTTTTTTCCCCACATCTTTATATTAGGGAACCAAAAGCTTCCTACTGGAAACTTTCATCTTGCTGCATGATCATACATCCCCAATTTTGTTTTAATCACTGTACATTGATGACACCAGTGTTGAGAATTGTTGCTCTGCCAGTGAGTAAAAGAGTGGTCATGTCAGCCTGCCAAACCTCCGTTTTTACCTCCTGTTAGCTAACATGAGATACAATCGTAGTGAATACCAGGCAATGTCACTTTCACACATTAGCGGGTCAAAGTAGAGACCATATGGAGGCCTAGGGTCAACCTCCAATAATTAATTCATGTTAAAGCAACAGACTGCCTTGTTTTGACTGGGATTTTACCTCAAGTTACGTCATCTCACTTGGCTAGCACAAGTTAAGCACACACTTTTCCCCTGGTGCAGACAAGGTTTTAGGGACACTGTTTGTTTATGTCCAAGAATAAGGTGTCACACATACTGGGTCCAATGTGGCCATCCCTTACTCATAGAGGGTTCTTACTCCACCAACTGAAGTCTGGTGCATATTATAAATAAATAGCATGGTGCAGAATGAACAAGGTCTCCTGTCAACAGCAAAGTAACAGGGGATAGGTTCATACTTCCCCATTCCTACCTCCAGCAATTAGCTGGGAAAATAATCCCTCGGTACTTTAGCCACCTGTACTTGGTAATTTCCTCAGCTACTAACCTTGCATTTAAAGGTCAGTTAGAATGCTCCTGTTACACTCGCACAAATAAACCTATGAGCTGGACCTATCATCTTCACTGGGACATATTCATTTAAATCCTTTCAAAACAAAAAGATGGATTTTCCTCGGGAGAGGCCCATTGCTGGAAAGCAAAACTTGGGGGTGACAAGGAGTTAATACAGATTACTATTGTGGTATGTGAACCCAATATGAATCCATAATCTGATAGACAGATATACACGTACACACATCTATTTCATTTTTTTAACTGGTTTTGAGGAACCACGTGGCCACCCAGGAAAAATTAAAGCAATATAAAATCAATTGGCAGATGTCAATCTGAATAGACCCACACCCGTCCCAGAATGCTGTACTGTACCTTTCCCCCTAAACCCCATCACCTCTGGGACAAATGCCTGAGTCAAGAGATGTGCTGTTAATGTCTTGAAGGCAGGGCCCCGTGTATTCCAAGTTACCACTGCTGCCGATGTGTGCAGTTTGCCACAGATAGCACACACCCTGCTGCAGAATCTCAGCTTTCATTTATTAAAAAAACAATATACTTCTAATCCTTATGGTTGCAATGAACACTTCAAAAACACGAACCGCTGTAGCACCATCTTCCTGCATCTGCAGAGAGCCTGAGACAATAGCTCAGAGGGGGGTGACTCACCCCACTCATCTCCGTTAGGGCTAAATGGACCCTGCAACTCTGTGACTGTGCACGTCGGCATTTTTCCCAAGATGCAATAGAATCCAACAATTCCAAAATGATGAAAGGTCTAGAAAACATGACCTTGGAGGGAAGGCTGAAAAAACTGGGTGTGGTGGGTCTGGAGAAGAGGAGGCCGGGAGGGTTGAGGGGGGTGGACATGACAGCAGTTTTCAAGTACATAAAAGTTTGTTACAAGGAGGAGGGTGAAAAATTGTTCTCGGTAACCTCTGAGGAAAGGACAAGAAGTACTAGGCTTAAATTGCAGCAAGGTGGTTTAGGTTGGACATTAGGGAAAACTTCCTAACTGTCAGAGTGGTTAAGCACTGGAATAAATTGCCTAGGGAGGTTGTGGAATTTCCTTCGCTGGATATTTTTAAGAACAGGTTAGACAAACATCTGTCAGGGATGGTCTAGTTATTACATAGTCCTGTCTGGAGTGCAGGTGACTGGACTTGATGACCTCTCAAGGTCCCTTCCAGCCCTACACTTCTATGATTCTATGTTTTCAATCAAAGAATGAACCATTTTGTTGCTGCCCGGTGCCCGACCACGTTTTCTGTCTCCCTGCCGTGCCGGGACCTATCTACAGCTACTTCTTTCTCTGCAGTTTTCCCTATAAGGGGGAGTTAACTGGATTACACTTCATGTTCCTTGCACTTCTTCATGGAGCCAGGCACAGGGAGTTAGTACATGTGGCCTAGAGTGTAGCTTGTACCAGGGAACAAGGTGACAGAATTATAGGCTGGCAAGCAAGGCAGCCTGGAGAACAATGCAGCAGCTGTGGCCTCAGGACCTTGTAGTTGTTGAAGTGATTACAAACGCCCCCTCCCCTGGAACTCATGAGAAGTCAGTTCTGATTGAAGTCAGCCACACAATATCATAGAAACCGAAGCCTGGGACGTGAATCCAGGGCATTCAGTGATATTTTAAGGGTCGTGACTTGACGCCCCTTACTCATACAACACATTAATGAAATAAAGAAGACTGAATGAAATGGTTGCAGAGGAGCACTAAGCAATGCAACTGGTGATTAACTCTCATTTTCAGTATAAAATTCAGGCTAAAGAAACCTAGTCTTTTAACCAAAACTAACCACAAAGCTTAAAAGGTTCTCCTCCTTTTGTGTTTCTCCCAAGGCTGCACAGAACGGCACACCTGAAATAAAAATCATGGATGTGGCTTCTTGTTTGAGACTTTGTTAAAACATGTTATTAAATATTCAGAAGTTTCTCCATCCCAGACCTCCGTTTTTGCACTTGTAACACAGGAAAAGAAATGCTAGAAAGAATTTCGAAAATATCGGGAAAGGGAAGGGTTTGTTAATGTCTAAGTAAACAGCAAATGCAAGCCACATCTGGACACTAGTACGTTTTATTTCAAATAAAGTTCCATGAGTACTGGGTGCAGGGGAAGGGGTAGGCTTTGAAACAAGGTAGCCAGCTCCTTCTTCCCCCAATTTCTTAAAAGGTGTGGAATTTATTATGTCGGTTCCTATCTCAAATGCAGCAGTGGAAAGAATATTTTCCTTGTGTAAAGAGACTTTGACAGATTGCAGAAACCTGCTAAATATTGATTCTGGTAAGGCTGAGCTTCAAATTAAAATTAATTTCAATTGTACATGTAAAGAGTTTGATGAACAGATTTCAGAAAACCAAAGATGTATTGCAATGTATTTAAACTGATAAGTACCATTTTCAACTTTGCTCTGAAGCGGATGGTAATTGCACTGTATATTTGAGGGCAGTAGAGATATATACTTGAGAGAAAAATACATATGCTAAGGGAAATGGTGTTTCCTTATCCAACAAAGGTGGTCTTCCTACCCAGAGAGTATAGCAAAAACTTCCATCTTCAAAAATAATCATGGTCAAATATAATCATCAACAAATGTTAAGAAAGTGAATATTTTCAACTCTGAGCCATAGCTGTGTGCATTTTCATGGGAGCAGGGGATGGGACCCAGGGATATTTCACGGTGATAGAATCCCAAACTAATGTAGTTGTAGCATTTAGAAGTTGCTGCTACAGATTTTGACCTCATTGTGCCATGGAGAACACAGGTTCCATGCCCAAAGGTTAACAAACCCAGGTAACGGAGGAAACAGATTCCGGAATGGAGGGCCCAAACATGAGATTGTCTCCAACTCAAAGGCACATGAGTCTAGGGACTGTTAGCAGCACTCTGTGCAGCATCACCTGTGATCTCAGCTGTTATGACATACTACAGGGCAAGAGGTGGTGTCAGGAAATCAGTCCACGTATTTCTTCATGGACCATCAGTATCAAGGAACCCAGGAAGAAGCCAGTGCAGTTTTCAAAGAACCAGTATAATATATACCACAAAGAAAGTAACTAGTCCCATTCTACAATAGAATATTTAGCATGAGTAACTTCACAGAGTGTATATTACAGCATATTCCATCTAGTGGTCACCAAGACATGAATAATTGTGAGAAGTTTTCTCATCAGGAGCACATGATCACAATCATCTAGACAAATGCAGGTGCAAAAGGGTGCTGATAACCATGAGCAGTGGGGGATCCAGAAGTACCCCCAAATTACAAACTCCCTTGACAAGGCGTAGGTAAACCAGCTCAAAGCTGGGAGTAGAATATCAAAATTCTCAAATGCTCCCCCAAACCTATCAGCTTCATCTCTAGAATTAATCCTTAGCCCCTTTGCTCTCCTCTATGCCCTGGCAGAGAGTCCACACCATCTAGACTTGGAAAAAGAGCCACTGAGCTGCATCATCTGAACACGGATGGCACCACATGCTCATTATATTCCATAGGTGCCTTGAATACCTTCTGAAGTTCTCTTTGAGAGGAAAGAATGGAACTACTCAAGAGTCAACCAACCAAAGAACTGTCCCAGCCAGGGCTTGTAACCATGTCAGCAAAACCTCATGGTCTATGGTACCAAGGAATCAGCATAGACACAGCCTCTGGTCATCGCAAGGAAATCATCAACCAGTGATGGTGAGGCATCGTTCCATATCTGGGCAGATAGCCAGACTGAGAGGGGTCAATGAAGTCAAAGCCTTGAGGATGACACCAATGCTCCTTCAGTACAATATTCCCAGTCACCTGTGAAGAAGGAAGATTAGGGACAGGGTGATAATTGCTGAACTTGTCGGTGTCAAAACTGGCCAAACCACCACTCAGCTCTGTACTCCCTTAAAGAGTCATTAACAATCAACTGCAATGGGCCCAATGCCCCCGCCCAGCATCTCCTTTCCACACTTGATTTTACCAGTTCGCATGCAGCTGGCCACAGCTACCAGAGACTATTTTGCTATAAAATGCATAGTGTTAAAACACACAAAAAAGAACTATCTAATTTACTGCAAAAGAAGGGACATTTTAGTTAATGCTTTAAGGAGATACTCCACTAATTTTGTGAGAGACAGTCTACCTTTCAAACAGCCAGCTGGCAAACAATTCAACTCAACCCTGGCAAAGCCAGCTTTGACTAGACACTAACAGAAAACCAAAATATATTTCTAGGTGCTAATTTTGACCCAAACAACTCCCTGAGCCCCTTTTTAACAACACCACCTTTTCCTAAACGAGTGGCATTTCAGGTGGGCACACAACCTGAACTGCCATTTGTTGCAATTACTCATAAGACTCAAAGAGTCTTGTTCTCTAAAATGGCTCAGTATCCCTTCATAGCAGCATGCGAGTTATGTTTGAAAGAAAAACTTCATCCTTTGAAGGCCACCCACTTGCAAATGATCACATTCTCCATCGAAAGGTTTAGTTTTAGTCCTGGACTATCACAAAGAACAAGTTTGAGTTTCCACATTTTAAGAGAGGAATAACAAATATTATTCAGCTGATTTAAGTTAATATTCTAACCATACAGCACAAGACAAGAAACATTATGATCAACTTAAAATCCAGCAGTGATGTTAAAATGGGGGGAGGGGGAGGGAAGGGGTATTTTCATGTTACTGAGTTCAGCACTCTTTACTCTTTGAAGAAATGGGCTGACTGGACAGAGCTAGCGAGAGTGCTAAGCATTCACATGGGTACTTTCTTCTGTGGTCAAGCACCCCAAAAACTGGGTTCCCAAATATGCTCTATATTGGGCACTAGCTGCTGTTGAAAATGTGTTTTGGGGTCAAAATTGGACAGGTTTGGGTGGAGGGTCACAGAAGGAGCTCCACACATAAAAGCTTTGCTTTAAAATGTAAATATTTAGGCCAAGATTTTCAAAGCTGCCTAATGGATCTGGATGTCCAGCTCCCATTTTCATATTATTTAAAATATGCATATTCCAAAGGGCCCAATTTAGCTCCCATTGAAGTCAATAGTAAAGCTCCCATTGAGTTCCATGGAAGGATTTGACTCTATCTAGCTGACCAATATTTAGGGACTTTACTCTCAATATTTTATTTGTGAACTGCGGTAAAGTAAAAGACATTGTGTTGGGTAGGAATGTGCCCAGATCAAAGCCCTGGGTGTGAATATCCCCAGCATAACGACGCCTTTCTGATCCTGATTCAAACTGCGTACCTATGGGCTAGCTCCACTGTTAGTATGTCTTGTCATGTAATTCACATTAACTGGAACTTCTCGGAATAGAAAAGTGTAATTTATGGTAGCTCCCGACAACTCAAACCAACCGATCCATTTGCTAACTGCAGCATACAACCACCCCTTTAAAATATTTACTTTAACCTACTGTACATTTAAGAGTTTCAGGGATCCCATAACTTTTGTTTTCCACTTCTAAGTTCACCAGATTCAAGGCCTGTTCTCCATTCGTTACCAGGAATCTCCCACTCTGTCTACAACCTCCTGACCTCACCAATCAACTATGCCATCTATGCAATAAAACCACTCATTCTTTACATAGAGTGACCCCAATGCCATCACTCAACCACATCACACTTACAGTGTTCCAGATATTACCACCATTTGGCTACACTAACTGTGCTCCCAGCTTACCTTAAAATGCTTCCCTTCTGTTATTCCCATAATGCAACTTGGCCCACCTGTTTAGCTTATCTAAAAGAAGAGCAAGAGGTGATTTACAGCGAATAGGTATCTTCATAGGGCGAAAATACCAGGTACTAACGGGCTCTTTAATCTAACCGAGAAGGGCATAACAAGGATCAATGGCTGGAAGCTGAAGCCAGACAAATTTCAAATTAGAAATAGCTCAACGATCAAGGAAAGTGGTGGATTCTCCATCTCTTAACATCTTCAAATCAAGATTGGAAGCCTTTTTGGAAGATGCTTTAGTCAAAAATGAGGTACTGGGCTCAATACAGAGGTAACCGGGTGAAATTTAATGACTTGTGTTATACGGGAGGACAGACTAGATCAGTGGTTCTCAACCTTTCCAGACTACTGTACCCCTTTCAGGAGTCTGATTTGTCTTGTGTACCCCCAAGTTTTACCTCACTTAAGAACTACTTGCTTACAGAATCAGACATAAAAATACAGAACTGTCACAGCATGCTGTTATTGAAAAATTGCTGGCTTTCTCATTTTTACCATCTAATTATAAAATAAATCAACTGGAATATAAATATTGTACTTCCATTTCAGTGTATAGTCTATAGAGCAGTATAAACAAGTCATCGTCTGCATGAAATTATAGTTTGTATTGAGTTCACTAGTGCTTTTTATGCAGCCTGTTGTAAAACTAGGCAAATATCTAGATGAGTTGATGTACCCCATGGAAGACCTCTGCGTACCCCCAGTGATCCCTGGTTGAGAACCACTGGGCTAGATCATCTAATGGTCTCTTCTGGCCTTCAGAGTTCTATGAATCCATAATATAACTTGATTGGCTGATACAGAGGAGGAAAGTATAGGTGAGCTGTGTCTCAAAATCCATCCCCTACCCAGAGTTAAAAAAAAAAGCTGCACTCATTTTGTTCATAGAAGGAGTATTGATCTCAATTTATAAATTGTTGGGGCCAGCCCCCCAGATGGTGTAAATCTGCATAGCACCACAAAAGTTTTTGGAGCTTCATGGAGTTACACAAGCTGAGAATCTGGCCTTAGCTTTTTAGTATTTGAGCTGAAAATTAACATCAGTTGTAAGACTCTCAATATGGCAGAACATTGAAATTTTCTTTGTGCTAATAATTCTGGATGCTGTTCAATACAGTGTCATTTTTGACAGTAGAGGAGAATACAGTGGAGTCAATATCTGTCAAATTGATTAGATACTGTTGGATTCCATCCTGCAGTTTGAGAATCCTGCACAGCAACAGGGGGAAAAGATTGGACAAAGCAAAATAATATTAACATAAGAAAAAGCACATGCAAAAGCATCTCGCTGTTCCGTTTACTGTGTACTTTACTTAAAGACTCAGGCCCTTGTGCTCAGCTGGTAGAACACAGGCACAGCTCCACTGAAGAGTCTGCAACAGGAAAACGATGGTACTATGGCCATTTATACCAGCTGATGATTTGGCCCATAGTTCTGACTTCTGTTCAGTTTTGGTTTGGTTTTTAATGATGCAGTGGTGGCTTTTTAGGTTATAATACTTTGGCCAGTGCAGGAAGGCACAGGGCACCTTTATGATTGTGCAAATATTTTTATAGCAGTAAGCAACTTGTTCTTTGACATCAACATTGCTTTGCTTTCCATTTTTTTCCCAGTGTCAGCTGAATCTGGCTCGTGGGGCCAAAAATTGCAGTGTAGACGTACTGGCTTGGGCTGGAGCCCAGGCTCTGAAACCAGAGGGGCAGGTCTCAGAGCCCAGGCTCCAGCCTGAGCCCGCACATCTACATTGCTACTTTTTAGCCCCACAACCTGAGCCCCAGGGGCCAGAGTCAGTTAACCTGGGCTCTGAGACTCAGTGCTGTGGGGTTTTTATTGCAATAGAGGCAGCCATAGAGCTCAAAGCCCCACATTAGAGCCTTGATCCTGCACTGATGACTTCATTATTTCAAGAGCAGAGACCCATCCATATGGCTCCCAGCGCATGACTTGGGCCGAAATCAACAACTGTCCTGCAAAATTCCCTCACCTCCCCATTACTAGCTGAGGATTCCTCTTGGACACAGGTTTTGCAAGTCCCAAAAGCCAGTTCTGAGTGTCTGACCATTCACTCTCCACTCTCTTCCTTTCAGAAGGTCTGGTAGAGAAAAAAGAACGCGATACCATTAGACAAAGTCTGATAACATGCAAGTGTGGGAAAGATATCGGCATTGTCAAAAGCACCTGCTAACGTGAGTATATTTAACCAAGCCTGATCTCTCTTGATGGCATGAAAAGTTAAACATTTTATCCCAAAGGTTTTGTTGGGCATCTCTACTAATTTCTTTTCAAACTGATTTGAGTTGTTAGCATTTAAAAATCTACTTACGGCCATGACACAACATAAAACCCATTTCTTGGGAACCACTTGACAAGAGTCCAACCTCAATTCTCTTCCTCTTTTATGCTCCTTGGCAGGATTCAAGAGACCATGTGAGAAAGAGTTAAGTGTCTGGGAGGTCAAAGCGGCTGGGCCAAACATGCAGGAAGGGGAAGCCAGAGGCTAGGGGAGAATGATGGCTATGAGAAAGATAATGAGGCCACCACCAGCACCCTAGTCTCACGAGAAGGTGACTGTGGGTGAGAAGCTCAGAACCAAAGGGTCTCTGCTTTCTGGTGCGCTGTTTGCTCCTGGAAGAAGCAGCCAGGAGACCTCAGCTTGTGACAACAGCCTGTGGCTCTTGTCTAAGACAGTCAAATTATTTTTAAACCACATTGGAACGTGCATTGTGATGTTGCATTTGTTTTACCCATTGCCAGTCCGAACCCCATTTATTTCCCTTACAGGGCAAGTTTAGCCAATGCATCTGTCTGCTTATTTTTGTCACCCAAAGCCAGCATGTCAAGTTACATTTCTCCATTTCTTCCATCAGCTATCGTGGTATGAGACCTGGGCATGTTCCAAAAACAACATGGAATACAGACTGCTGTGTTTTGATGACCTGACCCAAATTATGTATTTATGCAGAGGTTGAAGTTCTCACGAGCAACGGGTGAAATTCTTAGGACAGAAGTTTTGGGCAGGAGAGGACGTAGTACTGAAAGTCAGGAGTATGAGGCACTAAAGGCACCAAGTGGGTAACAAAGGGCAATGTTAAAACCAGGAAATTCATATTTTGAAATTATTTCACAATTGACACCAGAGTCACCTTTATATTAAGAAGCCAAGATGAGCAACGTATGGATCCTCTTAAAAATAATAATGGCAAAGCTCCTATAAATGCTAGAGCATGGTAATACCAGTAACGCACAAGCTGATTGCCTATGGAAAGGAGGAACTTTTGCAGTTTTCCAGGAGGTTCATTCTCCTACTGCAGGATACAAATACCGTAATTCCCTATTGACTTCAGTGCATCTCCGACAGTGGGGTAGTAGGAATTTATTGGCTTCAATAGGAGTTATTCGTATCTTGCGTCAGGAGAATGAAGCCCCAGAGTTGATCTAATCATTGTCTTTTTGATCACTGTCTTTTTCCCCTGAATCAAAATATGCCAGTCCTGTTATCAGACTTAAAGAGCTAATGTTAGCACAGGATACATACTTCAACTCACTAATCTTATCCTGCTGTATACCCTACAGGTTGCAGAGAGGTATATAGCAATATCCAATATCCATAACAAACTCCTAGCACTGGTGTACAGCGGGGATAGTGCTGGAATCCCTAGGGGAAAGGAGCAGAGTATATGATTATACTAGAATCACCAGTTAAAGTGTTGACTGGTGACACCTGCACTGGAGTTAGATGGTCGAGATTCCTTCAGCGTGCAGATGCGCACAGAATAATTCATGTCCTAACACTTTGTACCTTTTAGTCAAACAGCTGTTTTAGTTCTGCATTCTTTCCTTGCTTCTATGCATTTACCATTTGGCAAAATACACTCAAGTTAAAAATAAAGTAAAGTGGCACTTTGCATCTCTGCCAATCCTGGGTATAAACTTCCATACTGGCATTTTGAACCACCTCTCAGTAATACCTCTTGCCTCCTTTAGGAACATTCTTTATAACGCAAGAGAACAGTAATTTAGAGGATAGTGCATTTTCCTTGATTTACCGGCAGATGCAATATAATAGAACCGTAGGGTTAGAAAGGACCGCAAGCATCATCTAGTCTAGCCTCCTGACAACATGCAGGATTTGTTGTGTCTGAACCATCCAAGACAGACGGCTATCCAGCCTCCCTTAGAAAACCTCCAGTGAAGGAGCTTCCACAAATTCCTGAGACAGTCTGTGCCATTGTCCTACTGTTCTTAGAGTTAGGAAGTTTTTCCTGAGATTTAATCTAAATCTGCTGTGCTGTAGTTTGAACCCATTGCCTCTTCTCCTGCCCTTTGTAGCAAAAGAGAACATTTTTTCCATCTTTTTTATGGCAGCCTTTCAAGTATTTGAAGATCACTATCATGTCCCCCCTTAATCTCCTCTTTTCCAAACTAAACATACCCTGTTCCTTCTGCCTTTGCTCTCAGGGCTTGCATTCCATCCCTTTGATCATCTTTGTCGCTTGCCTCTGGATCCTTTCCAGTTTCTCTACATCCTTTCTATACAGCAGTGACCAAAACTGGACACAGTCCTGCAGCTGAGGCCTAACCAGCATTTTGAGTAGAGCAGTACTATCACCTCACATGACTTGCATGTTATGCCTCTGTTAAAGCAACCTAAAAGTGCATTGGCTTTTATTTTTATTTTTATTTTTTTGCAACAGAATGATAATAATAATACCTAGCTCTTATTTAGCACTTTTCATCTGTAGATCTCAAAGGACTTTATAAGGGAGACCAGTGTCAGTAGCCCCATGAAAAGTCATAGAGTTGTTGGATTGCCTAGGGCAATGTCTAAGCACTTCACTGTGGGAGAATATATTGATATGCACGTGCACATCCAGCGATGATGAGCGCACTATTAGAGATCAGGCTGACACCTATATGGGAGGCAAATATCCCACATCTGCCTACTGTCAGGTTCTCATGCCTTCCTCTAAAGCATCTGGTGCTGGCCACTGTCAGAGACAAGGTGCTGGGCTAGATGGACCTTGGGATAGATCCCATCTGGCAAGTCCTATGCAGATTTCCCCTGTTGTGCCATTCATCTGAATGGTGTTGGTCAACAAACCCCTCCAGAAACAGATCTGTCAATGGCGAAAAGGGAGTAAGCAAGTCTTAGGGCTAAATCCTACTTGCTGAATTCATGTGAATGCTTCTGCTGCCTCCAGCGGGGCTGTTCACCTGGGTAAGGGGAGCAGGATTTAGCCTTCAGTCTGTAAAGACAAGATCTCAAAATTGGACAGGTTTGGGTTTAAAAGTGGGAAACAAAAAGGTGACACATATATGTGCAACTGTACATATGAGCTCACAGACAGTGAAGAGTTTGGATTCAACCAAACTTTCCGCAAGTTAACAGGGACCACAAACTGAGTCATATGTCACCACTAACCCAGAAATGGAGCCCATTCCTCAGGTCAGTCAGTGTCAACTTATCTTTTAACAATTCTCCTTCTCTTCCCCCCACTCCCCGCCAGCTCTGCCGCTGGTTCCTTGTAGACACCTCACAATGCATCACTCTTCAGGATGGTCACACATGGTACCAGAAAAGCAGGGCCATCCTTAGGCATACACAGCCTACGAAGCTGCGTAGGGCACCTGAAAATGTGGGGCACCGTTCCCCCCGCGGGCTGCAGCTGGAATCCTCTCTTCTCCGGCCCCTCCCCTACGCTGGGTCGGTGGGCTTCTCCCCGTCCCCAACCCTGCCCCCTCCCTCCCTCCCTCCCTCCTCCGCCAGCCGGCTGAGGGCTCCAGCTTCTGGCTCTGCCGCCCTAGCCCCAGGGATCCCAGAGCGCCGTGGCCGGTCACAGGCGGTGTGGCGGCCCAGCCCCCCGCCGCCCGGAGCCAGAGCGGAGTCTCTCCCTGGACTCTGCCTGCCTGCACTGCTCAGTCTCCATCGAGGGCTGGGCCGGGCCAGGACAGGAGCGAAACTTCCATGAGTCAGCGGGCGGGAGGGGAAGCGGGGGGAGGGGGGCGGCTGGACTTAAAGTGTGTGTCGGTGATGGTGGGGGAGTTCTGGGGGTCCGCGAGCCCAGGTAGTGCCTGTGCCCCCTCGACTCACTGGCTTGGGACCGCCTTCAATGGAGTATAGGGGCACCAGGTTATTAATACTGCACAGGGCCCCATAAATTCTAAGGACGGCCCTGCAGAAGTGGCTCCGGTTCCACCCACATAGCCTCAAGTGAGTCATGGGGCTTTTTTGTGACTGTGGTAAAACTTCCTTTTTATCATAACACAGTTAAAGGGCCTGCTCCGGCAAGAGACAGCAGAGGCACGCAGCACCTGGCAGGAAGTATTCCGAGCCATGCCAGGAGACGCTGCCAATCCATTAAAAAGGTGTTCCCATTAAATGGACTGCCTAGACTGATTAAACCCCAGGAAGCTAGTGCATGTCTCTGCAGAGAAATCGCTGCACATTTCTTCCATTTAAACAGAAATGCTTTCTCACAACTATACCCAAAGAGGGAGAAAACACCACTTGGCAATGAAGTGCCTCTGCTGGAATTGTTTATCCCTTGCGGCTGAAAACTATCCTGATTTTATTGGTAGAGTTAACACAGTGTGTGGCTTGAAGGAGGCGGGGATGAGGATAAAGACCTTGTAGGGGAGATTGGGGGCAGAGTCCTGGGAGAACCTCCTGTGAGTTCTTAGAAAACACCTGCCATAGGGGGCAATCTGGTTCATTCCCGAGGCAAAGCAATTTGCCCTTCAAAAGTATTTTTATGAGCCTCAGGGATAGGCCATTACTGGGCATGGAAGCATCCACGGTGGGGGAGTTTTAACAGGGGTCTCCTTCCAATAGGTGTTACTGGGTCAGCCTCGCGAGTAGGAGCAAAGGGATATACATACTCCTGGTCATCCCTGTACAATGTAAGAATGTGTCTCTCTAGTTAAACCCACAAACAACGTGGAATAACTACTCAGAGCAAGGATGACCAGAACTTCCCATTTCATGACGACTGTGATGGTTTATGTAATATGTAATGACAGCAAGTCATAACGCAGCCCAGAAGAAACCCCCAGTGAAAGATAAAACATGACCTTTTGAATTTGGTAATTTTCTCAGCCATACAGCCCTTTTCTTTATTACCCCATCCCGCAACCCTTACATCTATTATCTGCATTCCAGTAGCTTGTTGGGGCCCAGGCATGAAACAGGACCCCATTGTGCTAGGTGATGTAAAGCCACAGAACAAAACGCCCACCTTCGTAAGTGAATTAATGGGATTATATGATGTGGTTGCTTGCCACAGCAGACGACTACTCATGGACCAGGAGGTTCCTCCCAGACCTGTGTTCCTGCAGAGACGTTCCCTGCCCCAATCTAAGTATGTAATCTCTGTCTTGACCATTTAGACTACAAACATTTAATGTCTCTAGCTATGTGTTTGTGCAGCACCTAGCGCAGTGGCGCCCCGATCTCAGCTGGGGCCACTAGGTCACACCGTCATGCAAATACTTAGTAATTCTCATACAACAATGCAAATAAATATTCAATGAAAGTTATTTGCAGTCTTCTGCCTCCCCTCGTGAAATCGCAGGGAGGCAGCGGGAACGGCGCCTTCAAGCTTATGCGCTCAGAGAGGGAGCCCCCCTTTCGACAGATCCTTTTTTGGTTTGTTTTATTAATTATTCAACCAACCAAAGGAAGAAAATTCCAACCAGGGGTCTTGCATATAAACTTGCTACAGTTCAGAGCGCGTACAGCTCTAGTATACGCAGCAATTAAAAGATCTAGTGGAAAAGAACAGACTTTAATGACCGTGTGTCCTTGGGCTCTGGAGTGGGGGCGACAGCAACTAATAATAGATGAAGGTTTACATGTTTTCCTTCTGTTTCTGCTGGGCCTGCTGTGTCATTAATTCAGCGTGTGCCTGGGTACTTATGTTAACCATTCCCTCGGTGGCTTACTCTAAATCTTAAATTTTGCATATGACCACATGTAAATGTGCGTTTTAAAGGTCCTGTAATCTCAGAGCTTTGAAATCCCTCTTGTTCGACGGCAGACAGTGAGCTGAGGCAGAAAAGCGTGGTCAGTTTGTGACCATTTAAAAGTAGTTTATTTGCTCTTTCTGAGTAGATTCAGTTCCTGAGAGGCTCTTGGCTTTAGTGAAATAGAGGCAAGATAAGATCTATGAACCTAATTAGCCCTGCAGGGCCTGTGAATGCGACTCATTAGAAAATAGTCAAACATTTATATTTAAGTACCTTATTTACTGGAATTTATGTCGCATTTCTGAACAGATTTACATGCTTCACATTCATGCCTTTAACCACACAAAACATTTAAGGAAAATTATGGAATCTTTAGAGACTGAGCTCACAACCAACTGGATTATAAATATAAATAGCCTGGGGTTTGAGAGACTTCATGGTAACACACTCAAGCACTAAAAATACCATCTGTACCTTTTGGTTTGCAACAAACTTTTATGAGCTGAACTATTCCCCCCAATCCTTCCGTAGGATGCATGTTAACAAGCATTATTGTGTGCTCCCATTCAGGATAGCAGGACCTATTCTGAGGGCCCGTCTGTTGGGATTTTAGGGACCCACATAATCTATGGAACGTAGTGAATCACTCCCACTGACTAGTTAGGGGGGTACGTGAGTATAAACACACTGGGCAGGCCCATCTGGGGCTCTTCCTGCTGTGAAGAGCTTTCACAAGAGGCTAGAATCAGGGTATAAAAACCTCCATCCTGAGCTACCCATCCACATGCAAGTTTTCTAACAAGTGCCTGTGTCAGACGACGTAAAGGCAGACAGGTATGTCTGGGGCAGCCAGGATCTGGCACTAGGTGCTTCAGGAATATACATACACTCACCCTCTAAACCCATTTGAGGACAAGAATTCTCCTCAGAGATTCTGATTCTCCTCCTTTCCTAAGGTTCAGTTCCTCTGATTAACCATCAGTCCTCTGCATTGAGAAGAATCCCAGCTGAAGGGCGGGGGGATCAGTGGGCTGAGCCCTATAATTTGAAAAATGGTAAGGAACTTTGATGAGCCAAGGAAATTGTATTCACAAGCTTAATTGCTAGTCGTATTCCACATCCTAGACATAACGAACGCCTCGGTAAACATCTCATCCAGCATGGAACCTTAGCACACGAGGCGTACAGTTGACTAATGGCTTCACTATCCAATGGAGCTATTGATGTGGTAAGCTGGCTGGGATGATTTAGTTGGGTTTGGTCCTGCTTTGAGCAGGGGGTTGGACTAGATGACCTCCTGAGGTCCCTTCCAACCCTGAGATTCTATGATTCTATGTTCTGGGCGTAGCCTTGTCTCCATAGCGAGTTACTGCATGGCAAGTCAAAGCATGAATCCACATCCCACCAGCTTGCCACACTGTAACATCCCACACGGTCACTGCTCCAGTGCAGTGGCTGGGTGTACTAGATTTCCACACAGCACTCCAGGACCTTCACTGCAGCGCCCACGTGGTAAGCTGCTGCACAGAAAGCTGGTATGTGGTAGCTGCAAACCTTGGCTTGGCATGCAGTAACCCGCCATATAGACAAGTGCCCAGCTACCTGGAGATGGGCAGGCTTGAAAGCCAGAGGGAGATACTCTTGCTTTATGTAGTGTTTTGAACTGAGGAACAGCCATAGAGCTGGCGCTGGCCACCAGTTTATTATGCCATGAGCATCTGGCCGGGCAGTGAATAAGGAAAACAAAGCAAACGGGACTTAAAACACATTTCTTAGTGTTAAGCGTGTGCTTAAGTGCTTTCCAGAGAGGGGTGGATTTAAGTCCACACTTAAATGCAATTCCGATGCAGAGCCTATTACAGTGCTCTTCACTATTTTTGAAGGGGGGGCCACTTTGGCAAAAAACCCTTCAATGTGAGAGCCACATCAACTACTAAATGAACATGTTGCTTACTATTGCTTAATGATGTAATGTTACAGAGCCACTCGTGTCACTAAAACAAAGTCTACTGGTCCAACAAAATGATACTCCTTTTATATAATAATAACCAGGAAAATATATGGAATTAAAAAGGCACCTATGCGAGTAATCTTTTTAAGAGCAGAATAATGCAAAACTTGCTTTAAAAACTGGATGAGCGAAAGTGTGCCTGTTCCTCCTTGACTTTGTTCAGGCAGTATTTGTAATCTGTCATCGCAATCCTAGGAAGGCAGTCCAAATGTTCATTGGTCAATTTGTTCCTCTGTTTTCTTCTCACAATATTCATTGCTGAAAATGTGGATTCGCAGGTATACGTACTGACCAAAAAATGATAGCATTTTTTGCACACAATGTTTCAGAGATGGGTACGTTGTATCAGGGACCATGTTCCAGAAATGCTAAAGACTTGTCTTAAGTTCAGACTTCATGATGTCCTTTGTCTGAAGTTTCCCAATTTCACTCTCCAGTTTAGCACGGTCAGAAGAAATGTCTGTGATAACTGGTGACAGAGATGTCACTGATATGTGGAAAGGATTTGCAATTAAATTCAAAAATTAAATTAAAAAACACCTTGTACTCCATTACGTCTTTGAAGCGAGACTCAAATTCCACCCTCAATTCTCCCAGCTCTTGTACAAATGAATTGCAATTGAAGTGTTTCAAAAGCTCGGGATTTTCTGAGGTGACTGCTCTGAGTTTTGGAAAGTGAACAAACTGCGTGTCGGGAATGAATAACGTGTTGTAATCTTGTTTTGAAAAGCAGTTACGACACACAGCATGTTAGTAGGAAGTTTCTGTTTCCCTTGCAACTGGAGATTTAGCGCATTCAAATGGCAAGTGATGTCAGTCAAAAATGCCAGCTTAATTTTCCACTCTGGATTTTCTAAGTCTTTCTCCTTCTTCCCTTTACTTTCAAGGAATTCACAAATTTGAGGAAGGAGACCCAAAAATCTATCAAGGACCCTGCCACGAGATAACCATCTCACTTCATTGTGCATCACTAGGTCGCCATATTCTGTCTTGTATTCTTCCAGTAATGCTCGAAACTGCCGGGGATTCAGCGCTCTTGAAACTATAAAATTGATCCCTTTACAACCAACTGCATGACACTTTGCATTTCACTATTTTTTAGTCTATGCACAAGTGCTTCTTGGTATATAATGCAATTAAACATGACAAATCTGGGTATTTTCTTTCGTTTCCTCATTGGGCCAATCAATCCATTCTCCTTCCCTCGCATATTTGGTGCACTGTCTGTACACACAGAAGTTAGCTTTGTCCAGTCCAAGTTATTCTCAGCAAAAAAATCGAATAGGCCAGTCAAAATGTTTTCCCCTTTTGTTTGACCTTTTAAAGGTATTAAACGCAGCAGCTCTTCCCAGAATAATAATTCTTTGGGGAAATGAACCCAGACACGTAATTGTGAAACGTCACATATCTCTGTACTTTCATCCAGCGCTATGCTAAAACACGGTACTGCCAAAATATCTGCAGTTAACTGTTGTCGAATTTCTTTTCCGATTTCCTCCACCCTTCTGATTATGGTTGTGTCAGACAGTTGCAGCCCTTTTATTTGCTTTAGGATTGCACATTTGTTATTGAAATCAGCATACAGGATTCCCGCAGAAGCCAGAAAACACTCTTTAACTATCTCTGCGTCAGTAAATGCCTTTTTTTTTATATCTTGCTAAAATCCATGTGATTTTGAAAAATGCCTCTGTCAAACATTCTGCAACAGACCTCAATCTCTGTATTATTTTTTGCTGGCCTTGTAGTGAAGCAGCAAGTTGTTCAATTTTATTTTTTCTTAGGTTACTTTCGGGTGGGTAATTTTTGCTGAAATTTGCATGTGCTGTTGTGTAATGGAATTCTAAATTGCTGTGCTTAAAAGCAGAAAACGTCTGCTGACAAATTCAACAAACAGGCTTCATGCATGTTTCATTAAGCACAAAGAAAAACTCATCAGCCCACTTTTCTTCAAACGTTCGGTTTTCATCTTCTAAACCAGTGGTTCTCAAAGCCAGTCCACCGCTTGTTTAGGAAAAGCCCCTGGCAGGCCGAGCCGGCTTGTTTACCTGCCGCATCCGCAGGGTCGGCCGACTGTGGCTCCCACTGGCCGCATTTAGCCACTTCAGGCCAATGGGGGCTGCGGGAAGCAGCAGGGCCGAAAGATGTGCTGGCCGCCCTTCCTGCAGCCCCCATTGGCCTGGAGCTGCGAACCGCAGCCAGTGGGAGCTGCAATCGGCCAAACCTGTGGACACGGCAGGTAAACAAACTGGCCCGGCCCGCCAGGGGCTTTCCCTGAACAAGCAGTGGACTGGCTTTGAGAACCACTGTTCTAAACCACGTACCTTTCTCTTTTTTGGGGGCTGGCTCTGGGAGGGGCTCAGGGCTGGGACAGGGACTTGGGCTGCAGGAGAGAGTATGGGGGGCTGGCCTCAGGAGGCTGCAGGTTGGGTGGTGGAAGAGAAATGCAGGTCCAGCATAGCTACTCCTGGTCTGACATCTGGGTATTTATGCTGTAGAGCTATTCAGAACCTGCCCACTGAAGGGGGCGGCACTTACTTACTCCCGGAAGGGGCCAATGCACCCCTGTGTGGCCCCTGGGGAGGCACATGGCTCCGCGCGCCGCCCCTCTCTGCAGGCACCGCCCCCGCAACTCCCATTGGCCACTTCCAGGAGCGGCATGGGGACGGGGCAGACAGGGATCCTGCCTCAGCTGCAGCCCCACTGCTGCCGGAGAGCGTGATCGACAGGGAGCCACGCTTAGGTTCCATGGGAGCCGCCACGGGCTCGCAAGCCTTGCGGTGAAGAACGCTGGCCTGTTAGACTGGAGATCCCGGCAAAGGGAAGCCCCACATAAGACACCTACTGTGTCCACAGGATCACTTTGCATTGTAAAAGCTGGGCCATATGCAGACTTTGAGACGCGCCACCCCCCTGCCTCAGTGAGTGGGGGAGATTGATGGGGCTGGCGGAGAAGGGGGACAGTCCCAGCAGCAAAGGAGGGAGACACTCGCCAAGGGACACTAGGTAGCTCCTCCCCCTGGGAGTCTCTGGGCCATTGGCCAGCTGGGGAGAAGGGTGCTGATTGCCCAGCGTACCCCAGCTCCAAGGATTTAGCCCAGCACAGGGGCCCTGTGGAGCCTCTTTCAGCTCCATTCCAGCAGCCCCACCGTACCCATTCGAACTAGGAATGGGAACCCAGCCTGACAGGTGCTGCAGGTCTAACCTTCTAGTCAGGAAGGATTTTTTTTCTCCCATGGGCCAACCGGCAGAAGACCAGGGAGTTTTTTGCCTTCCTCGCAGCACCTGCAAGCCACAGTGGGCTAAGCAGGAACGCCTACGGTACCTGACTGGGGTGGAGCTGTGTATCCACCACCACTCGCGGCCAGGTTCCAGTGTGGTTAACAGAATAAAATGCATCCGAAGAAGTGGGTATTCACCCACGAAAGCTCATGCTGCAAAACGTCTGTTAGTCTATAAGGTGCCACAGGATTCTTTGCTGCTTTTACAGAATAAAATGAACAGTTCCCAGAGGTAAAAGGCCTGGGATTTTGGTAATGGACCTTGGGCTCATAGGTAGGGTGACCAGATGTCCCGTTTTTATAGGAACAGTCCCATTTTGGGGGGACTTTTTCTTATATAGGCACCTGTTACCCCCCACCCCCTGTCCTGTTTTTTCACAGTTTCTATCTGGTCACCCTACTCATAGGATAGGGTCAGACCTTGTGGCCTTCACAGATCAAGGTCCCCATTCTGCTGCACTCTCTGTCCCCCCCACAGGATGGGGGCGTGGGACGGTGCAAGGACTCAGAGAACTGAGTCCTGGGGGGTAGGCTGCAGAGACCCTACACTGCATTATGAATTATATGGTAAGGAGCCCTGTACCCCTGGCCCCAGTTATGGGTTATATGGGAAGGAGCCCTGTAACCCCACACTGGAACCAATTAACTGTCTCATATAGGAGAGTATGGGTGATGAGCAGGTAAAGTTTAATAAAATTTAATAAAAGTTGCAGCCCGCCACTTAATTCCATACCTGTGTCTGGCCTCATTTTCCCACTGTGTTCACATCAATTTCCTTACTCCTTTACAGAGTGGAGCTCTTAGGGTAGGGACTGTCTTTTTGTTCTGTGTTTGTGCAGTGTCTAGCACACCAGGGTCCCGGTCAATGACTGGGGCTCCTACGCACTACTGCAACATCAATACGTAATAACCCCATCAGGTTAAAACTGAAACCAAAAAGGTTTCAGATGATCTTTAGAAAGCCTGGAGTTTGAAAAAGCAGGTAGAGCCATGATTTCCTTCTGAATGACTTTAGCAATAGCAGCAAAGACCCACACCAAGTTACTTTTCAGCCTGCAGTAATAAATCCCGTGTTAACAGAATTCTTGTCCCAGCATTCCATTTCAAAAGAGACGTCAAGTGAGGTTTTTTTGGTTTTATATTTTTTAATATTAGATCTTGGTGTTTCCTCTTCCTATTCATTGCAGAAACTACAACTCTAAGTGCATCTTAAGCAGTCAATGCAACTAGAATGCAGCACTGGCTGAGACAGAAGTATCTCTGTGAAATCAAGTTTAATGAGATATCACAATATTATATCTGCAAGTCTTGGCTGCTGGACAGTCTTTAGCAAAGCAGAGCCAGTTTTCCTAATTCAACATCAGGTTCATTTGTTTAACATTTCATACAACATTTTCCCACATTTGTCCAACTGCAGTTTGAAGGTTGTAGCTGACAACATAAATGTGCCCTCAGGTGAAAATCCCTAAACATTTCCCCTGGTGATCTTTGGGTCTGGCCATTACTAACACAGATGCCTGTAATCAAGAGATCTCTGTGGACCTGCTAATTACTCCCTAGACTTTTCCACTAGCAATAAAAATCCCATTTGTCGCAGCTTGTTTGCAGAACTGCACTCATTTCCACAGAAGTGGCATTAATTAGCAAAAACCTGTGAAAATGGCTGGAGTTTATAGGTTAAAAAACAAAACAAACAAAAAACCTACTCACAGAGTCGCTCCTAAATATTCCTATAAACTCAGGCATAGCAATCAGAGTCCTGAAAGCCCAACTTTCTCAGTTGGAGCAATTTTTCTTGCTTGTAGCAATAAGCGGGAAATAATGGGTGTCTCAGTTTCACATTAAGGAAGTGGCTTCTCTGAGCTCTGCATGCAGATAGATGGTGAATTTCTCAGATAATAAATCAAAGTTTCCTGATGGTGCCGTGGCATCTCTTGCTGTGGCCTGTAGTGTTGCTGGCCGCCCCCTATTCAAAGGCAGCAGGCCTCTACCCTGCAGGATACTTTCTCTACAGATCCTTCAGTTAAGGCCAGGAGATATTTGGGCCTCTATAAACTGCCCAGGCACTTTGGGGAACAGCCAGCATCCTGCTGGGAAATGGACACTTTTCAACCTCATTGACATCTGCCACACACACAAAGAATGGAAACTGATCAGGAAAAAAAATGTTATTATGACTTTCCCATCAGCAGGGCTAGTGAGTCCTTTGTTCGTAAAAGCTATTTTTGAGGAACATCAGAGCTACTTTGTTTTGCAATATCTTAACCAACAGCTCTTATCCTTGTGTTTGAATGAACGTAGGAACATTTTTCTCTTTCTGTCTATATATGTGTTTTTGCATTGGGCCGGTGACTGCAGCAGACTTTCCTTGAGGAATTAAAAACAAAAAAATAGCTGCAATGTTAGTGTTTCCATGCAGATTTTATTAACTTTCTTCCAAAGAAGTCCCAGCAAGCAGAAACTGCACTGATTTCTATCAGAAATATATTTATTTTAAGTGATGCGCTAGCTGTCAGGGTAGCAATGCCTCAGGCTTTTTGGAATTAATGCCTTTTCCCAAATGGCACTAAAACAAAGCATGGGAAAGTAGAATTGTAAATACAGGAATGAATTTCAAGTTAATATGCTTTTTATATCTATGTATACAAGTTACGTAGATGCTGAAGTGTTTCACTAGATTGGGCTAGAGTGCTCCCAGTCTCGCACGGCCCAGCCTTTACACCAGTGCAAAGTGGGGACAAAACACTACCAAATTGGAACGCTGCCAAACTACAGGAAAGCAACTACAGGCCTGATTCAGTGTTGCCCATGGGCCATATTAATTAGAGTTAGACGCTCGTTAATGTTTTCAAATGTTGGCATTTCACTTACATATCAAAACACTATTTTTTAAAATGGGAAACAATTTGATGAAATATTTGCAAAATAATTCCCTTATTTTTCAACCAGCTATAGAGATGGTAGAGATTTTTCAAATGTTTGTATTTTGAAAAAAAAAAGAGGGGCAGTCCCCCAAATTGCCCCTCCCTCCTTTTTCAGACAGACACATTTTTCACCTGTTTGGATAAATGGTTTGAAAAATACTCTTTGTAGCTCTTTATAAACATGGCAATAAATCACTTGCAGGATTTTAAAATAATTTGGATAGTCTACAAATAATAGAAGGCTCTTCAGGCAAAAGTATAACAAGACTCAGTGGCTGGAAGTTAAGGCTAGACAAATTCAGACTAGAACTAAGGTGTGAATTTTTAACAATGAGGGTAATTAACCATTGGAACAAATAACCTAGGGTCTTCAATGCTGGAAACTTTTCAAACAGATTGGATGTTTTTGCTAAGAGATGTGCTTTATTTCAAGCACGAATTAATTCGGAGAAGTCCTATGACCTGTGTTATACAGGAGATCAGACTAGATGATCACAGTAGTTCCTTCTGGACCGATAATCTATGTAACTATGAATAGCCATATGTACATCTCTACCCCGATAAAATGCTGTCTTTGGGAGCCAAAAATTCTTACCGCGTTATAGGTGAAACCGTGTTATATCGAATTTGCTTTGATCCACCGGAGTGTGCAGCCCCGCCCCACCCCGGAGCGCTGCTTTACTGCGTTATATCCAAATTTGTGTTATATCGGGTCGCATTATATCAGGGTAGAGGTGTATTAAAGAGGGGTACATTAAATATTATAAAGTCGCCATTCCATATTTAAGATCTTTAGCCAAATGGATTAAAGGAATAGATTGTGATGGAATGGCCATCTGAAACCATATCTATTTAAAATTTGTTGATCTGAGCCTACTGCTACTACAACTACTATACATTGTAATAAGAAATTGTCAAATAATTGCATCAGTCATTATCATATGGAACGAATATTTGATTTTTTTTAAACTAAGGAAAATCTTGAGGATTGCTGGATTTGCGTTAATGAACCCATCTTATTTTCATACAGTTTCATTTTAAAAATGAAGATGTTTTTGGTCTGTAAAGTGGGTTATTTTCTTTACCCCACTAGGTTTACTTCTTATACTTTAAAATCTTACAGTCTTTCCAAAGGATTCTATGGGGAAAATGGAAGTACGGTACTTGGTATTCTCTTACTGCAAAGAGACAAATTCATTCATCTTCTTCTGACAGCTCTCGCCACTTTTCAGTTGTTACAGAAGATAAACTAATGACCTACAGTTTGAAACTGGAACTGCCTCATGCTGAGAAACTTTGCTCTATATAGGCCACATGGAAGGTTTAATTTATTCCATTAACTTTCTCGCGATCACCCAGAAGTTAATTGTACAGTACTTTTCTACTTCACCTTTTACAGTTCATATACCTCATGAGATACACGAAAGCAAGTCATTAAAGTTCCAAACCAGTATTTTAGAAATCTTCCAGTAACCCTTTAGATTAGATTGAAATACAAGAATGGTATAGAGATGCTTAATAACAGTATGCAATGTGACATGACAGATATATAATTTTCTGTGCTATGGACAAAAAAGTTAGAAGAAAAATAGTTATTTTCTCCTGGAACAGAAAAAAGCTTTCTTCCTATTTTAGCCCATATATCTTACTTAACTGGACTGTCCTTTGCTAAATAAGCCCCCATCCCAATGGCAGTCTTTCCATTGACTTCAATGGGTTTTAGATTAGGCACATAGTCATTCAAGAATGACTGGCAGTACCCTTAGGTGCATTTTCATTTGATGCACAGAAAGGGTACGTGCTGTAAGGATAGAGTCTGCCCTGATATTTCAGCTGGGTAAATAGGTGTAAGGGAGAGCAAGATTTGTCTAGCTTGTCTGAAATGGTATTGTACAGAGATACATTCATTAATGCACTAAGAAGTAAATTTTCAGAGCAAAGTCTGACTGAAGCTTAAGTATTGGCTTTAGATAAGAAAGTTGAAGAAATCCATAAGCATAGCTATAATCCCAAATCTGCAGTAAACTGGAGAAAGGAGATTTGTTTAACCAGAATGAAAAACATACTTCTGGAAAACAGAAAATTAATGTGACTAGAAAGCTAACTGGGAAACCAGGCTAATGCTAGATTCCAACACACTCATGAAAAGGGCTTTCCCGAGATCACTTCGTACCCACCATCCCTCTATTCCAGTGGGGGGAATCGTCTGTCCCACAGGTATTTTGATAGGCAAACTTGAAACAGTAGTACTGGCTCAAAACAATTCCTTCATAAACCTCACAGGAATGGTGGTACACAGGCTATGTTATTCTCTTCTATATTGGTTCTTATCCAGCCCTGGTTACCATAGTAACTGAGCATCTTCCAGTAGTGCATTAAGCAACGTGCGTAACATCTGTCATGTGAGGTTTGTTCTCTCAGCCTTGCCTCCTAAAATTAAATCCACCTTAATTAGTTCCCTTGTCACCCTCAGCTAACAAGTGTCTATTGACTCGCCATCCAGCCCTGGGCACATGACCTAGCCATCTGGAGGCGTGACTGCTCAGTGCAGTGTTTTGTCACATAAATTAGAAAGATGGATAGGGCAGGAGTGTCATGGCAGTGAGGTTTGCATATTGAGCATCTTCTCCCATTGACATCAGCTATCCTCAACACCTCCAAAAATCAGGCCTTTGGTAGCTAATTTTTATCTGCTTTTCCCCTTCTGTGGAGACACTCTGGATATAGTTTAAAATGAGACCAAATCAAAATGTTATACCACTTGTGGAAGTGCTGATTTCAACAAAAATACTTTCTGCCATGATGGAGCAAGGGGATTGCCATTCTAGTTCGGACCAGTGGTGCAGCTTTCATTTATTTGTCTTTCAGCAGCGTTGAGGGACCCCGCTCAAGATCAGGGCCCTGTCGTGCTAAGCACTGCAAAAACAGATTAAGAAACAGTCCCTGGCCTGATGAGCTTACAGTCTAAACAAACAGGTTGTGAAAGGGTTGGGGGAAAGAATATAATGCCCAGGCAGAAAGGACAATGGGATGGCTTGCAAGTGTCATGCTAATTCTAGGAGTTGTTTGCTTGGGTGAATTTGATGGGAGGGGATTATCCAAAGAGAGACAAAGGAAGGGAAGGGGATCGCTGAAAAGGAGTGGAAGAAGAACCAGTAACCTGGCCGGTACCAAGTTCAAGAGACTTTAGAGTAGGCAATTATGGAATAACCTACCCATCGGGAATGTGTCTTTCTAATCTCCATTAGTTAGTAGTTGGTTTAAGCCTTGAAGCAGAAGGGTTTATACCTCTGGCAATATTCTTCATTTACATTAATCAGCGTGGGTGTATGTAAGTCAAGGAATCAAATTAACCAAGTATAACCACCAGCTTCAAACAGCCATGTGTTTGAGAGAATGGTCCTTTGTTCTTTACCCACTCGGGACACCGGTAAGGTGTCTGCACCGTTCATTGTGTGGTCCTGTAGCACTCATATGAAACAACTGTAAAAACAAATGGAAGGTTTTATTGATTTTCACTGGAGTGGCACCCCCAGCTCTTCCAGCTGCCACGCCTGGCTCTTCACAGACCAAGTCTGGTGTTTTGGCTACAGCATGTGTTTTCTAAGTGCATACATAAACTAAAGCATCCCCATAAGGCCACAGGAGGCCTTCCTTTAAGTTTAGCAGCTCTAAGCATGTTTCTTCATCTATTCTTGTATCACTCTCATCACCGTCATATCTGAGCAACTTCCCACAGTCCATTGGCCTCTATATCACACCCTTTTCTGCCTTCTCTCTGCTCTCAGGCTGCGCTGCAGTGCTGTCAGAGACAGCAGCACCTTGAGATCTACCAAATGCAAGCAAATGGGAAGGCAAAACAACAGACCTTGCAGCCAGTCCTGAAGCTGATATTTTCCACCACATTACCTCCTCCGTTCTTGAAGAGCACCTTAAATTTTTGCTTCTGGACTTGAAGTGATTTTTCCCAAATTAATACATGTGTGTGCAAGTGAAACCACATTCAGAATGAACCAACACTCTCCAACCAGTTTACAGACCATGAACAAAATCAAATAGCCAAGTAACTACAGCAGCTGTGGAAAGAAATGCTTTAATCTAACTGCATGATGATGTGTAATACTTGTGTGCAATCAAGAGCTTCCCTTGCAGATCAAATTTGATCAAGCACTTACACTGTTTAGAGATGCAAAAACAACGAGTCCTTGTGGCACCTGAGAGAGTAACAAATTTATTTGGGCATAAGCTTTCTTGGGCTAAAACCCACTTCATTGGATGCATGGAGTGAAAAGCACAGTAAGCAGAATATATATCACAGCACATGAAAAGATGGGACTTGCCTTACCAAGTGAGGGGGCGGTCAGTGCTAACGAGGCCAATTTAATCAAGGTGGAAGTGGCCTATTCTCAACAGTTGACAAGAAGGGGTGAATATCAACAGAGAGAAAACTACTTTTTGTAGTGCTAATGAATACTGCTTACTGTATTTTTCACTCCATGCATCTGATGAAGTGGTTTTTAGCCAACAAAAGCTTATGCCAAAATTAATTTGTTAGTCTCTAAGGTGCCACAAGTACTCCTCATTGTTTTTGCTGATACAGACTAACACGGCTACCACTCTGAAAACTGTTTAGGGATGGTTTCATTACATATAGATTTGACACCAAACTGGTGCACGGTGGATTCCTTCAATAACCACATTCATCCGTTCAATACATTAAATGCTCATCCAAGGACATCATCACTTTACACCTTTGGGACAGGGAGATTTTTCTCTCCCTGTTATCTGAGACTTCTTTTACACTAGAGATAAACGATGTCTGGAGACTGTCATATTCAAAAGTCTTATTCATCCATTCTTTACTTGTTGAAAGTGAGTTTCTTGCAGGAACTTAGTCACATGTTCATTCACAACCAGGCCTTTATTTTTCATAATGGGTTAAGCACTCCACCCACAATGCATTACTTCCAACATATTAATAAATGAACAAGTCATCTAAGTCATGCTTTTTAGGACACCCTGAGCCAAAATGAAACCATAGCTGGGGAACCAGCACACACCATATGACAGTTTTGTCACCCATTTGAGCACTTTCACTGCAGTCAGTGTGCTACTTGCAGCAGTTAGTTCATTTTTTTAAAATTAGTATTAGTATTATCATCACCATCTACTGAGCGGTTCGTTGTCTGGGCATGTAATCCAGCCATTAGGACAGCTGCTTTGCTCACCAACACTTAATGCATGTACAATAGCTTTGGCATTGAGCATCCTCAGGTCCCTTGGTCTTCCCCAATCCAGGTCGATCAGTGCCTCTCACAGGAGGTGTTCAGCAGATTACAGGATTAATCAACAAGGTAAACGTACTGGAAAGAACTCTTCTCTCTGCAGGACCAACCTACTTAACTACCTTGGCAGGACAGAGCCCTTAGAAAGTGAACTCTGCTAATCTCTACTAATATAGCACACCCACAGACCTCCAAATATACCTTGAAAATGAACAGGTGAGTGCACACAGGAACATACCTGTACATTCAGTAAAATATATTAAAACAGAAGGATTTTTGAAGGCGAAAGTGGCAAACTAGTCGCTAAAAAAGATTGCCTCTACTAATAAAAAAGCTGAAATATAGTCTGTGGCCATGATTCAGGAAAGCATCTGTATTCAGAGAGGGTGCTTACGTAAATGCTGAAAATTAAGCAGATGTTTATGTGGTGTCCTGAAAAGGGATGGACTTAAGCACATGGTTAAGGGGTGGTCGGAGGCAGAACTTGGGTTTGTTCACTTTACAGGAGGTCCGTTGTAAAGGTTTGCTTTAACTGCTTTCAACTACTTGAAAGGGGGTTCCAAAGAGGATGGATCTAGACTGTTTTCAATGGTACCAGATGACAGAACAAGGAGTAATAGTCTCAAGTTGCAGTGGGGGAGTTTTAGGTTGGATATTAGGGGAAAAAAATTCACTAGGCGGGTGGTGAAGCACTGGAATGGGTTACCTAGGGAGGTGGTGAAATCTCCTTCCTTAGAGGTTTTTAAGGTCAAGCTTGAAAAAGCCCTGACTGGGATGATTCAGTTGGGAATTGGTCCTGCTTTGAGCAGGGGGTTGGACTAGATGACCTCCTGAGGTCCCTTCCAACCCTCATATTCTATGGTTCTATGAGAAGTGTGCAGTTATATCTCAATTCTTGGGTTTCCTGGTTTTTTTCTCCATTTAACACACAGTGGAATGACACTGCAGCTCAGAAGGGTTGCTTTGGGAGGGGTTATTCAAAGTGTGTCGCAGGTCCCTGGTTCAGGCTTGCCCGCTTTCTGGTGCCTACTGAGCGATGATTAACTGACAAATATTTCTAAGTTAAACATTGATTTGCCTGTACCTCCTTTCAGTCAGGTCTTCAGCGACCTTTCAGATTGTGTTATTACAAGAGAAATAAGAACATGCGTCGAGTACTTTACATTTCACAGTGGAAAAAAAAACAGAATTCTTAATGATTTGCCTCTCGTAGTTTTATTGTATGAAGTAATTAGACAATTCTGAGCAAGGCCCTCAATTGATATAAATTAGAGTAGCTCCATTGAGATCAATTTAGCTCGCTCAATTTACATGAGCTGAGGGCCTGACCCACCAGGCCGTGAGAAATAAGGTAACAGGGTAAGCTAGGTAAAATTCTGTGGTCGGTGTTATACATGAGGTCGGATAGATGGTCTAAGGGTCCCTTCTGGCCTTTACAAATATATGAATTTATTCATCTATTTTCCTAGCAAAGGAAAGATTTGCACTTAACAAGACCTGGATGTATTTATTATTGTGTCCCCACCATCACATCAGCATTGTCCCACGAGTGGTTGTGAGAGCACGATAAAAAGGACTTCAGCTATGGATTTTGCTGCTCTCTTTTAAGTTGCTTACCAAGCTGATCATAAAAATGCACAGAGTACATGTATGTAACATATGGCACTACCACCTTGAAAAACACAGAAACACGCCAGGTAGCAGTCAGACCCCAGAACCAGAGACTCGGTTTTGTCTCAGATTTGCTACCTCTCTGCCTTTGGATTATTTGCTTGATTTCTCTGCCTCATTTTCCTCCTGTGTAAAATGGGGAAATTGCTGCCTGCTCACCTTCCTCTCAGACATATAGGGAGGACAAACTGATTTTTATGGATGCTTTATTTAGTTTACTTCAATTTAATAAAGACTTGATCCATCAAAGCACTTAAGCATGTTCCTAACACCAAACATGTGAGTAGTTGCACTGACTACACTGGTGAAATCTAATGAGTACAATTTACATTTACAATGCCTGAAACCTACGCCTTACCACTGATCTTGTCCTTTTATCCTTTAAAACAGATGCCCCCCCCACAACAGGATAGTGGGATGCTCCCTTAGTCAGGGTTGCTTCCATCCATCTAGACTCCATGGGAGAATGCCCCTGACCCAATGGGGACAGTGGAGAGAGAACTACCATAACCGGGTTTGGAGAGGGGTGGTGGAATGGGGTTTGGAATGTTTTGTATTTTCATGAGTTAGGACACATGAAAGCGTTAAAAGGGCTGGCTAAGGATAGAAGCATGGCAGAGATAGGAAGGGGCTTGAGTCCTTGTTGGATGAGGAAGGTAGTCGCATCCAGAGGGGAAATGAATCTGTTTGGGATTATAATCTAGGTTTCCTGTTTTACCCATTGCCCCGCTATCCCAGTTTCTGTGGAAGAGGGAGGTACGCTGACCAACCAGTTCCATAGAGATCACACTGGAAGTTGTTAGGTGTTTGTGTTTGGGTCCATGGTTTTATTGAGAGGAGGAGGGACATAGCTAGATGCTATTTCTGCTCTTTTTTATATATATTTTTCCACTGCAGTAATCCTTGGCCAAAATGTGCAGATCTGTGAAGTGTGTAATTAATGAGGTAGGGCTCTACTCACTCCTTTGATGTAATCTGGTAACTTGTCCATCCATTTACAATACACTCTCATTTGGCCAAATGTCCTCTATCCAAAATACTTAGTTACTTGAATTCAACATGTGTCACCCATGTAGTCCTGTGTTAACCAGCCGCTAATACTTCTCAGTTAGCATCTCAGCAACTGTGATTAGTCAGTTTAACAAAGAACTATTTCAGAACTAAGTTGTGTCCACAGTGGTTAATACAATTTTGGCGTTTTAATAAAGTTCAAAAATAAACTTTAATAAAATACAAAGTATTAAAGCGTATAACAGCATTATCCCCTTTCTTCCCCATATTTCTCTATCAATGAAACTGAAGCTCAAAACAGCACTTCATTTATTCAAATGACCGGTTATCCAAAAGTTTTGGCTGTCCCCCAGGTCATTTGGATAAGCACGGCCATATTGGGTCAGACTAATGGTCCATCTAGCCCAGTATCCTGTCTTCCGACAGTAGCCAATGCCAGGAGCTTTAGAGGGAACGAACAGAACAGGTAATCATCAAGTGATGCATCCCCTGTAGCCCATTCCCAGCTTCTGGCAAACAGATGCTAGGGATACTTCAGAGCATGGATAAACAGAAGGGTACTGTATTTCAGATTTTAAAAATGCCAATGAGTCAGATTTTCACCTAACACAGCTCCATTGACATCAAGGCAGCTAAGATGATTGACACCAGCTAAGGATCTGCTCTGGAATCTTCATTTACTTACGCAAAAGAAAAAAAGTTAGATATGTAAAAAATTACCCTGGGAAATTCCAAGAAACAAAAAAGCTTCATTTCAAAAGCCAGTTAAGGTTACTAAATAGCCGTTATAGTTACTTATAACAGCATTTACAAGTACTGAAAAACAAGGCAGTGAATAGCTAAGGGCATCCTAAATCTTGCATTACTCACATACAAGCCAACAAGCTCTTTAAAAATGTAAAGAAATGCATATTGCGTCACACACAAAAATTAATGCTCTAAAAGCTGTTGGAGTCACTGGGTCTCATCCCATGTCTTGCGACAGGGATATTAACACTTTCAACCCTAAGTTATGATAGGCAGTTGGAGCCACAAAATAAAGTTCAGCCTCTTCCCAGCTCTTCTGAGCGTCGCAGCTTAATTACAAACACTGCTTTCAGTATTCTCAAAACGTGAGCACAAACGTTATGCTTGGACAGATGGCTAGATCTCAAAGGCAAGTCCATACAGACATTTTTATTTACAATATGCATTTCCTATTGAACATACACAATTACAAGCTACAAATTCTTTCAACAACAACAACAAAAAAATCCAGCCAGCCAGCAAGTGTATGACAACATTTTTCATGTATGCAGTGTTGTTATAGCCATGTCGGTCCCAGGCTATTAGAGACACAAGATGGGTGAGGTAATATGTTTTATTGGATCAACGCGGTCGGTGAGAGACAAGCTTTCAAGCTACATAGAGCTCTTTAGGTCTGGTAAAGGTACGAAGGGTGTCACAGCTAAATAGAAGATCAAACAGATATGCTAGCATAAGTAGTTAGCACATATTCTGATGGACAACTCCAAGCGAAGAGGCCCATTAACATCCCCGAAGTCATAGGAAAAAAAGGGGAGTTAGGGGTTACAGATTGTGGTAATGAACCATGAATCCAGTGTCTTTATTAAGACCATGATTTTTAGTTTCTAGCAAAGTTGTGAATTTAAACTCCTAGACTTGCCTTTTGAAAGCACTATGCAGGTTTTACTTTCCTGAACCCCCTCTTCTGGCTTTCAAACAACCTCCCCTAAGCTCATCATGAGAAACAAGCTCCCCATAGACCAGAGCAGCACCACAAAGCAGCACCAGACCCTGCCAGAGCAGATGCAAAACATGCAGACATCTCTCCACTGTTACAATGATCAACATCCCCCACAACACACCATTCAAGATCCATGGGTCCTACATAGGGTGACCAGATGTCCCGATTTTATAGGGACAGCCCCGATTTTTGGGTCTTTTTCTTATATAGGATCCTATTACCCCCCACCCCCGTCCCGATTTTTCACACTTGCTGTCTGGTCACCCTAGTCCTACACACACCCGTCACAACATGTGGTGTACCTCATCCAGTGCACCGAATGCCCCAACAAAAATTATATGGGTGAAACCAGACAATCACTACGCCTTCCAATGGACTTGCACAGGAAAATGATAAAACACCCCATTCACCTGCAGGTGAACACTTTTCACATGGCCATCACTCTATAGCTGACCTATCAGTTCTCATTCTCAAAGGAAACCTGCACAACACTTTCAAAAGATGAGCCTGGGAACTTGTTTGATCTCGTATTTAGCTGCAACACTCAGTATCTTTCCAAGACCCGAAGAAGAGCTCTGTCTAAGTGCGAAAGCTTCTCTCACTCACCAACAGAAGTTGGTCCAATAAGAGATATTACCTCATCTATCTTGTCTCTACCATTTTTCATGTAAGTGTCCTTTACGAGAAGTTTAGATATTAACATCAAGATAATAAAACTAGTATGTAATGGAGAAAGTGGGGGGAATCAGAGGTATGGTGGTTGTGTTGTGATGAACTTATGCATTTGTTAAGAATAAAGGGCCAGATGCTCAGCTAGTGTAAATCAATGTAGCCCCGTGGAAATCATGGAGTTAGCTGGTGTAAATCAACATGAGGATCTAGTCGAGTGTGTGTGTGTTACATGGACAGTAAAATTTACTGTAGGACATCTATAGCTGCTAAGGCTAATGGGAATCTGGAGTGTTTATGTAAATCATATAATATCCTGATTTAAATATTTGATGAATATACATTTAACTTTTACCTGAATGGCAAACTCTACCTGTTTGATTTTGTATTTAGCTATGGCACTCTTAGTACCTTTTCCAGACCTAAAGAAGAGCTCTGTGTGGCTCAAAAGCGCATCTCTCTCACCAACAGAAGTTGGCCCACTAAAAGATATTACTTCACTCACCTTCTCTCACTCATATCCTGGGACCGACATGGCTACAACTATATGCATACATCAGACTATACACACATATATGCAATATAAAAGCAGTCCACTGTATATTCCCAGTTACCTCATCCCAACCACTTTCTATAGCATTACTAGTCATCCCCCCCCGCCCAGACTCTCAGCACCTGGATGAGCCATATCACACCCTGCTGATACCAATGTCATTGCTGATGCCAATGATCAGGCTGGGAAGTATGAAAAGACTGGTTGGGTGAGGTATGTGATCATGTCATTAAAGACTGTACCATAATGCAGATGCACAAGGGGTCCAAATTAAGGTTGCATGGGCAACCTTAATTCTGGCATAGCCTGACTTTTGAGTGCTTTTCAACCTTAATAGTCTGTGTGTGTGTGTGTGTGTGTGTGTGTGTGCACGCGTGTACACACACACACACACACAGATAAAAATGTTACTGATACTGCCCCCTACCTGAAGTTTACAAGGCTCTATGATCCCCAGCTTCTGCTGCCTTTACCCTGCTCACTTTACGCCTGTGTTTTTCCTCAGATAACCTGGGGGAGAATGTGTGGATGCTGAAGGCTGATGTAGCCCTGGCGTTTATCCAGTTACTCCTCTCCTGTGTGCAATTGTCTTTTGTATTATTATCAGAGTCTATTCCCCACCGCCTCCCCGTGTTAGAAACCTTCTTCTCCAAATATTTGTTCTGGGTAGCAGTATACAGAATAAGTCTTATGTTGATTTTGTGCAGCCAGCATTCCTGAAATGTTACAGCTAAGCACAGAATTTGACCTGTAGCACAGTGGAGGAGAAGTTCAAACACAAGCTGAGATATCCATCCGACAGTACGAATGCCAATAAGCAATTTCCTTTTTCCAGTCCACCATAGATTCTCATCAGATAGGCAATAACAGACACTTGCCAATTTTTTTTTTTTATAAACCATAAAATTTCTTCAAGCAGATTTCAAGCCTCCCTTTGATCATTCTTTGCAACAATGAATTCAGGCCTTTGCCTAGGTATGATTCCTAGATCCCAATATATACAATAGAAGAGTCCCAGCCTCCAGAAAACCTTCTCATTAAAGCCCTAATCTGTTCCACTACATTCTTGCAAGAGAATTATCCAGCTTTAGAGCATGCCTCAATAGTGAGCGGTAATAAGACTGATAGAAACAGCTTAAGTAATTGGATTGCTATATGGTATTGAATGTCTGACAACAAAAGATATCAATCTCTATTCTACCACCGAACCTTTGTTCCAGCAATGAATTCATGTAGTAATGCACTTGGAGGGTTGCGGTCCCTGCAGGAGAAATAACAGACTAAGGACACAAAAGGCAGGACCATCTGATGAGCACAGAGAAAGCAACTGTGCCGTTCCAAGAAGTTAATTACAGCCAACAAAAGCAGCAGACTGACTTGTTGATTATTACCATAATCACATTACTACACTCTTCTCTCATTCCCAGCAGCAGAAGGCCTGCACATGAGCATATATTAATTTTGTCACCTGAAATATACCACAGGCAGGACCTTTCTCTGAAGATATTTGTGAATGTTGCATTTCATGTGGTTTGGGTTTTTCCTTTATTTGTGAAAGGAGCCAAGAGAAACAACTTCAGAAGTTTATTCAAACTTTGATCAATGACCACTGTCTTCAACTGTTTCTGCAAAAGAAGATTTATGTACAAAAGGGATCGTCCATAAAATTGTCTGCTTTTGACATACGATTCTTACTGGGCATGTACTTTTATGGCACATACTTTCTGGGTTACAATAATATATATGTAACCTTTCCATGAGGTATTGCTTACACAATAGCAACTTACTTAGGTTTGTTCCTCACATTGGTTTTGCAGCAATATAATGCCACTAACTTCAGCAGAGTCATTCCTGGATTACTTCTTGGCCCCTTGTTACTAGTATATATAGGGTGACCAGACAGCAAATGTGAAAAATCGGGACAGGGTGGGGGGTAATAGGAGCCTATATAAGAAAAAGGCCCAAAAATCAGGACTCCTATCAAATCAGGACATCTGGTCACCCTAAGTATATAGTTATTTTTGTCCTTTTGAACAGCAGGATGCGGAGATTGTTATGAGTTTAGATCACATTTCTGGATAAAAGCACATTCTAAAATGTTTAGATATTTCTAACTTAACCTGGTATTAGTACATTGTTTCCTATACTGAATAAACATCATTATGTCCGGTAGAAATTGAAACACATTTGATCTGGACAAAGGTTTTCAAAACAGCCAAAAGGTAGCTGGGCAGTATTTGTGCCTTTAGGAGTCCCAGCTCAGTTCTTCCGCACCTGCATACCAGGGGCTAGATTCTCTGCCTCTGTAAGTCAGCCTGGTACCACTGAGACCAGATTCATTGGCTTCAAGATTTCCACACTGGTATTTAGAATTATTTAAATGACACTGTGCCAAAGCCTACAGGGAATTTTAAAAGGGCTAAGCCCAGTTTGAATGGAGCAATAAGCACTTGTCAATTTAGGAAAAAGGGGTCTGACAGGGGACTGAAATAGAAAACATGGGAAAATGCCCATTCTTCCTGTTAAAAGCCCAGTGCCCTCCCTCAATAGGGTCAGAGATCAGTACGATAATAGACTGGGACTTGCCTAAGGGCTTTGGATGGTCAAATTAAAACACTACGCTGTCTAAGCACCCAATCAATAGCCAGGGAGTGAAGTGTCAAGTAGGCAGAACTTGCCTACTAGCCACCCCTAATAATAAACAAGGTCCCATATTCTGCAGTGAGGGCCCAGTCTAGCTACTCTAAGTCAATGGAAAGATCAGCTTGCCTTTTAGGTAACCAATTTTGGAGCGCATTGCAACAATCCAATCTCCAAGTTTTAGAGAGATGCTCCAGTCTATCCACACTTGCACAATGCTGAAAACCTACGTTGACCACGGCTGGCACCTGACGTTAAGTCAGCTGCTGATTAAAGCCAACTCCCTGGCTCTGTACTGAACTGGTCTACTAAAGCACAACCTCCTCTCAAAACACAAGATCATCTGAGGACACGCTACTGCTCTCCACACGCCTCCAGACCAAAACCAAGCAGCATAATTTGCATTTGTTAGTATTCATCTTAGCCAGTTTGATCTCTGTAACCAGCCTTTCACACCCCAGAAGTCCCCTTGTGAATCCGGGGTTGAGAAGCCAGACCTTTGACAAATCTCTGCAACAAAGCAGCACGTACTATACATCCTGAAAGTCACTGGAGCCAGAGAGCAGATCTCTGGAGAGTACCATGTGTGACCAGAGAGCGGTTGGATAATAGTTACCCACTATCAACTGGAATTGCTCTCCAAGGTATGGTCTGAAACACTTCAGCACATTTCCTGTCATATCCAACCAATATTCCAGCAAAAGCCATCAACAGCAAGAGAGAACCCATCCTCCACTCTCTACACTGGCCTGCCAGAGAGTTCAAGATCTCAGCCCTTATCGTCAAAGCTCTGCATAGCTTGGGCCCAGGATACCTAAAGGGCCATCTAAAGCTCTGGGACAAAGACTGGGGTTGACAACTTCACTCCTCTGGCACAGTGGAATTCTCAACCATAAGAGTATAGCTCCTCCTCCCAGGAAATAGGACCTTCTCCAGGGGTGGTCCGAGACTGCAATCAATTCCCCAGGAGCTAAGGACCATCACCAACCTCGCCACTTTCTGTACTAAGGACAAGGCACATTTCTTTGCTCTTGCCTTCTCTCACAAACACACAGCAAGAGGTATATTTATTTAATAAAGAAAATCTAGGGAGAGGATGGGAGAACAAACATTGCTTGATGCACCGCTGGGAGGTGCTCAGATACTACACTGAGGAGCAAAAAAAAAAACCTTACATAGAATAGAATATGCAGCTCTTCTAGAACACTTTTCTTCCATAGATCTCAGAGCACTTTACCAAGGAGGTCAGTATCATCATCTCCATTTTACAGGTGGGGAAACTGAGGCACGGGGAGCGGAAGTGACTTGCCCAAGGCAATCAGGAGTTCAGTGGCAGAAACGGGACTCACACCTCATTACTCACTAGGCCTCCCCTACCCATTCTGTTCAATCAAGACTCCCCAAAGTGCTCTCTCAGAACGCTGAGCACTCAAGCCAGACTTGAATTTGATACAGAGGTCACTGCTGTTCCAGCAATCTCAATGCTGCAGACGATTTTACGTGGCACACTGATTAAAGTCAGCAGCATTTTGCACTCTTGAAACTTACAGAAGATTTAAAAACAAAAAAACAAGAGTGATTTATTTCAACAATTATCTTCTGGCGGATTAAATTATGTGCTTTTGTTGCTCTATTCACCACAAACATATGATCCCTGGGTGCCAGTCATGGAAGCTCTGTCATTCTTTGAGACTCAGCACTGACAGCAACTAATCCTGATTCAGGAAAAGGAATGGTCTCTTTCCCAGGGCCACAAAATGCCACCTCTACCCCTCTGCTCAGCTCCACCGTTTGCACAAATCCTTTGGCTTCCTCCTCCTCGACCCCTTGCTTGTTGCAACGGACATCTAAGGCACATGGCTTCCAGAGACTCCAGTGAGCATGCTCAGAGCTTGATGGCATGACAGAAGAGTTAGGCTCTGAACGGACTGATTGGTCACAAACCAGATGCCCCAAAGCCATGAAGTTTAAGAGTATCTGCTTTAAAATACTTTAAAAGAAGAAGGATTTATTGAAGATGTAGTGAGTTTCAATGGGAGGACGACGACCCTGGCAGAGATATTGTGAAATTTTTAAGAAGGAATAAAATTTAAAAAGCCTTTCCTGCATCTTACAGATGGAACCATTACCCCAGCTAGTGATCTAGGAATTTATTAATCATCCATGTAGGGTTAGTTTTTGGCTCTGATGAAGCAGGCTGAAAGTTCAGAGGGAGGGCGTCAGTAAACTTGCACTAAGGAATCGGATCTTAACAGCCAAGACCTACAGATCCAAATAAAGAGGGTCACAGAGTCAGGCCAGGTTTCTAGTCGGTGACTCACCCGAGTCTCTGAAATGGGGGAAAGCTTTGGCTCTTTCCAGGGGAAGATCCCATCAGTGTTAATCTTTCCCCTGCCTTCCCACTCCAGTATTTCCATTTCCCTTGATTTCAACTTTTGCTCTCATGTGCCTTTTAGTTTTTCAGCACTGACTCAGTAAACAAAAGCCAGTTGTTCTGCATGTACTGGAGTTGTTCCTGTTCTTTTCACCACCGACCAAGTTCATTTGAAATGAGCCATTTACTCCAGCTATCATTCAGTGCCAGCAGGAAGGCACCCTAAAATAAGGACGGTGCAAGCCATCTTAAGACGTGCCGCAGACAGGGCCGGTGCAAGGATGTTTCACGCCCTAGGCAAAACTTCCACCTTGCGCCCTCCACCCCCTGCCCTGAGGCGCTACCCCACTCTGCCCTGAGGCGTCCTCCTCCCCACGGCAGTTCCCCACCCTCCGCCCTGAGGCACCCCCCCACCCCGCCTCCTCCCCGAGCACACCTTCGCCGCTTCACTTCTCCCGCTCCTAGGCGCCGCAAGCCTGGGAGGCGGGAGAAGTGAAGCAGCCACGGCATGCTCGGGGAGGAGGCAGGGCAGGGGGGAGCTGGGGGGAGCTCCCCTGCATGTCGCCCCCCCCCCACCCTCACCAGGGGCGGCTCTACAAATTTGGCCGCCCCAAGCAGTCATGCCCGGGAGGCGCCCCCGAGCCGCGGGAGCAGCGGACCTCCCGCGGGCATGACTGCGGAGGGTCCGCTGGTCGCGCGGCTCGGCTGGACCTCCCGCAGCTGCGGGCGGTTCGCTGGTCCGGCGGCTCCGGTTGAGCTGCCGCAGGCATGCCTGCGGGAGGTCCAGCCGAGCCGCGGGAGCAGCGAACCGTCCGCAGTCATGCCAGCGGGAGGTCCACTGGAGCCGCCGGCCGAGCGTCCCCTCCGCAGTGATGCCTGCGGCAAGTCCGCTACTCCCGGGGCTCCGGTGGACCTCCCGCAGGCATGACTGCGGCAGGTTCGCCGGCCCAGCCTGCCGCCCCCCCGGGAAAGGGCCGCCCCAGGCAGGTGCTTGCCCCGCTGGGCTCTGGAGCCAGCCCTGACCCTCACGCCTAAATGGTTGCACCAGCCCTAGCTGCAGAATTAAAAGATATCCAACTCAACAGGCCCCCTCCAGGGAACATTACAAACACAATGGGATCATCTAGGAAGACCACAGGTCCTAATCAAAGGAAATTCAGCACCCCCATGCTATAAGTCACTATCAGTTTACCTATAGCAGCACTTCGAATATACCATGGTTTCTGTCAGGTTGAAATGCTACAGTTCTCATGTAATTTAAATGCATTTCTTCACTCAGACACACTAAAAGCTAAAAATGGCCTTGAATATGAAATGTAACTGAAGCCTAGACTCTACTTTTGTTTATAATATATCTATATTAGGTTAAAGTTTTATTACTTTCCTACTGTACTGATGTCATTATAAATCCCTCACCTGAAATGGGCTGTTCACTTCAGGCCAGAAGGGCTCCAGATATATTTAGAGACCTGCAAAGGTTTCTGTATTAGGCAAAGTGGAAAAGTTTGGGAGTGTCTAATCTAAAGACAAGTTAGAGGACGTGACAGAGGCTTATAAAACATTGAATGGTGTAGAGCTGGTGAATCGTGTTCTTCTATTTATCCCCTCACTATGAAAACAAAGAGACTGCCAATGAAATGGAGAGGTAAATTTAAAACTGATAAAAATAAAGGCTTTTTACACAGTGCATATCAAGCAGTGGATTCCCAAAAGTATTAGCATTGATATGGATAAGTGTGAATATCAGTAGCTACATTCAATAGGATGAAACAAAATTAAGGATACAAACCCACATGCTTCCAGGCATAAATCACTAACTAAAGGAGTCAGGAAAAAACTTCCCATGTAGGCTGGGAACTTATAGTTGTTCACTCAGGGATTTTTCATTCCTTCATCTGAAGCATCTGGTATTGACCACTGCTGGAGACAAAATATTAGTCTGGAGGGACTACTGGTCTGATATGGTGTGGTAATATATTGACGAGTTATTTATACTGAATACACTACCTGTTTATACTAATAGCATTCTCCTTTTTAGGTACTGTCACTATTTTCAATTCAAAAGTTATTAAAAAACCTTAAACACAAAGCTAGTACTGTGAAAGTGCTACTTATATAAAATTATTCTGCATAATAATGTACTGACAAAAAGCCAAGGGCTATTTTGAGCGAGTAAATGATTCTGCTAACATCTGTAAGCGTAACCAGACACGGCAAAGCAACTACAGTGTAATAAAAGGAATAACTATGCAAAAGCAGCTGGTTTTAATGTTTAAAGATCTTTGTTAGAGGATTAAAAGCTTCTAGATATTTTTAGCTCGCCTTATGAGCTGATCATTTTAACTGTGGCCCAGATTACGAAGTTACCAAACATTTCATCATTTTAGAGAGAGGCCTGGGTTAGGACACATTTGTCAAATGAAAATCACAACATAGACATAACTCCAAAGTTGATATTAAAAACTATCAACCATAATCGGGTTACTAGAGTGAAAGACTGGTCGTGTGAGTAAAGCACAAGGGCATGGAGTCAGCAAAGGTACATAAGCACGTGCTTAATTTTAAGCACATGAGTAGTGTCATTGAAGGAAGTCTAGCTTAAAGTTGGGCACATGCTTAAGCACCTCCTGGACTGGGTCAGGATTCAATTGCCTGCTCTGACACAGATTTCCTATACAACTTTGGGGCAAGTCACTTAGTCTCTGTGCCTCAGTGCCCGACGTGTAAAATGATAAGGCCTCTTTTCCTGTCCTGACCATCTAAAATATAAAATCTTTGGGGGCAGGGTCGGTCTGACTACGTATATGCACAGCTTTTAGCACAATGGGAGTCCAGTCTCAGCCGAAATCTCTAGGCATCTCTGGAAGAATAATGGGGAATTTTACAGAGATGTTCATTTTGAAAAGTGAAAAGAAAAACAAAAAAAGTGTTTCAGAGACTTTGACCCAAAGCGTTTGCCTCCCTTGCACAACTAATCCTCCTCGTATCTGACCCTCTCTCCGGAGTCCTCAGAGTTCAAGGGCAGCTGAAATCAGGAGCACTACAGGCCTGAACCAAGCCCATGAAGTCAGTGGCAAAAATGTACCATGGTATTTGACATGCTTTGCATAAGGTGTGTACCAGGGACTTCCTTGACTGGCTTAAGGCCACCAGCCATCTCAGTTTGTGCTCATCTCCACTGTTTCTCTCACCTTCAGCATGGTTTGGTTGCCAAGGTGACCCAGCCCTGTGGCAAAGTCACAAAAAAGTCCACCCCTTCCAAGTATCAGAATCCAATACACACACGAGTCTTTCATGCCAGTATTAAGCTAGGCACTGCCCTTCCTTCCTGAGGGTCCACCCTCTCTTCCACTGCACACTTCCAACATTGGCCTTCCTCTGGGCTCAGCTCCAGCCCCTCCTGGGCTCTGATGAGTCCTGCCCTTCTTCCAAGGCTCATTGCAACACCTCAGTAGGTAGCAGTGAAACCTTTTCAGTCCTCTGCTCAATTGCAGGGGTCACTGAGCCCCCTCACAAGGTGGCAGCATAGGGAGAACCCCAGACCCACCATCTTGTCTGGGTTCCTGGTCTTGAGAGTCCCAAACAACTCAGCTTGCTACCCTCATAGCCCCAGGTTTACCCTACTCTTCCCAGGAACTTTTTCTGTATTACCCAGCCTTCCTGGCTGCCTTTTTTATAGAGCTACAACTCTCCCTGGAGTTTCTCTCGGCTAAGCTTCCCACAAGCTCACCCACAGCAGGTATGGGTTGGTCACGACTTCATCTCTTCCCTCTGCTGAGGTGAGCTAAACATGGCAGAAGTGCAGCTGAGCCTCAACCCTCTTAAAAGGTCAAACTCACCCGGAGACAAGGCCCTTTTAATGTAAGGCCGCCCATTTTGGTTTGTAAAGGCCTGTGTACACCTCCAACATCATATGTGTGTCTAGCCATAATAGATAACAGCACCACACATAAGAGGAGTCTGTCTAGGGAACACAAGTAGGGCTTGTGATTTTAACCGTTACAACCAATACAACAACCCTGAGACCAAAAAAAAAAAATATTAAGAGTAAGCCATGTTTATCCAGAAATGGTTACTCAGTGTGTGTTGATGGTGCAATGACTGGGATATGGGCAGTCAGGACTAGTGGTTGGAGCAGAGGGTCTAACCCAAAGACATATCAGGTGCCAGGCCAGAGATCAGAGCCAATGTCAGAGTTAAGGTGGAGGAGCGGGGGAATGGAATAGGGCAGGACAGCAGGAACTGCGAGAAGAGAACACGAATTGGCAGCAAGCCGGGCTCAGGAGGGGTCCATAGTCACACCCAGCCAAGGATTCCTCTAGTTGCTCAGACAACTTCCTGTTACTTCCTGGGTTTATATAGCACTCCTTAACCAACTGGGAGCTTTGAGGGGCAAGGGTCTCTGCAAGCTAGGCCTTCCCTAGTTACTCAAGTGAGCTGTTGGGTGGCAATGCTGAACACTGCCTGGGGACCCCTGGGCCTGGGTTTGAGGCCTGTGAGCCCTCACAGATGTCACCCCTTTCTGAGAATAGTTTATACAGACCTGCTCTCTGACTTGTATTTAAAGGCGTGTGCGCCAGAGCAGTAATGCAGGCTATGTGGGGTTGGGATGGTGATTACTAAGGTGCCGTGCATTAACTGGTCTGTGTAGACACCAGTGACATGCACTAAAGGCTCCCCAGTGCCTTTAGCTTAGTTACTCTTTCAAGCAGTACTGTGTGTTTTTACAAAGAGAAAGCCCTCCCCAGAACAGCTCCATTTTTGGACATCTACACAGAACTCAAAAATTGCTAGAAAAACCAACCTCCCCTCCCCCATGAAATTAACCCTGCCAGAAGCCCCAATTATAAAGAACCCTGCACTCCCCGTGATCAGAAATGGTTGTTCCCAAGAAAGTTCCCCCTTCAGAATCTCTCCCCAGTTTGCTTTCCCCCTTCACCAACCTTCCTTCCAAAGCCCTGCATCGCAGGGACCTTCTCTCACATAGGAGAGCTGGATGAGCCTCCCCATTCAGGACATGCTCATTGAGGTTGGCCAATGGGGACGGAGCATATTGCCTCTGCTGTGCTTCTGGCTAGGAGTAGATTTGTGCTCCAGACCTATAATCCACACAATTTGTGACACTAAACACCCTCATCACACCAGGATTGTCCCAACTCTGAGTGTCTGTCCTAGGGTCCCAAGCAATTCTACAATACAAGCCCAGGACGATCTCTGTAAGTGTGGTGGGACCCTTAATAGCACAGCCCTGTACTGAGCCCAGCATAGCATTGATTTCCACTACTGCCAAGCCCACAGCTCCCTCCTTTCACCAGCTGCTTCTCAGCTGAGCAGAGGAGACATCTGCGAAGCTCTAAGGCAGCGACTCACACCCTCAGATTATCTCCTTGCATTGATACAGGGGATTGTCACTATCTTCAACTCCAGTACCTCCTACCTCTGGCCTTCTGCAATTCAAGCCTCTAGCTAAGTCATCTAAGTTCAGACCCCTCCTGAGATATCATAAACAAGTCAAAATGAAACTAGATAGTTTTATCTTCTCAAGCCCCTGAAGTTTTGTCTTCTCTGCTTACAAACCCTATCTCAAGGCTTACCCTTGCAGGAACCTATACTACCCCTGTAGTATTCTGCCTACTTGTCTGTCTACATACCCTAACCCTGGGCTTTACTCCATTAGAATCTCCCATATTATCTCTCTCTTCCAAATGAGCTCATTCAGTCTATTTATTATGGCTTAGCTCTGCCCCATCTGGTCAGGAGCCAATTAGCTACTCTTCTCCGCAGATACAAAGCATTACTAGTTGGGTGCATTTGCTAGCCTCACAGGTGATGGGTGTTAAATCCCATCACACCATCACTCAAGCATTTTTCAGCCTGTTCTAACCTAGTAAAAGGTGCTTTGGGCTTACCTCTGACCTACCAGGTTCAGTGACCTGAACTCCGCAGGTAGAAAGAAAAACATGAAGAGGAGACTTTGCTGGGAAATAAAACAGAACTTAGGAGGGAGGGTGAGGAAGAGAAACCTCAAAGAGAGAACGAAGAAAAGAGAATTGGAGAGAAGAGGTGAAGAGAAGAGAACTGGACGCAAAGGGAAAAGGAAGGGGAGACTGTAGAGGTGGAGAGGATAGTATTCCCCTGCTGGCATACCAAGATGGGGGGTAACAGAAGAACTAGCATGTAAGAAGGCAGAAGGGAGACCTAGAGAGGAAACTGGGCAGAATGGAGATCTGATTTCCTCTTGAGTCTTTCAGCTCTGTGCATTCAGGCCTCCCCCCCAGTGCTGTTTCCACTATCCTGCTGTCACCACATCTAAGAGGGGAGCATATGTGGGGTGCCTCTTTCCCAAAGATCTTTGATCATAAGTGCTTCCCCCTCCTTACCTATTTGGAAACAGACCACAGTTATGCTGCGCCTCTCTAGGAACAGATCTGAAATGTAGGGCTCCTGTTTTTGAGGAGGAAAGGATATTTGCCCCTCTAAAGGATAGCACATAGCTCTTATCCCCAAAATATAATCTAGCTGTCCCCTTCAATAGTGTGCTTGTCGAAAGCCCCCTTTCCTCCCCCTAATGTAAAATGTCCTGCTGCCCAGGGGTCCAGTGACAGTAAAGACGGCTGGTTATGTGTTTAATTTTCTCCTGTACTGGAAAGTATTACCCTGAGAATAAAGAGAGTTGCAAAAATCCTTCTCTTGTGGTCAGTTTTCCTTAGCAAAGCTAGCTTGGGCTGTAGGGGAATCTTCCTTCAACAAAGAAAACATTTTTTGCAACCTGAAGTTACATAAATAAAAACCACATTTAAAAAACCATAAGTCAAATCATTTTCTAAACACACACACTCTCTTTTTTATATGCATTGACCTTATCTTGCTAGTCATGGCCTTTTGTTGTGGAGAGCCATTGCTATGTTTGACACAGATAGTTTGAAACAACTAAAACCATGCTGTGTACCACCTTCCTATGGCTACAAATCTCTCCAATCCCTTCCCATTAATGCCTGCAATGCATTCACAATGCCTACAAAACATCTTAAACACTGTTTCTAAATGAAACATCATGCTTAGAATCACAGTATAGGGGAACTGTCAACACTGATTTCCTTTCTTAATGTTTTAGTTAAATGGTCTAACTTTTTTTTTTTTACAAGCATCTAACTTGTCAATTGATAGTGTTTATTCTTGGCTATTATTTTTAAGGAAGCCTACTTTGGCCCCAGTACAAACATCCCATTTGCTGGAGGCTGGTCTTTTGTCTCGCAATCTGATACACAGAGTCTATTGACTGGTCCACTGCTCACGCAGAGATGATCTTCTCCAGATACAGAGATCAAACTTTCACTGGACTCCATTCATGCTACAGGGCTAGGAACCGCTTTGTAAAAGAAATCTAACCCCATCCAACATGCTGGAGAAATTAAAAATCAAAGGGCCACCCCCTCAGCTGGTGCAAATCGGCCTACCTTGATTCAGTGGAGCTATACCGATTTGCACCAGCTAAATATCTGGCCCATTGTGTACTGCAGTCCAATGAAAGACATGGATGAAGTGATGCGGATTTACACCACCTGAGGATCTGCCCTCCGGGTGCAGTTTTTTTTTCTTTAAAATACAACAAGGTCATGAAAAAAAACCAATTCTATTGCTATGGAAGTTGATGCAAAACTCCTATTGACTTCCATGGAAGCAGGATCAAGGTCTCTGAGGCAAATGATAGCTCCAAGCAGTTCATTTGCAGATTGAGTCTGGGAGGTGCTGAGCATCTCCCGAGAGTTACCAGTTACCCTGCAGTCCCACTGGGTTTTGATGGTGAGCAGCAGCTGGCAGGATCAGACCCAATGGAAAATGAGGGCATGCAACATTTCATCCTTGCGTTTTGTGCAAACTGCACACGCTGGGCCAGATCCTCAGCAGGTGTAAACAGGTGTGGCTCCAGTGAGGCAAATGGAATGCATTGAAGTCAATGGAGCTGGACTGATTTACACCAGCTGAGGATCTTGCCCAGTTTGTGGATACTGCTGACAGCACTAGCCAGCTTTACACCTTATTTTAATTTCATTTCTATATTCAACTGTCCTTGGCAAAGTGCAAACAAAACTACGGGCATGTGTAATCTTGTGCATAGCCAACGGAAGGCTGGGCAGATGCCTGGCTGAAAATTGTCCCCAGGAACTATGTGGGCCAGCCCTTTCTGAGATGAGATTGCTGCGGAAAACAGTGGGACCTTGGCCAGAGTAAGGACTGCAGGACTGGCCTTTATCCACCTCTCCACTGCAAGAAAAAGGAAAATGGGGCAGAATATCCCCAACCACAGCAGATGGGGGAATGGAGTCAACACAGCACATGTCCCCCACTTACCTGCCCATGAGCCTGAGGAACCCATTCTGCGCTGACTCCAGTAGGGCTTCGAGGGCATAGGAAGCAGAAGGGACCAGTCGCTCTTCTCTGCATACTCCCCGAGTGGCTGTGCATAACTTAATGCTGCTCAAAGAAGTGTTGACTTTACGTGTGCGCCTCTGTGGGATTGGGAGGCCGACGCTGCAAGGAGCCGAGCCACCTGCTGCAAGGGGCAAAGCATCTCCAGTTCTTATTAAAGTTAATCGGTGTTGAAGGCACATGGAACTTCCCCCAGAATGCAGGGACAACCGCAGAGCCAATGGCCATGCTGCATCAGAGCAGGGGCGACAGAGCAGAAAGGAGGCTCTGAGATCCATGGGACAGAACCTGGGTAGCCCAGCAGATTCTTCAGTGGCTCCTGGGCTGCGCCCCAACCCCCTGCAAAGACCTCTCCCTTATACCTAGACTTCTGGGAAGTGAAACTCATCGCAGTTCAGGAATCCTTTATCTATGTTTGATCCCTCCCAGCTCATGGGTTTGTTTGTGGGACAGGACATAAAGGTCTTGGCTATGTTTTCATTAGGCTGAGTGTAAATCTACTCCAATAATATTTTAATAGAATTGTTTGTTCCCACAAACAAACCCATGAGCTGGGAGGGATTAAACATAGATAAAGGATTCCTGAACTGCGATGAGTTTCACTTCCCAGAAGTCTAGGTATATATATATTCTATTAAACTATATATCTAATATTATATAAACATTATAACATATATAGTATATATAATATACTGTATATATTCTAATTATTATATAATATTATATAAGTATCATATATTAGCGTTGAGTACATAGGCTATTATTATAGCACTATATATACATATATATTTCAAAATATTTAAAACTATTCTTGGAGCTTTAAAATTTCTATTTACGTTTCTATTTAAAAATATTATTGGAATAGATTTATTGTTGTTACCCTAATTATATATATATAAACACATATTGCTTTACACCAGCCAAAAATTGTATTGTCCTGAAATACACACACACACACACCCATTTGACTGAGGTTACATATGAAATACTTTTAATTTTATTTTAATGAATAACTAAAATATTAATTCATCTCCCCTGGTTTAACCGAATAAGGCCTTGATGCTGCACCATGAGGTCAATGGGAGTTTGGCCATTGCCTTCAATGGATGCAGCATCAGGCAATAAAAGGGGGAAGGAAAATAAGAAGTAAATTGCAAAAGGATGAGCAAGTATTAGAGACAGGTTTCAGAGTGGTAGCCGTGTTAGTCTGTATCAGCAAAAAGAACAGAGACACCTCTGTTGTGGCACCTTAGAGACTAACAAATTTATTTGGGCATAAGCTTTCATGGGCTAAAACCCACTTCATCGTATGCATGCAGTGGAAGATACAGTAGGAAGATATATATACACAGAGGACATGAAAAAATGGGTGTTGCCATACCAACAATAACGAGAATAATCGGTTAAGATGGGCTATTATCAGCAGGAGAAAAAAAACTTTTGTAGTGATAATCAGGATGGCCCATTTCCAACAGTTGACAAGAAGATGTGAGTAACAGTAGGGGGAAAATAAGCATGAGGAAATAGTTTTTACTTTGTGTAATGACTCATCCACTCCCAGTCTTTATTCAAGCCTAATTTAACGGTGTCCAGTTTGCAAATTAATTCCAATTCTGCAGTTTCTCGTTGGAGTCTGTTTTTGAAGTTTTTTTTGTTGGAGAATTGTGACTTTTAGGTCTGTAATTGAGTGACCAGGGAGGTTGAAGTGTTCTCCGACTGGTTTTTGAATGTTATAATTCTTGACGTCTGATTTGCGTCCATTTATTCTTTTGCCTGGAGACCATCCGGTTTGGCCAATGTACATGGCAGAGGGGCATTGCTGGCACATGATGGCATATATCACATTGGTAGATGTGTTATCAGAGAGATCCCTTAACACTGAGGACATCCTTTATGTGTCACTTTATAAATATAAAAGGGGCATGCAAAAAACAATGACTGAAAAAACCTTAAGCCTCATATGCCCCTCTCATGTATCTTCTTTAGCACTCTTGCATTCAGTGTGAGTGTAATACGAACAGACCTATCCACTTACAAAAGCTCCGCTCTTCCCACCCGCCTTGTTTGTTATTTTATGTGTTTCTGCATCATTTGCAGAGTTTGCTTTGATCTACATTCCTCCTGGATGTGCAGTTTCCTTTTCGGCTACCAAAAGGAAAACTATTGGGTTTGAAAATGTGCTTATTTCGAAACTTTGCTGGCCCCAAATACCTATAAACGAGCAAAGCTCAATGTTTGCCATTCTCCATCACCGGCTACCTTCCCTTGAGGGAAGCCCACTTTGAAATAAAGAGGCCTCTTCATACATCTATAAATGGTGGGGCTAGATTCTCAGCTGGTGTAAGTGACTTTGACTTTGACTGAGGTTTGCCCTTTTACACCAGTATAGAATTTGACCCGTGATTTTTATTGAAGAGCAATCCTGAAAAGCCCAGATTTCATTCCAGATATGAAATATTACAATGTGTATGTACTTTATTGCACTAAACCACCAGCAAAACAGGCAAATAACCGTTCTCTCAGCATGTCTCTGTTGTAGGCCTGATCTTGCTCCCACTGAAGACAATAGCAAAATTCTTATGAACTCAAATAGCAGGAAGACTGGCCCTATATTTTTTGCAATCTGATCGATAAACCCCTCGGCTACAATATGCGACGGTGAATATAAAAGCCTGAGCCATTGTAATCCTTACTTCTTTTCTAATAAGTATTGCGTGTTATCAACAAACTAGAAATAGTCCATAGACAAAACTGTTCATAAATAACAGGTAAACAATCTTCAAATGAGTATAGAAGGCAGGGCACATCCTTGGAGTGACTCTTTGACTGGAAAACAGGATACATTCTATAAGAACCTTGCAGGACTATGGTCTCCAGGGAGAGTAAGAGATTAGACCTTCTTCTCTATGGGTTAGGCAGCAGGAGACAGCTTGGGAAACTGCTTAGACAAACAAAGAGCTAGAGAGAGGAAGGACAGTAAGAAATTGCCTCTGTGTCTTTAACAGAATCCTGACTTCATGTCGAGCTTTGCTGCGGGAACTTTGTTTGAAATTGCACATAAACATCAGGCAACATGACAAGATAGTTGCAGTTCAGGAGCAACCCCTCTGATGAGAGTCTATCCAACCACTACGAATAGTCTCAGCCAGAATATCCTTTTGAGGCATGTTCCCTCCAGTGAAAGTGACCAAAAACATGGACATTTCTACACACACACACCTGCAGCTGATCTATAATCCATTTGATCCAGGCTAGCCCAGATACTGGGGGAGGGCTATCATTTAACAAAACGCTATCTAGTTTTTGTCTTATGAGGGTCAGGATGATAAAAGTGTCAACCTGCAATAAAAGGGGGTGGTGTTCCTTGTTTAAAATAAATTTCTTCCCAGAAATGTATTTATATTTTATGCAGAGGAAATGTTGGTCCACGGGGAAAGAATAACTCTTCTGGCAAAATGTCTTTGTGAGAAACTTTCCAAACAAAAGAAGGCAAAGTAGAGTGGCTGGCCATGCAGGCTAAACCCCCACTGAAGACCCATTGCTACTAAAATATATCTTAGGACACTTCCGAAGAGTAACTAGAGAAAAACACAGGTTCTCATGGATCAGTACCTGAATGATAAGTTCTGTGTAAGAATAGCTCTCCTTCTCGCAGGGCTAAACAGGGCAAAGTAAAACCGAAGTAAATATACTGAGAAATGCGTTCATATCCACAAAGGGGCTATTTTCATTGCCAAGTAGCTTTGCTTGCCAGAGGGTGATATGCATAAGTAGGGCCCAATCCTGAGCTGTTCCGTTATGAACATTTTTCACAAAACCATCGCTCTGGCCTCTCAGGTGTTGCCCTCAAAGGAAACCTGAACACCACCTTCAAAAAACGAGCCTGGGAACTTAAATTCAGACCTTTGCTAGACACTAAAAATCATGGTCTTAATAAAGACACTGGATTAATGGCTTATTACAACAATCTGTAACTCACTAGCCCCCCTTTTTGGTCCTATGACTGGTGGCGTTATCAGGCCACTTCACCTTGAACGGTCTTTTACAATACGTGAGAGGCAAAGGGGCGGGAGGGAATATCTTTTAGTGAACCAACTTCTGCTGGTGGGAGAGACAAGCTTTTGAACTTGCGCAGAGCTCTTCTTCAGGTCTTAGAATAGGTGTTAAATGACTTATGCAAAGCAATCTGTCCCACCTTGTATTTCCCAGACCTGAAGAAGAGCTCTGTGTAGCTTGCAAGCTGGCCTCTCTCACCAACAGAAGCTGGTCCAGTAAAAAATATTACCTCACCCACTCATTCCAGGCCTGACCAAATACTCACTCCGGGCCTGATCAGAAGCCCACTGAAGTCAATGGAATTTAACTCTAAGGGGCTATGGATCAGATTGTTTCAGATACTGATATATGATAACTTGTGTTTTTCTGTACTTACTCTTCTGTGTATTTAACTATATCTTAAAAATAAACTTCATAAAGAATATAGATAGATAGATAGATAGATATAAATACTGATGATGTTCTGTGCAAAACCTGCTGTGATACAGACATATTTAAAACCCAAAAATATTTCCATTAGTTAAAGCACCATATTGTATGTAGTGACATGACTTGTTCCGCCCTGAAGAGTTGTTACAACTACCCACGAACTTACTGGTAGTCTACCAATTGGATTTGTGAAGCGGCAAAAGCTTTGGTGTTCCCATGCAAAGAATGCTGATACAACTCATCAATTTCTGCCAGAGCTGTCATCCTTTCTCATATCCACATGATATATGCCATTGGAAAGCACAGGCCTGGAGACTTAGATTGTAAGCTCTTTGGGGCAGGAACCGTCTTTTTGTACTATGTTTCTACAACATTCAGCTCAACAGATTTTCATCCAGGACTGGAGCACTAGGCACTATGGTGATATAAATAATAAGCTATAGTAATACGGAGGAGCGAGAAGGTTTTAAACAAAATGATGGTACTGTAACTAGATACCATCTGTCACATCCATGCCTCTGGATACTGCTCCATATCAAAATAAGATCTTTATTTGGCTATTGAAACTGGCTTACTAAACTAAGAGACAATCCTTGCCAGTGTACAGTAACCACTGACCAAGGCTTAGGTGGAACCATAAAGACCCTATCTCCTGCAAACTTATTGAAAACTGCTGGGAGGAAAAAAGAACTCTGAAAACCGAGCCCTGGGGCTGCTCCCCAGACCAGGAGCCGCAGAACCCGAGCGCGGTGATGCGGCCTGGCGCCCTCCCGCCCAGGGCTCCTGCAGTGGATGCATGCGGGCAGCAGCCCCCGTGCGCCCCCGGCTCCCCCCCTCGCCACACTCGGGCTCTGTGGCTCCCGAGAGTGTGAGCCGCCACCGTTGCCCCTCCCAAAGCAGGCTCAGGGCCCCGTGCTCCAGCAGCGGCAGCTCACGTGCCCAGGAGCCTGCTGCAGCTGCAGGAGCCCCTGGGGGGCGCCAGGCCGCAGCCTGGGCAGGAGGAGCGGGGGCTGCGGCTGCTCCCTGCTAGTGGCGCCACCGCCTTTGCTGCCCCCCCTGTACCATGCCAGCTCCTCCATGGCTGGGGCTCGCCGCCCCCGCAAGCCGATGCTCTGGCTCTCCGGTGCCTCCGGAAGGTGGCTCCTCCCTGCCAAGCCAGGACACCGCTTTTTGACGCCCCCAACCACTTGACACCCTAGGCGACTACCTAGTTTGCCTACTGGTTGCACCGGCCCTGGGCCCCCACCATGTTTTCTCTCCCTTTCCTTTCCCAGTCTTCTACTCCACACATTCTCCCTCACAATCACACCCTATCTTGTTGGATCAGCTCACATTCTTCAGTCTCTCATGTGCTTTCCCCCTCTTTGCGGATCCCCTCAGTCTTCAGTGTCTTTCATGCCCCCTCAGGCCTAAAAATACACTCTGTGTAGGCCTTGGAGTTCTCTGGGGGATAAAAATGGCCAGCCAGTAGAGTTGACCCCAACTGGGCCTACAGTTGGGTTCAAACCTGGGACCTTTAATACTAAAACCAGGAAACTGCCACTTGAGCTAAAAGAGGAGCTAACTCCATTTACTGACAGCAACTATCATCTCCTATCTTTTTCTATGGACCAACCAGTGGAAGAGGACAAGCATCCAGTCTCTCCTCATGTGTGCTGCCTCATTATCACCAGTCAAGACCTTGCACCTGACAACTAGAATCCTCCACAGATGAGGTAGAGGAGAACCAGTGGACAGGAACGTTTCAACGGTGTTTTCAGTTGCTCTCATTTGGTAATATTAATTATTATTATTTATCTTGCGGTCACCCACTGAGGCCCTCATCAGGATCAGAGCCTCATTGCCGTAGGCACTGTAAAAAAAGCATAGGGAGCCATAGTCCATGCTCTTCAGATCTAATAGTCTAGGAAGTTGAGGGTACGGTGGGGATCCTGACAATGAATATGATCGGTGCCCCCTGCCCTGGTCATCTATCTGTTCTCAACCGGAGATAGGTGCATGCCTTGGCGTACTCAGAGGTCTTCCAGGGGCTACATCAACTCATCTAGATATTTGCCTAGTTTTACAACAGGCTACATAAAAAGCGCCAGTGCAGTCGGTACAACCTAAAATGTCACACAATGACTTGTTTATACTGTTCTATATACTATATACTGACATGGAAGTACAACATTTATATTCCAATTGATTTATAATTATATGCTAAAAATGAGAAAATAAGCAATTTTTCAGTAATAGTCGCTGTGACACTTTTGTATTTTATGGCTGATTCTGTAAGCAAGTCGTTTATAAGTGAGGTGAAACTTGGAGGTACGTAAGACAGATCAGACTCTTGAACAGGGTACAGCAGACTGGAAAGGTTGACAGCCACTGCTCTAAGTAGTGTTGCTTCCCTGGGGCTGCCTTGTTTCACTCTGGGAGCTCTGCAAATGAACAATTACGCCTCCTTCATGGACTTTATTATTATTATCTGTATTGTGGGAGCCCTTAGCGGCCCCAGTCCTGGAACAGGGTCCCATTGCCCTCAGCACTGTACAAATACAGAACGGTCATTGCTCCAAAGAGCCATCTCCTTATAGGATCAGGGGAAATTTCTGGTCTCTGGGCAAGAGTTAAGATCTCTTGAATTACAAAAACAAACAAACCGGGGAGGGAAACATCTCTAAGATAGGGAAGCTGACAGCATGAAACACCATGGGCCACATACATAAAGAACAGATCAGTAAAAAGCGACAGAGACTCCTGCGGCACCTTATAGACTAACAGACGTACTGGAGCATGAGCTTTCGTGGGTGAATACCCACTTCATCAGACACATACATAAAGAGCAGATCTGTAAAAAGCGACAGAGAGTCCTGTGGCACCTTATAGACTAACAGAAGTATTGGAGCATGAGCTTTCGTGGGTGAATACCCACATAAAGAGCAGTATCTTCCACCCAGGCCGCACCTACCATCTTCGGCACTCTCAGTACCACAGCTTGAATCATTAAAACTGATCTACTTCAGTGATTAGGCTGATCCAAGGCGAGGGACGGAGCAGGATTTAAAGGGGAAGGGAGAGGAGAAAAGTCTTTTAACACTTGGAACATATTGGCTTGGCAGAAGGAATTGGTTAGCTCAGGGGATTAGTAATGGAATACTGAGCCCATCAGCTCAGGGTGACCAGAATGAATACGACCCCAGGTCAGGAGAGATCAAAAGCTGTTGCTATTTGGTGGCTTTATGCGATAAGTTGGTGGTCTGACTCCAGCTCCAATTGGACAAAGTGTCCAGACCAGGGCTGCCCAGAGGATTCAGGGGGCCTGGGGCAAAGCGGGGAGCTGCGGCGCTTGTACTCACCCGGCGGCGGTCTGGCTCTTTGGCGGCACTTCGGCGGCGGGGGGGCCCTTCAGTCGCTCCGCATCTTTGGCAGCACTGAAGGGCCCCCCGACACCAAAATGCTGCCGAAACCTGGACCACCGCTGGGCCAGAGCTCGTGGGGCCCCTGCGGGGCTCGGGGCAAATTGCCCCACTTGCCCCCCCTCTGGGCAGCCTTGGTCCAGGCCCCTAAAACTAGCAGTAGCTAGCACCACTTACTAGAGAGGCCAAGGAGTGAATGGGTGTAGAAACTGAATGACTTGAGGAAGGATGGCCCAATGCTAGCCTGGGATTTGGGAAACATGGGTTCAATTCCTTGCTCTACCACAGACTTCCCTGTCTGAGACGTCACTTATCCTCTTGATGCCTCAGTTCCTCATGATCTGTCAAACGGGGAAAGTGCACTTCCCTCCCTCAGTGGGGTGTTGGGAGGATAAATACCTTGAAGATGGTGAGATGCTCAAGCCTGGTCTACACTAGGCGTTTAAATCGGTTTTAGGAGCGTAAAACCGATTTAACGCCCAACCCGTCCACACCAAGAGGCCCTTAATATCGATATAAAGGGCTCTTTAAACCGGTTTCTGTACTCCTCCCTAACGAGAGGAGTAGCGCCAATATCGGTATTAACATATCGGATTAGGGTTAGTGTGGCCGCTGATCGACGGTATTGGCCTCCGGGAGCTATCCCACAGTGCACCACTGACCGCTCTGGACTGCAATCTGAACTCGGATGCAGTGGTCAGGTAGACAGGAAAAGCCCCGCGAACTTTTGAATATTTCCTGTTTGCCTAGCGTGGAGCTCCGATCAGCACGGGTGGCGATGCAGTCCAAAATCAAAATGAAAAAAGAGCTCCAGCATGGACCATGCGGACGTGATCGCTGTAAGGGCAGGCAAATCCGTTCTATCAGCGCTCCGTTATAGAAGATGAAATTCAGAATCATTTTTAAAAATTCTCCAGACAGAACCCGGAAGTTCCAAGGGGCGGGGGAGGCTGCGGGAACTATGGGATAGCTAGGGAATAGCTACCCACAGTGCAACGCTCCAGAAACCGACGCTAGCCTCGGACCGCGGACGCACACCACCGAATTAATGTGCTTAGTGTGGCCGCGCGCACTCGATTTTACAAAATCTGTTTTACAAAACCGGTTTATGCAAATTCGGAATAGTCCCGTAGTGTAGACGTACCCTCAGTTAGTGCAGTGATGGAGGCCACGTAAGTATCCAAAATAGCTCGCCTCCTGGCCCTAGAAGTGGTGAACCAGGTCAGGATACAGAGGGAGAGGGAGAGGGAGAGGGAGGGGTGTGTGTGTGTGTGTGTGTGTGTATGTGTGAGATAACCCACCCCAAGGCTGTCCATCCAGCCCCATTCAAGGGCAATACATTCACTTAATAAAATGTATCTTCCACAATGAAAGTGCTGACTCTGTGCTTCAGTGCAGTGGTAATGAGGAGTCAAGCTGCCACCAGCTTTTACATGAACCGTAATGCACACGAAACAGCTACGGCGTGTGTTAAGCAATGTGGAACTAGATGATTATAACAGTCCCTCATGGACTTGACATCCAACAGTCTATGAAATCGAAGAGGGAATCGTGAGGCAGGATATCAGCCTGCACAGCCCAGCGACGGGGCCTGATGTGGCAGGGCAAGAGCAATCCCTATGGTCTTCTACCACATGAGGTTGGGAAATGGACATTTCGCCTTCTTCGTGGCGCCTTCGGGGTACGGCGGGAGGTGCAGGTGACTGTAATAACAAACCCAGTCCACCCTCAGAACACTGCCGCTGACGGGTGCGAGCGCGTGAAGGATTCAGAAACACTAGCGTTTTCAAACTGGATTAAGTCTTTCAAACGCTAATAGGTTTCCAATGAGCCGCAGTGCTGCTGCTGCTGCAGCTGCTCTAATTGGAGAATAAAAGAATGCAGGCTTTGTGTCTAGGGACCTGCTATTGATCCGAGCGGGAGGTGGGGGTGGGGGGGTGATGAGAGAAGGAGGTTATCCCCCTTTGAGCTGGGGGGGGGGCGTTCTTTTCAAAGTCACATTAGCTAGTAGTAACCACAAAGCCGACGAGCTGCTCTATACAGGATTGCACTTGTTGAGGACTAACAGCATCAACAAAAGAAAGTCTCTGTTGCCTTGTGCAACTCGCGGCATTGTGGGCCCGCGAGACTCAACAGATGGGTCTCGAGGCTCCCTGATTAGGAAACAAGTTCCCTCCCCTTGCATCTGGTCCCTGACCCCGCCTTGCGCTCTTCAGCATATCAGGCTCACGGATTCCTTAGCATGTGCTCCCAAGAAATATCCTGGGGAGCCACAGACTTGAGTTGCAATAGGAGAGGGTTGTCTGCTAGGCTGATAAAACCTTCCCACCCACGCATCCGCCCCACCCCCACTCTCCCCAGGGAGGAGAAGGGACAATAAAGGCAGCCAACCAAAACCTCATTTTTAAAGGGGCAGGTGTGGAATTGCTCCTATGCAAATCGGGGCAGAGACCCATTTGTTCCCCTCTGCCACAGTAAATAAAAATAATCATTATGGTTCTCAAATGAAAGCAACACACCGATTAGAGAGCTGGGAGATTTGGGGGCTTGACGTTTGAGTCCTGGGCCCTGATTCTAATCTCATGTACATCAATGTAACCCCCTGTCTTCAATGGAGTTACTTCTGATGTAAGCCCTGATTCAGCAGTCCATCACTATTCAGAACAGCAGGCTGACTTGAATGGGGGTGGACTTAATCATGGGTTTAAATGCTTTTGTAAGTCAGGGCCCTGGGCTAAGCGAGGGGAGAATCAGCTCCCATGTGTTTATAAAGACAAAACAGAAGACAGGGAGGAATGAACACAAAAGGTTCAAGGTGTTGCAGGAAGATCAATTGAAGACTGTCAAACAAACAGACTGGTTGGCACTGTTTTGTCATCTCACCCAACCCTCCCATTTCAGAGGTGAGGTCCTTCCCCTGGTGCCACCAGTCCTTTCTCCCCTTCTCCATTTCCCCTCAGTCGTTCTCACACCTCAGCTCTCCTGCTAACGTTCATGCGTATGCCCGGGCACTTTGATCCCAGCAGCCTCCAAAGCAGGGTGAGAAAAGGTGACTAACAGATTATATTGGGCACCCAGAAGAACTTTTACAAACTATGCTTTACAAATTCCGGAGCTGCTCCCATTGAATTCAATGGCAAAACTCCCAGTGAGTTCAATGAGAACAGGATGAGGCCCTACTGAATGCAGCTGGCTCTAGGATGGAGTGCAACAGCCAACTAGAACACAGCATTCTGCCTATCAGTGGAGGTGGGGGAAGGGAAATGTTAACTAAGGACACTCGGTGAACCCCTCCTGTTATGGGGCCCTGGTGTCCATCCGTATCTATGGCATTTTTAGTATCCATTCAGAATGGACACGGTTTGGGATTTTAAGCTCCCATTTGAAGGACCCACACAGAGTAAGCTGCATGGAACTCAAGTTATCTACCTGGGAAGAAAAAATGACTGAGGCCAACTCCAATGGGATTTGGCCAGTAGTTCCAGGCGGCTGAGACCACTCACATACTCCACTCACCTTGAAGCTTCAGTGCACGTTGGAAATGGTACAACCCACTTTTAAATGATTCCCTTTGCAATGACGGGCTTTAGCTGAGTATGACATTCAGAACAAATGCTGGCCTACAGCTGTGGCATGCCGTTTTTCAACTCTTTGCCCAACAGTCAAGCACTGGCCATGCCACTATGGATGGCTACATACCCTTTGGGGCCAATGCTTTGTTCAAAACATTTACCTCACCCAAAAAGTAGCTTCTGGCAGCCAGCTGCATGCCGCCAATGCCGAAGGACTAGGTAAGCATATGCCATCATGCCTCTGTGGACATTTTTAATTTCCTGGGGAAACATTTTCAGTGCAGCCTGGCCAGGGTGTTTTTTGGCAAGAGTGTTTCAGGATCTGGGCCTGGATTACTTAAACACAGGCCTAACTTTAACTGTGATTACTCTTATGCGTAAATGTTGGCCCCAGGGCCTTAGTGATCATATTGTTCTAAATGCATCCCTGGGGCAACTCCACGTACATCATTCATGAGGAATAAATGTCACCAGTATGTGTAATATTGTATCAGCCACGGGTAGAAATATCCTGGGCAAAAGAGCGTAAGCAACAGAACAACTACCATGCACGTAAATTTCAAATTGCTAGCTACATCCCTGTTCTTTATGCTCATTCCCTCAGCGTTGGGAAGCACTCCAATATTGTTCAGGTGAACTGCTCTCAGGATCTTCTGAGATGAAGAGAGCACACAACAAATATATCAGAACGCCTCAATCAAACAGAAATTCAACATTAGAAAGAGAGAGAGAGAAAATATGAAAACAGCGGAACATTTTCATGCTTCAGTTACAAATACAATGAAACTTGATCTCAACAACTATTGAAAGAACTAGTAGGATTGGCCAATTGAAGTGATCTTCAAATAACAATGGATAATTAGAAAACTGAAAAGCAGGAGGTGTCTTAAACCAGGGCGCTGCTTATCAGAGATGGTCTTTAGCACAGGTTTCACTGCCGTCACATTTGCAATGGACCAAGAATAGCTGAGGTTACAGTTTATCAAATGCAAGCGGCATCTTGTCCCTGATAGAGATGCCAGTACTGCTCAGTGTCACGGTCCTTGCACCTCCTGTAGGCTGGTCTGATTTGATAAGATGTACCCCTAACCAGAACTAAGACTTTCACCTCAGCTCTTCTTTGTTTTCAGAACACAGAGATTTGTGATGATCCGATCACTGATGTGAAAGAAATCAATTGTGGATGAAGAATAACATGACAAAGAAATTATTTCACAGGTCAATGTGGAGGCTTCCCTTGCTTAAAGGATTAGCACATAAACAGCCATAAAAGCCATTTTTACACACAAAAAAACATAATGGTAAGGGAGAAACTGTATTATTTTCCTTGGGGAAATAACCGTTCAGAATAATAGTTAATTACAGCTGGATAAAGTTTTAAGGTCGTTTTTAATGCACCTTTCCTCACAACACCCTGTGAGGTACAGATGGGCAACTGAGGCACACAGAGACTCAAAGGACAGATTTTCAAAGTCACAAAATCATTAGTCACTTTTGAAAATCTTGGCCTGAGGCTATAGGTTTAAAATTCTGCTGGGTCTGAAGAATTGCAGAAGTGTGTTATTTAACAGGAGCAGAGAGTCCTGTTGCACCTTATAGACTAACGGACATATTGGAGCATGAGCTTTCGTGGGTGAATCCGATGAAGTGGGTATTCACCCACGAAAGCCCATGCTCCAATATGTCCGTGAGTCTATAAGGTGCCACAGGACTCTTTGCTGCTTTTACAGATCCAGACTAACATGGCTCCCCCTCTGATACTTATTTAAAAGGATTGTTTGGCCAGTTGGTGAGCAGGATCTTTGTCTCTAAAACCTCAGCAGCTGGCCCAACTTTTCAAATACGGTTATTTTCCTCTCTCTTCCATTTGTTAAACAGAGTGTAATTAGGGGAGTGGCCTACACATTAAATATTTCCAATTAGTTTCCGACTGTTAAATGATTATGGAAGTGTAATTCCCATTCCATTCAGGTGATGACAAGCTCTAAAGGAGTTCAGTCTCACTTTGTAATTAGAGAAATTAGCTTTCTAAGTTTAGATCACTCAACTGTGCAAATGGGTTCATCGGGTGGAATGTGTTGCTCTGAAATGTGTGTCAGCCAGCCATGAAGTGGCACAGGCACAATCGCTGTATCTGACACTGCCTTGCTTGCCCAACCGGAGGGGTCAATTTCAGGATAATAGGAGGGAAAGAAAGTGTTCAGGGGGCATTTATGGACATGACTTTAACTAGAAGGCAGCCGTGACTCAGTGACATGGCGCGTAGTTTTGCAAAAGGCTGCATTTTGCAAAGGGAATGCAACCCCAAGATAAAGAATTACCTAGCGGGTGACACTTACCTTTCAACCCCACCCAACAGTGGTTGTAAATGAGGTTTGGACAGGAGAAGGTTGGAGGAAGAAAACTACCTCCGAACGTTTGGGTGGGGCATGGCGCTATTCTGTAGCCCCTCTACAGCCGTGCAATAGAGGCTTTGACTAGCTCACACCCTGCCACGGGAGGTTTCATGACCACTATATCCATGTGATTGTTGACCCAAAGGTTAGCCCCTCTCCTGAAAGCCAGTCTATACTGGCCAATGCAGGGCTGGCACAGAACCCAGCCCCCACGATCCTGTGTGGAATTTCACTGATCTGCACCAGACATCAACAGGAGTTTTGCCAGTGACTTCAGTGAGAGCAGAATCAAACTCCTGGCTGACAAATTTTGAGAAGAGCTGTTCTTAGTTTGCCCTTATATTGCATGATTTAAGGCAATCCTGGGGGATTGTTTTTAGCTGTAATCCAATGAGTCATAGAACTTTAAAAGGAAATTACAATTTCCCTAATGCACAAAAGAATTGATTTCATGACCCCAGATCCTTGCAACCCAGACACTCTTTCTAAAGGCCATGATTCTGGTCCTACTGAAAACCGGGGCATACTCGCAGTGACTTCAATGGGAGCAGGATCCAGATGCTATATTAGGAAACTGATTCAGATCTGAAGTGCAGCATTACATGTAACACTGGCCCACAGCCTGCTCCATGTTTATAACTGTTAACGTGGCTGTAACCTAATTATGTCAGAATGGGAAGATTAGCAGGAAGTAACTTTGCACAATGCAAAAAGCTCTGAGCCAAACCGTGAAAGGTTCTGAGAACCCATATCTCCCACTGACCTCCAGGGAAGTTGTGCTGGGTCCATATCTTTTAGAATTTGACCCTACGCTAATCTGACATTATGACTGAGATTTTAAATACACTGTTATGGCTCCCAAAGCAACCACAATTCAGCTCCCTTGGGCACATGTAATATTTGTATATTACTGCATACGCTGATAAATGTATGTCACAGAAACCGGTAATGGGCTGGTGTAAATTGGCTTAGTGTTCTTGCCGTCAGTGGAGTTATGCTGATTTACACCAGTTGAGGTGCTGGCCCTGTGAGTCTAGTGATCAGAGGTGGGGACTGAGAGTTAGGTCTTCTGGGATAAAATTCTGACTTCACTAAATTAATGGAAAATTTGCCATTGACTTAGGCGGAGCCAGAACTTCACCCCTTCTTTCTATCCATCTCCACCACTGACACACTGCATGACTTTGCCCAAGTCACTTAATCTCTCTGTACCTTGATTTACCCATCTGTAAAATGTGTATTCTAATACTGATGGAGAGAGGTTTAATTCACTGATGTTTGCAAAACACTTTGAGTTGCTTAGACAAGCAGTTTTCTCTAAATGCAGTTACATGTGCCAGGTGACTGAGTCATGGATACTGTGGGAACCATAACTTTGCATTTCCTGAGTACTGGAAAGTACTCATCAGGTTGAGTAACCTTTCACTTAAAGCCCAGCCCCGGACATGCCCTTAAGGCACAGTGCATGCTAGCAGGCAGCAGGATAGTTAAAGCCCCAGAATAATGTTGGGTGAATAACATTGGAATTGAATGTGCAATCTAATGAGCACACACCCTAATAAGCACAGAAGTCAGTTCATCCTCCTCCAAAATGCAGTCACTTCATGGATAAAATACGAGTGTTCACCAGCCCCAGGAACATGACAGAAAACTTTAAGGCTAGAAGTGAAGAATAATGCATAAGTAAATCTTTAGCGTTCAAATCCTGTGATAATATTGCTACTATAGTATCAAACTCTTGTACTTGAGCTCACAACTGAATTAAAGGTGATCTGTGTGAAACTGATCCTACAAACACTTAAGCAAGTGCCTAACTTTAAGCCCATACTTAACATTACATATGAGAGTAGTTCCATTGACTTCAGTGAGACTACTCACATCCGTAAAGCTAAGTACATGCTCAGTGTTTGCACGATCAGGGCCTATGCATCTTTAAAATGTGGCGTTTGTTGTGTCCTGTGCTGAATATTCCAAATAGAAAAGATAAGAAGGAAACTAATTTTACACTTGCCTCTTTCTGGACCAAGAGCCTTTTAGCAATGACTATCTCTTCAAGTGAGATCCCATTGTGGACAAGGTCCTCATGAGCATGGAGAAGTCTGCTAGGTCCCTCTGTAGAGTAGTTTTGCAAAAGAATGTTGGTTATTATTGTATAGCCTCCTGCAAACTGGAATGCTAAAATATGGACTGAAATAGAAATGGTCCTAGTCCATTCACACCGTTTTGAAAGGCTAGCCTAAGTAGCCATGTTCACATGAATAAGTTCTAAGCAAACACTGATCCTGCAAACACTCAGGCATATACTTAACTTTATATATATAAGCAGCCCCAATGAAATCAGTGGTACAACTCATGCTTGCAGGACTGGGAACTAACAGCGTTTAAAAGGAGATTGAACCTTTCCGAACCCCCAGTTTTAGATGCACAGAACTTCTCATCACACCAGGTTTATTTTCTAAGAGGGTGATTTATCTGTGTAATAATGTCACAGTCCTATGTGTGAATGGATGTAAAATCACAACATATTGCATGCTACCAAGGCAGTACCAGGGAGAGGTACAATTGCTTTTTGGCTGGTTTTGTACTGAAACTATTCTCTCGAAAGGGAATCCTCTAATTATCTTATTCAGTAGCCCCAAACATGGCACATTTTAGAGCAGGCAAGGCCTGTGTTGAGAATACAAAGGTATTATTTCCAAATATGTAATTCACTTTTGCCCTAGAACTGAAAACAAGGAAAAGAATTTTGGTTCTGAGGTTGGCTTTTGCATTGCTGGAGGAACTGACCAGTGTACAGTACATCCTCTTAAACCAGGGTTCAATTAGGAGGTATTTCCCCCCTCCCCCCAGCTCCTGCGACCATGTGCTTGTGTCAGAATCTCAGCTTTCATCTAAAAAACAAAAAGAAAAGTTTCTAGCCCTCGTGATTGTGAAGAAAAGCAGGGAAGTGTGGCCAAGTATATGTAAGCCATACAGTGAGGCCTCCCTGAGTCTGCAGACAGCCTGAGACAATAACTGCGTGGACTACCCTGTGCATCTGGAGGGGGTGTTAACGCCAAGATCCACTGCTTTGGGAAGCCCTGCCGACACCCCCCCCCCCACACACACACCCCAGCAGAGGACTGTGTGTTTGGCAGAGGCAGCCTGCCGCGAATCACAAGTACTCTCTGAGAAGGGGGGTAAGCACTGGGTACCCCCTGCTCTTCTGGGGCTCCTCTGTGAGGATGGGGGGGAAGGGTTCACATACCCCTGCTTCTGCCTCTCTGGGAGAGGCGGGGGTCCCATAATGCCTGGGGGTGCGGTGCGGTGGGGGGGTCCCGGGCTGCTTTAACCCAGTGTGACTAGGGAATTCCCTCCTTGTCTCTTGCCTTCCCAATGGGGGGAAACGCAGCTCATACAAGAGCTGGACGGCGCGCCTTGCTGGCAGCGGTGCCAGCCCACTCCCCGTACAGCCAGCCCCCGGCAGACCTCTCCCCCCACCTAGGGCGACCAGATACCAAGTGTGAAAAATCGGGACAGGGGCTGGGAAGAAGCAGGAGCCTATATAAGAAAAAGACCCCAAAATTGGGACTGTCCCTATAAAATGAGGACATCTGGTCACCCTACCCCCAACTCCAGTGGCGCCAGGCCCGGTTGGGAGCCGCCTACACTGCACGGCGCCCAGTGCAGCGCCCTGCCCAGGGGATTCAGGCGCTGCCAGCCCGGTGCCTGCTTCCCCTCCCCCACCCCTAGTGGCGGCCTGTTCCAGAGCCCCCCGCCCGGGGCAGCCGTGTGAACCCAAAGCGGGCGCACCCTGAGCGCCTGGCTCAGGCCCAGGGCTGCAGAGGGCGGCCAGGCGGCGGGCTCGCTGCCCCGCCCACGTGGCTCCGGCTCGCACCGGGTTCTCCGGACCAGGCTCGCCCCTCACCGCGGCCCAGGGGCTGGCGGCTCCCCTGGGGGTCCCCCCCTCGTGTGCACGCCCGGGTCCCGATCGCGGAGTGTAAGGGGGGGGGGTTATTGGTGGTGGTGCGAGACAAGCCCCCAGAGGCTTTGCAACCTTTGGGCTGCTCCTGCTGCAGACACACGCGTGGGTCGGTCCGGCCCCTTCCTCCCTCAGTCTGGGCTGGATCCTTTCCCGGGGTCGCCTGACATCACGTTCCTGCAGCTGCCTAGGGCCGGTGCTAAGGTCCCCGGTGGATCCGCTACCTGGCTTCAGCTGGGAGCGGGCTTTGCGAGTCCCCTTCCTCCAGGCGGGGCTCTGCACCCTGGCTGCGCTTTGCATTGGCTTTGGGAGGGGGGCTGGATGGGACCTGCCCCTGGGCTGCACCCGAAAGGGTTAACAACCCCCCCGTTCCCAGCAGCAGCCCCTGGGGCTTCGACCGCCCCCTCCTGCAAGAGACACCGTGGCTGGCTGCAAGCGCCGTTCGCACTGCCCCGCTGCCAGCTAATCCGCATCCCCGCCCCGTACCTGCCTGCCATGGCTCTCACCTGCTGCAAAGCTCCCGCCCCACCCCTGCAGCTGTCACACTCCCCTCCCCCCTCCCTCCCGGGAACCAGGCGGTGCCACTCCCCCCCCCCTTCCCCTCCACCCTCCTCATGCATATTAATAGAGACGCATGCGCTGGCGGCGGCTTCCCCTCCTGCTGCCGCGGGATAGATGAAGCAGGCAGGCAGCGGCGGGGCTCCCAGACGGGCTTCCAGCTCCCTCTCTCTGTGCGCGTCGCATGTGTCCCTACTCTCGGGGGGGAGAGGGGGGCTCATTGTGCTGCCCTGACCGAGCGGTGGCAAGTGATTTGAAAGGAAGAAAAGGCTCCGAATAATTGCAATAAAAAAAGAAAAGAAAAGAAAAGAAAGGCGAGGGCGGCCGAGGCAGCATAAAAGGAGGCTGGGCTGCTTTGCATTGGAGATCGGGGCGCTATTGAGGAGCCGGTGAAAAGTGGTGTTGTTTTCCACTCGTGCATGCTCCAATCGGTGGAGTATATTAGAGTCGGGAGCAGCCGGCCGCAGCAGCAGCAGTCTCGGCGCGAGCAGCAGCAGCAGCAGCGTGCAAGGCGGCGGCATGCTCCGACCCAGGCGACCCGCCCTCGCCCCCCTGCTCCTCGCCTTGCTATGCCTGCGGGGAAAGGTACGTGAGCGCGAGCGCCCGTGGGGCTGCGGCTGCACCGGCCCCGGCCCCGGCCCCGGCCAGCCCCCCGCCTTCGCCGGGCTTCGTCGCGCTTGGCCCCGGGGTGGGCGCGGAGGGGGATCTTCCTCCTGCGGGTTCGCTGGGTCGCCCCGAAACGCGCCCTTGCCGCAGGCGCCGCTTATGTGCAACCCAACCCAAACCCCCCCCCCCCCAACAAACCTGAAAATCCTTAAACAATAGGCAAGTGCTGCAGACCAGGGGGTTTGGATTCATGTAGTGAGATTTAATCCCAGCTGGTGGGGTGGGGGATCCGGCCTTTAGCAGGATTTAATTGCTGCTCGTTTCCCGCTTTTGATTTTAAAAAAGCCCCTTACTGGGTGTGCAGGTCGCCCCTGAAGATGTTTTGCTTAACAAGGTTCATTGCGCTCTTTCCTCCCGACTGCCGTGCGCATCAGCGTGGGCTGCGTTTTCCAATCTTAGCGGTGGCACCTGGTTTGGCTGCCCCTGTTTGACAGAGCCGATTCCCCCCCCCCCCCTCAATTCAGTTTGACTTCAGAGCCGGTGGCCTGGTTCCCCGACGGGTTTGCAGTGCCCCCGGCAGGAGCCGGAGCCGAGGCTCTGCTCTCACGCCCTGCTGATTCTCTGGGAGATGCAAGTCTGGCGCTTCGCGGGGTCCGCAACTCGCTTTAAAAAAAACCCTCCGTGTGGGACTGAGTCACCGGTGCTCTGCGCTCTCTCGTTACAGCCGCTTAAAGCAACCCGGTGACCCCCTTCTCTCCCTCCCTTTCTTGGGCTGCACAGGTGACTCGAGCGTCCGGACAGTTCGAGCTGGAGATCTTAGCCATGCAAAACGTCAATGGCGAATTGCAAAATGGGAATTGCTGCGATGGCCCCCGAAACCCAGGAGATAGGAAGTGCACCAAAGACGAGTGTGATACGTATTTTAAAGTTTGCCTGAAGGAGTATCAGTCCCGGGTCTCTGCTGGCGGCCCTTGCAGCTTCGGCTCCGGATCTACTCCTGTCATCGGAGGAAATACCTTTAATTTAAAATACAACCGGAATAACGAAAGGAACCGGATTGTTCTCCCGTTCAGCTTTGCCTGGCCGGTGAGTCAATAGCATGCTGCGGGGGAGGGGTGCTCCAAGGTGCTCTGCATGGAAGCCTGTTCCTCTGAGTTGTAATGGGGGTCTTGTGAAGTCAGGGTGGGGTCCTACTGGGGGGATGGATCCTGGCTTTACAAAGAGGAAAGGGAGCCCCTAACCCAACCCTGTTAGTGCCTTACAAAGCAGATCCAGGTCTAGCTGGGTCAGGGGAGCAAACTCAGGATCTTTGCACTTTACAGCACCAATAAGTCGCTTAAGAGTTATAAGGTCAGAAGTTCACTCTCCCCCCTCCCCCTTTGCCAGTTAAGGCTTGTGCTGCAGCCAAAAGAGTGGCGGGACGGGGGCTGTCCAGTGATTCCCATATGAACTGTGTGTCATGACTGGCTCCCTTCCCTGGGAGTGTTTGGGGAAGCTGCCTGCCTTCCCCAAGGGGAATCTCATTGCAGGCCTTGGTGTTGGTGGAAGCTGCTGCTGCTATTTGCAAACAAGCTGCCAACTTCCCAGGGAATCTTGTTACAGGCTTCCAGGCACTTGCAGACTCCGGAAGCTAAATAAAGAGCCTGGGCTTAACTTTCCACCTTGGTACATTGCACTCTGCTCTCCCCCACCGCTGGATAGTTAGTTGGCTCTGGGTTCCCAACAGCTGGCTTTGCAAACTCAGTGGCAGGGCAGAGACCACAAGGAGGTGGGGCCCAGGGCCATGTGCTTTGCTAGAACTGTGCTGCTAGACTCCTGGCAAAGCCTCAGCGCAGAGAGTGGGGAAGGGGCTTAAATTCTCAGTGTTTCTGGAGCTCCCCATGACACCCCCCCACCCAACGCTATGATTCTGAAAACTCCAGGGTGGTTGAAAATATCTACTGGAGCTCTCTTCCGGACAACTCTGGCCGAACGTAAGCCCTGAATATAGTCAGTTCTCCAGATGGGTCATGAAACCACTGCTTGGAATACAACAGCTGTCTATCCCACACTCCTCTTGCTATGTACCTGTCACGTGTATACTCCAGCTCTGTTAGGGTCTCCTAAACTGGCTAAGATTTTCAAAGCTGGGTGCTTAAATTTAGGACCCCCTCCCCAAAAAAACCCAAAACAACCCCTATTTCTCTAACCCCCCCCCCCCCCCCCCCCCCAGAGGTGCTGGGAAAGCATAGCTTCCCTGGGCCAGCTGAGTGCTCTGCATTGCTCAGTCAGGCCATTCTAACCTAGGTGCCTTAATATGGCTTTACTTTCTTTCCTTGCCCAAGGTCAGACTCCTAAAGTGCTCTTAACTGCCTGCTGGGAGAGGAGGGAGTGTCCTTTCCCATCTCCAACCCCTACCCTTGCTGGTAAGCCTGAAGCCTATGTAAGCTTTCCACCCTCTCCCAAGCTTGGCCCTTCCCCATGGGATAAGAACCAAAGGAGTTCCTGGAGCACCATCTCAGTCCCTCCCCCCAATTGTAGTGCAGGCATTGACTCCATAATCTCAAAGCAGGCAGCCAGCCCTGTGTGCTGAAAATGCCTGTGCTGCCTCCTACCTGCCTTTAGTGCAGTGGTTCTCAAACGTTTGTACTGGTGACCCCTTTCACATAGCAAGCCTCTGAGTGCGGACCCCCCCCTTACAAATTAAAAAGCACTTGTTTATATATTTAACACTATTATAAATGCTAGATGCAAAGCGGGGTTTGGGGTGGTGGCTGACAGCTCGTGACTGCCCCACATGTAATAATCTTGTGACCCCTTTGAGGGGTCCTGACCCCCAGTTTGAGAACCTCTGCTTTAGTGAGTGTCAGGTTGGGGGTTTTTGTTTCTCCCCCAAGACCTGAAGGCTGCAGGGATAAACCCAAGCCCATGTTTTGAAGCATTACAAAGTACAGTAGTATAGTTTGCACAACTGTGTTGGAAGTGTAAGCTCTCTTTTTTTAAATTGAGAAGTTTTATCTCATTTCAAATATGCCATTGAAAGGATCAAGGGTTTTGTAAAAATCTGTGGTATTTGAAGTACTGCCAGGGGCTGTGGTGCTTCTGCTCTGGGCTCTGACATTTTCACAAAGGTCTGGTTCATCTAGGGTGGCTTTTTATCTTACCTTTAAAAAAAAAAAAAAAAAAAACCCAAACCCTCAAGTGTGTTGAATTTTTAAGATCATTGATAACATGATCACAGATGTGCAAAAGATGAAGGCATTAAAAAACCAGCACCCTGACTGCATGTATTAGCTGGTCTCCACTTAGTGAAAGAATTGCTTCCATTGTCCTGTTAGCTGGATCTAATCAGGCCAGGGAATCCCAGGATAGTAACCATCTTTGCACCATCTCCTCTCAAAAGCCTTTTGGATGGTGTGAGGTTAGAAGGGCTGACTCCTATGGAAGAACTCTAATGAGTTGGTTCAGACCCTCCACCGAAAACAAGCTGTTCTAAGATTGAAGTGATCACCTACTTGGTCACTTATCCAACCTGCTTTTGCTTCCATGGGGAAATAGCCATTGTGATTCTTAAAGCATTTGAACAAAGGAATACTTAATGTGGCAAAGCTCTTGTTTGGACTAAAATTAGGCATGCAAACTATTTCAAGAGACCCTACATTTTTTTTAATATACTAACAGAATACTGAATCGCTTTTAATGTGGTGCTAATGTGACCCTGAAATGGAAACTTTGAGCCTACTCAATTCAATGACCACATTTGTGCTTGCTTTAAAACACTATTTTCTCCCTATCTTAAGCGTGAGGACAAAAGTTTGTCTTGTAACAATTTGTCAGATACAGATTTGACTTGTATACGCCAAATGGAGAATTCCATTGAAGGTTAACAGAAGGCAGAGCTTAAGCGTTAATCATATTGCCAAGTGGCAATTCATAGTGGCCTCTGAATATGCATCAGTTCTGTTATCTTTCTGTTTGAGGAAGGGCTTTTCTTGGACATTCCTGCTTTAGTGAGTAACATCAGGAAGCCTTGTTGCCTTGACTACATTTTTTTTTGACATCTTTTTTCCCATGCCAAACTGCTTCTTTGTGCCTTGTGTTGAAAATAGTTTTAAGACCATTTTTAGCTCTGTAAAGATTTTTATGCATTGGGCGGGGTTAAAAAAAAATCCAAGTTTGAGCTGATCACTTTAATTCTTAGACTTGGTTCCTAAAACGAACATAGATCTGAAGTGCTGGAACTCGCCTTCTAAGAACATTGCTGTTGTGTAGGTTTTGATCTGTACCCTTGTGAGTAATGGGAGTGAAGATAGTGGGCTGTAAATTCATTTAAGTGATTGGAGGCTTGAATAAGGTTGCTAGGCAACAGGGCAACGGACCAGCATGAAGGAAATAAAGACTACATCCAGAAAGCTGCACCTGCAGCCGTAAGCCAAAGAATGTGCAAATTGTAATGCCTCTTGAAAAATACAACTATACTCTAGCTAAATGCACGATTCATTTTAAGGCACCAGGAACTTCCTTCAGAACTTTGTACATCCATTAAACCCGTAGGGAAGTTTCAAACCAAAAATGTCCATGTTCCTTGTGTTGAAGTTTGTCTTTGCAGGTTATTGAGCATAATTCTGCTGTCATAAATGATCAGTCAGGATCCAAAAGGATTAATTTAGAATCAGTTATAAGAATGGCATTTTCCAAAATAGACTGCAAAATCTCATGGCTTCTCATGCTTTAAAGGAGCCCTGCATTCATTCAGCAAAGTTCAGCACTGGTTGTGTTTATGCAAAAAGATACCTTGGGGTTCACTGAGGCTATAAACATGAGGTGGGTCAAAGTTGGCCTCCTCTGTGGTGCCCATATTTCAGATTTCAAACTGCTTGTTTATCCTGAGAAATTAAATTGTGCCAACGTTAAATGATTACCAGGATCACAATTGTGTCAAGGCACCAAGAATCTGAGGTGTAAAAACCTCTAAACTGTTTCACTGCAAAACTTAAAAGTTCTGGATTTCCTATGTTTCTTTCACCCTTTGGCTAAGAAAACAGTTTTTTTTAAATAAGCAAAACTTATGCCTGTTCCTGAAGATGTGAAAGAAGCTGTTTGGACTGGCATTACATATTTTCTTCTAGCAGTCACTAGCCAGAAATATAAAGACTTTTTTGGGGGGGCGGGCGGAAGGGCTGGCTATCGGTTTTAACAGACGTGTGTAATATCAACATCCCTAATTTTAGGTAGTGTCTGCCGGCCAGGGAAGAAGAATATATCAACATTGGAACATGTGTACCACTTGAATTATTGGTAAACAGTGCTTTCCCCATCTGAGTGCCATGGTTTGAATGGGCACTGTTATCCAAAATGGAGTGTGTATTAAATAACATTCCGGAACATAACTGGCATCCAAATTCAAACTCTTCTCGAGGACTGTAGAGGAGTGATGTGTTTTTCGAAAGGTACCTCTTCCACTCCTAATCTGTCCCTTCTTTAGGGACTCTTCTGTTCCAATCCAGTCTTTGATTTCACCTTCAGTGTGCATCCATTTTATTACAGTTCCTATAGCCGTAGTCTGTCCATAAGTAAATCAGTCCCACTAACTATTTTTGTATGCAGGTTTTTGTTTGTTCTTTATTTTAAATAAAGGCTTGCGCTAGCTGACTTTGGTGGGAGCTGAATCAGGCCCAGGGTAGCCCTCCTTAAAGTGTATATGGAAGCTTCTTTAGATAGCATACATTAGGCACTGTCCTCTCATAACTTTTGTGTAGCTGGATGTCTGCCTTTGTACTGCATAAGACTAGATACCTTTTGGGTTAGCTTTCCTCAGGTTAATTGGAGCTGTGTGTCCCTCTATTTCATTATGGACTGAAGATTAGAGTGCAAGAACACTAATTCTTACTGCTATTAAAACTGATGATGCCGTTCATTACATGAGATGCTGCTATTTAGTCTCTTGACTAGAAATTAGTTTTTAATGAGAACAAGTTGCAGTTTTCCCAGGCTCAGGCCTAAAAATCTTATGGCACCTGTGGACTTCAGCCACTGTTCTTTAATACACTTTAAAAAAACCAAACAAACTGGGAACAGGATTGGTCTTAAAAACCCTGAATTCACACTTAGTACAGAATCACTGGCATTGAGGGTCTTTTAGTAAATGCCACTCAAACCAGTAACCTACATGCATCTTCTAGATGGGGAAGGATGTCGAAAGAAAACGGAGTGGTGTTAGTGTCTTGTTATTGCATGGAACTCGTGATTCTGTGGTCACTGCTCAACAGCATCAATTACACTCATTACTGTTGTAGTATCCCAAAGAAACTGTAAAATGTGGATAGAGGTGGTTAAAGTGGTTTGTAACTAGTCAAACATTGAGTCCTTTACCAGCTCAGCCCAGTTTTTATGCACTTGGGTAATAAGTAGAAAGGCCTCTTGTTCAGGCTTGCTCTGTGTGAACCTGACTGTTTTGCTTGGCTGGCTACTAGGTATTTTCTCTATTAACCTTGCCACCCTTTTGTAACTGGTGCATTTAATTATCACTGGGATGCTTTAAACAGGTAGGGAGAAGGACAAGAATAGTGGGTAATCTTATTGGGGAGGGTTTAAAGTGACCATTGACATCTTGGCCTACTTACTGGGTCTTTTTGGTGACAAGCGAGAGCTTTGTGGAAAAAATAACCTTGTAATCAGATAAGGCACTGATTAAAATGCTATTGTAATATGCTACCCCCTGCCGTTGAGATTTTCCCCCCTGCCGCCCCCCAAACTGAAGTCTGTTAAAATTGAGATGGCATAGTTTTTTAAAGATCTTTTTCTGGCGCATTGTTTGGTTAGTGCATTCTAGTGCTGTGATTAGAATACATTGTAGTCCGGCCACCCAGACGGAGGCATTGACTGCTAATATTAACCAAGAACAATAGCATGGCCATACTGACTGCAGTGAGGATTACAGGACATAATGGGGCCTATCCAAAAATAATGCTAATACAGGACAAGCAACAGGAAGCAGCAGTAGACTCAGCAGAGTTCGGCTCCCAGACAAACCATGGACTTACTTCACACAATGGCAACTTCAGCACATTATGTATTCACAGGATACTCATGATTCCAGCAGGCTTGCCAGATCAGAGATCAGCCTGCTTTATTGGATGCAGCACACATAGTTCGGATAGCGGTAATTTTGTGTCCTTCATCGTTTGGCAGGAGGAGGACAGCTGTATCACAGAGAAGGTCTTGACTGGTTCGGCTTGTGCTGTCAAGGAGAGAGAGGCTCCTGGCAGCTGCTAATGTAGCTGCATTTGTTTGTATGGCCCATTCTAATGTGGCAATCGAGTGGTTTTTACCTCTCTCAGCAGAGAGGAGACGGGGCAAAAAATTGCTCTATCAAGAGTGAAATGTGTTATCACATGGGCACGTTGTGATTGGTCCTCAGAGATGCTGCCCTGCATGCGGAGTGTGTTAATGTAACCTTTGAAGTTCTTGAAAGCCATGGCCTGTGGGAGGTGAGGTTACTGTCTGTCTAAACAAAGCCTGAATGGTATGCAATGCCATCTTGGGTACACAGAGTAAAACTTGTAGGGTTGTTTTATGTAGGAAGGCCCAGCGAGAAACTTGCAAGCTGCCTTGTGCTCAGCAAAGGAGACGAGTCTCTCTCTTGCTCCCCTCTTCCTTCTCCTGCTGAAGGGGCCATCCAATGAAATATGTCCAAACCAATAATATTCAGCTTTGAAGAGCTGCTCTGTCAACAGATGGAGCAGGAGCTAACGGGATGGCCCCAATGTGATCAGGTGTTCGTGTGGTGTCATCTTGACTCTGTCATCATGTGGTGATGTGGCACCACAGTGAGAACCGTGCTGAGCAATCGGAGGAAGTGGTATTGTGGCTAGCTGTAAATCTGTTCTGGGCTCTGTCTGTCTGTCTCGCTCTCCCCCTCCACCCCCTGGAGGTTTTAAAAGTTCCTCATTTCTTCCTTCCCTGCCACGCCCCCTTTAGCCAATGGGCAGAGTTGCTGCAGCTCTCAGCTCGTGGTCTCCTGTTCCAGCGTGGAGTGCGTAGGGACTGGCATGCTGCCTGAGACCCAGGCAGAGCGAGAGGGGAGCTGCAAGTCAGGGCACAGGTTGAGCATTGCTGTGGTTAACCTGATTTCCCTGTTTGACAGAAGAGAAGCATGTACAAAAGTCAAATTGGACTTCCCGCTGCTCGTCGCGAAGCATGCGAAACACTGAATCGGCAGGTGTCTTGGGTGGTTAACTCTCTAGGACAGGAGTCGCAACCCCCCAAAGGGGGAATATCCCTTCACAAATGACAAGGACATTCTGCTGCTGCTCTGTCTGGTTGGATCCCTGTTCTTCATGTGGGGGATCAAGATCTCAAAGGGTCTAATGATTTCTGGGGGGGAGAGGGAGTTTTAAAGGAGCTTGCTTCCCAGCCCCTGACAGTCCTCAGCACCTGCCTTCTGAAAATCTGGCCTTTTTAAGCTGTGTCAGTTTTGGCCCTTAAAATTTAGTCCCCTGTGAAAACACTGACACCTATTTCTTCCAAAGACTTCTCTGCTTTTTAAACCCCTCCTGGATTATGCATTCATTCTGGCCGTGACTTAAAACACTGAATAATCTGAAGAGGCAGCAATATCCTGCCACACCCTCACAAGTGACCACCAGTGACAGATTTAAAGGGTCACAAAAGTTCTTCATGGGTTCTGTCATCTACAGATCAGGAATAAATATGGTGATGGTTGGCTTAGAACTGCCAAGAGTTCTCAAAACTCTTTTTGGTTTCACTTTGCTATCTAACCAACCTCCACAAATGTATTTAGTGCTCCCTATACTACCTACCATAAGCCCAGCTATTTTAACGATCCCCTAGCTTTGGTAAACTCGTTCAGATGTGACCATGATGGTATATTCGTAGCATGTTCTTGGTTTTGATTAAACTATGAGTGTGTGAACATTCTGCAAACTAGTGGCTTGAAGTTCCTTTCTAGCATGAGACCAAAGCTGGCTTGAATCTTTGCCCTCTGGTCAAGATCAGATTTATAGTGGCTAATTGGGTGTGACTCTATCATAGTTCACTGCTGATTTGCTGCCTGGTACCTTGCTTTGATGGAATAAGGTGCGTGATGTGGAATTCTTGTGTCTGGATGTATATTTATTCAAAGATGTGCAGAGGTCAGTTGTGGGCATGGGAAAAATTAAACCTCCATGCTGTAAGTAGTCATTCCTGAGATATCTTAACTGTTGATCTGTAAAGTGGGGATGATGGGCACCTTTTAAAATAGTCTAATATCTCAACACTATGTAGTCTTTGTAGAGAAAATCCTTATCGTGGTATGGTCAGATTAATGCAATCGTCTGATTGCATCATAGGGGGTTTACTAGCTTTGTTTTTTGAAACTTTAAAAAAAAGTCTAGTTGATAAACTTCCTTGAGCACAAATGTTTCACTCTTTGTCAGGGAGGGCACAACCAAGTGGATGAAAGGACAGTTCTCTCCCAATCATAAAATATGGCTTTCTTTAGCTAAACATTTTTCTGTTTGCAAGTTTTTTTTTAAAGGTAGACTTTTATTTTATTTTTGGAGGGAGGAGGTTGCCATGTTAAGTGTTGTTTTTAAATGAAGCCCTGTGGTTTGTTGAAAATTGGTTACACAGGTATGTGGCAACAGTAGCTCTTAAAGCAGGGATTCTGCCTTTCCTTTCCTGAGGGTGGATTGTGTTGGTAAACAAGCCTAAGAATTTAGCAGGGACTGTTGCTATGTGTTCAGATGGAACATCTTCCAAAACAATTATGCAAGGCGAAAAGGAAAACATCCTTAACTTTATTGAAATAGTGCAAGTTGTTGTCATAATTTATTCTCCATTGTAGCATAATATTTTTGCAAGCTTGCTGTAACATGTCACACTCTGTTTTGGGTTTGGCAGTGTTGTAATTAAACAGAGGAGGAGAGGTGACAGTAGCCATGCCAGAAGCGAAATGAAATGCACATTTAATTATGTCTCAGGAATTTTTACCTCTGACTTGTGTGGGAAAGCCTTCTAAAGCTGTTTCAGAGCATTTCCTCCAAGTTGCAAGGCTTTTCCCAGAATAGTAACAAATAATGTGTAACTTTATTGATGAAATATTAACCAAAAATGGTGAGGGCCGATCTATACTTTGCTGGGAAGGTTGGGCACATGTCTTGGCTTGCCCAGCTTTGCTTGCTTTTTCAAAGCATTTTCCCACAGTTATCAGTGAACGAAATGGAATCTGAGTCTGCTTTGAATATGAAACGTATTTAGGCTAGATTCCAAGCTAGTGTCCATCACAAACTAGATTTTTTTTTTCATTCAAAGGCTGCATGCTGTGTCCAGTCGTGAGAAATTATTTGGCTTTGACTTTTTGTGGGGAGGGGAGGTCGGGAGGGGTTTTGAAGTCTGCCTGATGCTTACACCTTGCAGCTATAGTCTTTTTTTTTAAATAAACTGGGTTTTGTTTCTGGTAACACAGTATTTAATCGCTACATGCGACTCTCTTTACAAATGGACAGATACTTACTGCTGGCAAGAATAGAAGTGAGTGTGAAAAAGAAACCACATGACTCAACTTCTCTTGCACAAGATTCTAACTTGTGCATCAGTTTTTCACACACCCTCCCTCCAAAAGGTTAGACTGACATCTGACTAAATCAAACACACCACTTCGGTTTCCTTTTTTTCTAAATTCTTAACCTTTTGACTCTCTTTAAAAATCTGTATCTAAGCCTAGACATTTTTTGGTAGCATGACAATATTGGGGGTGGGGGAGTGGGGGTGGGGAGAAATACAGGATCAGGCTAAAACATGGCCTAATAAAGGTGGGGAAAGTTCTAATGACTTTTGTTCCTGAGTCAGGTTTGACGATAAAGGGAGCTTAGCTGTAGGACCTGGCATACTTCCAGCCTGAAGCAGTCAGTCTCTTTGGTTAGTTGCTGATCATTATTATGGGAATGCTAGAGACCTGATTGGCAGATTAGTCTGTCTATAAATATGACACATGCGTGTCTCCCGCTTCCCTAATTCTTCCAAATAGTATGAGCCAAGGCTTTGTTTGACAGAGCCTCTCGCTCCCCACCCCCTTCCAAGATTCATCAGTTCTTGCCTTAGTTACCTGATACTTGTGGGAGCAGTGACGGCCTAGTGCGGACAAAGCTTTCAAAGGGGTGCTGAAAAGCAAAGCCCTCTAGAGACTGCGCTGCCGAGGCCAAGCAGAATAATCTTTGCAACACCCCTTGCTTTCAGGATGGAAAAAAGGTCGGGATCTAAAACAAAATACAAAGCAAAGTTTTGTAACTAAAACTCTCCAAACAGCTGATCATTTCCCCTCCAATTGTGTGCATTTTTGCCAAAGTTGCTAAATTCTAATTGACAGCATAGTGTGAAAAGCTGTACTTCCTGGTTAAGCACATAAGATGCATTAGTGATGACAAAGATGAGCAATTCAAGGTGAAAGGTCTCAAGTCACCTTATCCAGTCTGACTTAAGAGGATCATGTTTGTCTCAAGTATAATCTGTTGCCTATTTATGTTTTCAATGGATTCAGTCTGAGAGATGGTGATTTGAATTTTTTTATTTTAAAATGTTTGCTTTTTTGAAAGGTGCCATCTCTTTGAGGTACAGTACTAATGTATATATTTTGTTTTGCAGCGATCCTATACGTTGCTTGTTGAGGCATGGGATTACAGCAATGACACTGCTAGTAAGTATTCATTCCTTAGTTTTCTCATTCAAAACGCCTCAATCAGCTCCCTGCTGAAAGGCTTTTATGTGAATGGGGCTCCTTTGTGACTGTATTCCACCCGCAGTTTGTGGGAGGACTTTTGCTAGAGCTCTGCATGTAATTCTAAAGCACCTTGCAGGAAATAGGGAAGTCACACAACCTGCAGGGTCTGGGTCTGTGATAAGTGAGGATATGCATTGGTATGGCCTACATCCATTCCGGAGAGGGGAAAAATCCAAGTAGCAATGAGGGGTACATTTTTTAAAGGGCTTAAGTCCTCTTTTTAAAAAAAACTACGTGAGTACCAGGAACCTAAATCCTCTTGACTGTCAATGGGATTTAAGTGTCAGTCACTTAAGCATGCTTGAACTTTTTCCTAGGCTACACATCACTTATAAAAGCCACAGTGAGACTCAATGTAGTCATTATCTAAACATTTTAGAAGATGAAAGATGAGAAACTGGTGGTAGTACTTGTTTTTCTTGGGTGCGGGGGGATAGGTTCTCTATCTAGGGATTTGTATTCAGGAAATATGTAGCAGACACCACCCGATAAAGTTGGCTGAAACATGGGGGATGTGTGAGGGGGAAGATCTTCCCCTGGAATGTCTTTGTTTGGCCAATTCCTTTGTCCTTGTGTGGTCAGTTTCGGCTTTTCGTACTAGTCAGAGGAAGCTATAAACCCCAATGGCTGGTGAGCTGTGCTGCTGATATCCAGCCGTCACTGGGGTGTGTATACCTATAATTAAACGTTAATATTCACTGTATAAACTACCACTACATTTGAGAGTTCAGGCCTGTGCCTCTATTGTGGTTCCTTCTCTGGGTCCCTAAGACTCTCATGCTGCTGTTGTCAGAAGCAAAACTGCTTATTGTGTCAAGGAATTGGAAATGCTCTGCCAAATTGTTGCGAAGAAAATACCAGACCTTCTGTCCACCAACCGGATATCTGTGCCCCCTTCCCACCCCTCAAAATGCACTGAGCCCTACTTGAACTGTGAAGACAAACTACTTAAATCATCCATAGCTTGGGATTGGAATGGGCTCCGGACGCAGCATGGTAGAGGAACCCACAGATGTGTGTGAAGTGCCAAAGCCCTACACTTTAAGTTAAATCTGTAGGGGCAAACCCCTGTGCCTCCCTGGACCCCACAGAGGCTGTGCCCGGGCACAGGGATCCCTCTGCACAAATCAAATTTCAGGAACAGGCTTAACTTTCTAAGTCCCACTAGTTCGACAAATTAAGAAGGTCACATGTAACAAAACTAATGAAAACTGCCAATAAGTGACACCCATGCTCTCCCTTCCTGTCTATGGCCTGGTCTACGCTTGGGGGGAGGGGGGGATCGATCTAAGTTACGCAGCTTCAGCTATGTGAATAATGTAGCTGAAGTCTGTGTACTTAGATCGACTTGCCGTGGTGTCTTCACCGCAATGAGTCGACTGCTGCTGCTCCCCCATCAACTCTGCCTGCGCCTCTCACAGCGCTGGAGTACAGGAGTCGACAGGAGAGCGCTTGGGGGTCAATTATCATGTCTAGACTAGACACGATAAATCAATTCCCGCTGGATCAGTTGCCGCCCCCCAATCCGGTGGGTAGTGTAGACATACCTTATGACTAGTGACACTCTGAGAGAGCGGCATGTATGATTTGAAGTCCAGGATCACTGCTCAGGGAACCTTTCGGCCTTGGTTGCACAAACTTTATTCAAGGGGAAAAATATCTATAGGTGCTTCTATACTGGCAGTGTCAAATTATAAACGGAAGAGGTCTGCATTTAAAATGAAGGTCTTGTTTATAGTAAGATCGCAGGGATTTTTTTTCAGCCTGGATCTCTGCCATCTCTACTATTATTGGAACTCATCTTTTTTTCATGAAACAGACTTTCCAAAGCTTCACAATGAATCCTTTCTTTGCTCTAATCTTCTGGAAGCAAAATTGTCTTCAGAGAAAACTGCCTCATGGTTCCTCCCCCTCCACCCGCCCAAACAGCATGTTTGGCCCAGTGCGGACTTGGTCTTGCACATGTTCCTGATTAAACTTTCTCTCAATAGCTTCACCATGGTATATTTTTAATTGGGTCATCTAAGTGACCCTATTGCACAAACACTTTCTCCTTCCTGGAGTGTCACCACCTTGCTGACAGTAGACTCACCCATCTTTAAAGGGGATCTCCATAGAGTTTTTAACAGGGGGTGCCAAGCTTTCAATAACATTCTTAAATGGTTGAAGTTCTGTAGGCTTCTGCAGCATTTCCTATGAAACCCTAATAGTTTAATTCCATTAAATTCTACTGGACCTTTTTTCTTTAGGGCTGTTGGAAAAAGTAGGGCATGGTACCATTGTGTCCTGGACACTGCTCTAGCAGGGTTCATTGTTTTAATGCCATATGACAGACCTGATGGAAATTTTGGTCATTTAAAAAAAATATATAAAACTAGACTTGACGGTCTCTTTTCTGTATCCTTGTCTTCCCCTCCAGCAGTTTTGCTGTATCCCATGTAGCACTTGAGGTGAAACCTTGGCTCCATTGGGTATGTCTCCACTGCATGACTCAGTCTCACTGGGCTTGGGGTTGTTTAATTGTCATGTAGATGTTCAGGCTCGGGCTGGAGGCTGGGCTCTAGGACCTTGCGAGGTGGGAGAGTCCCAGAATGTCTCCACTGCAGCTAAACAGCCTGATCTCCGCAAGCCCGAGTCAGCTGGCATGGGCCTGCCGTGGGTTTTTAATTGCAGTGTAGGCATACCCATTGGAGTCCAAGGGAGTTTGACTTCCATGGGGCCAGGATTTAACCCAGAGGTGTTCTTAGCTTTGTCCTGGATTAGGTTCCAGCTCACTACCACTGTCTGTTGCTTCATCAGTAAAACAAACGGAGCTGACAAGGGGTATGGCCAAGTGCTGTTATAGCTTACTAGTATCAGTTGCATGTGAATTCAAGTCAAGCGTAAGAGGCTTCAGCATCATGTAAATTAACCATAGCTGGAAGATGTTTGGAGGCCAAGATTTTAAAGTGACCAATTTCAGTGGCCAAAGACGCCTTATGGTGCCTAGCTTTTCTGAGGGTGGGTGCTCAGCAGTTTCTGAAAACTGGGCCCCCTACAAGGCATCTCAAGTTAAATACCTAACATTGCTGGTCACACTGTGAATCATAGAATATCTGGGTTGGAGGGGATCTTAGGAGGTATCTAATCCAACCCCCTGCTCAAAGCAGGACCAATCCCCAGATTTTTGCCCCAGATCTCTAAATGGCACTCAAGGGTTGAACTCTCAACCTTGGGTTTAGCAGGCCAATGCTCAAACTACTGCAGCTTAGCCAAACCCTGCCTGAACCCTACCAGCTCTCTGGTGTTAAGAGCAGAGTACAAGCTTTAGTATTGTCAGAGGGCTTCTCTCTTCCACCTCAGCAATTGCCAATTGGTTAATGTTTCCTCTAACTCCTTTATCAAAGCTTGGGATCCCAAGTCAGATGTCATCAAGGGAATTATGAAGATCACTTTCTCTAGGCTGGCTGGCTTCATTCTTATGAGTGTGTGCTCCTTATTAATCTGGTGTGGACTGGGAGTAGAAGGGCTGTGGTGTCCTCTCCTGTGCTTCCAGGTGGGACTAAGGGGAGGGTGGGGAAAGAATACAAGGAAGAACATGGCATACGTGATTATGAAAATGCCTTTGCTCTCTGAGTAATGGCTATTGGCAGGTGTTGACCAGGGTCATGCATGCCCACATGAGCTCTCATCAGGAATTACGTGTGCAGTGACATTACTGTGACCTGTATCTAAGAAAGATACTTTAATGGTAACCAAAAAAGACCAACTCCAATCATTTTTATTTCATGGTAAAATTGAGTGCACTAAGGGCCTGATTCAAAACCCATTGTGTTCATGGGAGTGTTGCCATTGGGTTCAGCAAGCTGTGGCTAAGGGCCTGAAGGACTAAGCATGAGTAAAACATGGCAGAGCTACCTATCTGTGCAACAAATACATGCTCCCAAATGATGTTGGGGTGGGGTGCTGAGTGGAGGCAAGAAGAGGGGAGCTCTGTACCCTTTTTTTTTTTTGAAGGAAACATGGCTTTCTGGTGCCATGAAGTGAAACGGGTGTGAATATGTGAAGGAACAATTCTCAGCTTCAAAAGCAAATCCGTTCTATAATCCTGCTGGTAATCTGACTCTCTCACTAGCCTCTTCCTCATTCAGCATGAAAGGATGAAAAGGCACCGGACTGGGATTGGGCAGAGCTGTGCCACAGACTCAATGCATGCCCTTGGCAAAGTCACTTAGACCCCAATTCAGCAAGGTACTTAAGCATGAGTGTATCTTCATCCATTGAGTAGTCCCACTGAAGACCAACAGATACGTATGTGCTTAAGTACCTTGCTGAACTGGAGACTAATTTTACAGAAATAAGCTCACAAGATATTCCTTTATACCAACAGAATTGCATTCAAGCTACAGTGTTGTACTGAGGGAACTATACTAGTTTGAAATCAGCATAGTTAAAGCAGTGCAAAAAACTCTGTTCATAATGGCGGGGGGGACCTACATTACAAATTATTCATAGTTCTGAAAAATGAGTTAGAAAGAAAACCTTTCTAAAACATAAAGTAAATAAGAAGCGGATGCTATTAACTCTAAATTGTAAAAATGCAATAGACACTGGACTCCTGCACCCAAGAATACAATGACAGTTTAAACACAGATCAACAGGCTTCTCTGGTGGGATAGTGAATACTTCGATTTATTTGGCTTATCTTAGCTAGAGATGAATTGTTACTGCTTTGAATAACCATCTTGTTTGGAAGTTCATTCTGAAAGCTAAAAGTGGGCTCTCATGAACACATTTAAAGAAATTTAGAAAGAAAATAGCCCATGTCTTCATCAGCTTTGCAAAAGTTTTATTTGCCTTCAAGTCTGCCTTATGTAAAGTCCCAAACCTTAAGTGTTGAAAGAACAAGTAAATGTTTTGATTCAATTTAATTCTTAAATGTGATAGTCCTTCAGATAGAGCATTCTAATACATTACTGGCAAAGGGCCCTTCTCGTTTAGAATTTTTCTGACTCTGGATTATGCTCCCATATACAGAAGTCTGGCCTGGTACTTTAGTTTTGTTTTCGCACTGGGTTTGCAAGGGTATTCTGGTTATTTTATGATAAACTTTCACTCTGCAGTCAAGTGCTGCTAGCAGCAGGTCGTAAGGCAGTGTCAGATCATTTTAAGTCACAAGACCTGGACTACAAAGTGAAATACCACAGATATATACAATGTTCCATGCTAATGTGAAATATTATTATTTCAGGCTGTGATTTAGACAGTTGTATGTTTCTAAAAGCCAGAAAATTTTGCTGGAACTAAATGTCAAGTACAAAGTTTAAACTCTTTAAGGAGAGAAGGGGAAAACTATACTCCACATAAAGCAATTTGAGTTATTGGTACAAATCTCCGTTAGGCGAGTGTCAGCTAACATCTAAAGAGCTAATTTTCACAGTATTTCCTGGCCAAAACTGAATGAGAATCACGTATGCCAAATGTCACTAGACTTCTCATGTAGAAAACTCTTTTATACCTGGCTTCCAGAAGCCTGCAAGCCTTTTGCATGTGTCTGTCCAGTTTGAAAGGTTACCTTATTAGGCTATAATATTAGGGCTGGAGGTTTTCACAAATACTGTAACGGACAATACAATACTAATTGAACAAGCGGCGCAAAATGCATGCTGCACCAAGCTTAGATTCCTATCCCTGTTATAGGTAGGAGTAAATGCAGTTCTGTTTTCCTCCTCAATTTGCTAATCTTAAGTATGAGCTACTCAAAAGGGGCGGTCAGCATTGGCCTAACTGTTCTCACTGTCTTCAGTCTGGTTTCTGTTCAGTACACAATACATGCCATTAACAGACATGCATAGGCTTTGGGGCAACTTTTTCTTAATTTTGGAGACCCAATTAAATAAAGCCACCATACAGCAGTCTCTCGAAATCCTGTTTGTGAGACTGACTGACTTCCATCCAGTTCAGATGACCAACAAAGCATTAACCTCCCCTTCACTTCTGACTTCTAGATCCCGATAGCATTATCGAAAAGGCATCCCACTCCGGTATGATCAATCCGAGCCGTCAGTGGCAGACGTTGAAACAAAACGCAGGCATTGCCCATTTTGAGTACCAGATCCGTGTGACTTGTGATGAGCATTACTATGGCTTTGGCTGCAACAAGTTTTGTCGACCGAGAGACGACTTCTTTGGCCACCATACCTGTGATCAGAACGGCAACAAGACTTGTCTGGAAGGCTGGATGGGGCCAGAATGCAGCAAAGGTTTGTAACTAGTTTTGTACTGATAATGGTCTTGGATAGTTCAATGGACATGGAGCACTTAACCTCAAGGTTGCTATTCTGTTGCCTGCTAATGTCAGTCCAATTCCTAGAGGATAACCATCTACACCATCGTAACCCCTCACTGGTGCCTTTGTTGGTAGCCTTGCAGAGAGGCCAAGGATTGATTGGGCAAGGACTGTTCTCTCCAGTTCAGGGTTAAGGTGGACTGACTGGACAGCAGTCCACCTTTTATCTCTTTTTGCAGCTACCATGGCTGCCCATGTACCCATTATATAGATAATGGATTTTATTCTATGGGGCTTTCTATTTAATGGGCAGAGTTTTCAAAAGCGCCTAATGACTTTACCCAGCATCTCTTTTGAGCCCCATATCAATTCAAGAAGCATTGGAATATTAGCAGGTGTCCTCTTCAATTGAGTAACATTGATTACCCACATCGTAGCCTGGGGGTGGAATCTGGCCTCATTTGAAGCCAGTGAGGGTTTTGCCACTGACTTTTAATGGGACCAAGATTTCCCTCGTGGGACAGAACATTTTGTGCAGCACTTCAGAGTGAGCAGGAAGACGAGATGTGTCGTAAAGCTGAATGGGCAAATAAAAAGCCTTTCAGCCGCAGAGTTCCAGGCTGTCTCCTACATGAGTGGACGTTGCGGCGCGTGTTCTCAATCCCTTAACAGTGTGAACCTCTGCAAGAGAAATGCAGAACCCTGAGCTGGAAGAATGTCAGCAGAACGTGTTTGATAAAATGTGTGCAGTTTCAATCTAGACCCACTGAAATGGTGTGTGCACACAGATCTGGGAGAAAACAGCTGGTTATTACCAAGCCAACTAGCACTGCATTTTTTGTAAGGTGAGGGAAGGGCTCCTCTCACCTTCTGATGCAGAAAGAGAAATTCTTGTAGAACATCATGGGGTGCAAGTTTATTAGGCACAATGGCTTCTCTGGGGTTGACACGTTCTTAAAACAGCATCATGTGGGATCCCTATTTAGTTAGCTGCCTGGATGGATTTGCTGTCGTAAGGCACACCCTGCATCTCTTTCCACTAGAGTTGATATAAGAGACCTGTTAAACCTTGGCTTTGGTAGGATTACAATGCTAGAAAGAGATGAAAACATTCCCACGAGCGTGAGGATGTGGGAAATGGACAGCATACTTATTGATGCTTTTTCTCTTTGCAGCTATTTGCCGTCAGGGTTGTAGTCCCAAGCATGGCTCTTGCAAAATTCCAGGAGAATGCAGGTAAACACAATGATTTTGCTAACAAATTTGTAACCACTCATGCTGTGAATGCTGGACAAGGGGAGAAGTCGAACTCTCCAGTTATTTCAGGCAAGGGCATCTTTTTTTCATGCCAGTCACACTGAATAAGCTATAAATGCATCTGAGCCTTTAAGGGTGGAAAAAAGCAAATGGCAGCATTTATGAATTGAATGGAACAAAAACAAATTTATGGTGGATGCTTCCTAATGAGCAGTAACTAATTGCATCTGTATAAATTGGTGCAACTTGTCTTTTAAAATGGACGGCTGATTATGGGCTTTTCTGCCAGCAGTTCTAAATACAGTGTTGCTTTTCTTCCTTACTCTCCCACCCCCTGCCCAGCTTTTCCCATCAATAGGCAAAAGTCAAGCATTCTTTAGAATGGGATTAGTAAAATCTCTTGGTTCTTTGGCTTTTCTGAGCCAGGCTCTGAGTGCTGAGAGGTTAATGGCGAGGATGGAATCTTGTCAGCAGACACTGATGAATGCAGAATTTTGTTGCTGTGCTTTGAAGTCGATTCCGGTCTGGGCAGGAGACAATGAAAAGCAGAGCTTGGACGTAACTGAACAATTTAACAATTAAATTTTTGGAATGTCTTGAATTATTTTTTTGTATTCGTATTTACAATAGGGGGAGGCTTATTCCCCGATCAATGCAGAGTCTTGGATGTTTCAATGTCAACGCTACTTAAAGACAAACCGTGGTTAGCAATTTTTGTTTAACCACTGATTGTGCCCATCTAGCAAGGGAATAAGGAGCGGTGGTTTTATGTATGAAGTCCTTTGGTCCAGTGGCAGCATGTTGCATACATCCTGCATGGCCATGGCTAAGAATGAAGATTGGCAAAATACAGAAGGTTAAAAGGAACAGAGCAGTTTTCATCCCTTCCTAAAGGAAGGTTCAGAAAGCACAAGTAGGAAACAAAACAATGCTACCTGACACTGTGGATTGCTTTTCCCTTTTCTGTCTTTGGGGGAGCGCTAGAGCGAGGCAAAAGAAATGACTCCTGCGGTTTTGATGTTTAACAGCATTGGTGTCAGCTGATCCAGCTGCAAAACACCAAACCAAGATGTTAAATTGAGGAGCCCGTTGGAGTAAATCTGATCAGAAGTGTCGTTGGTCCTTTAGAAGTGGGCCAGCTGCTTGAGGCAGCCTCAGCTGATGTACACCAAGGATTTGTGCTGCTGCTGTTGGAACAAGCAGGCCATGCACGGATTGCGGGCTCCTCACTAGAACAGGCATTGTTTCCAGATTTTTTTGAAGGTCTTTCTCTAAGTCTCACCTCCTGCTCACTGCCCAGACATGCACTAGTGCTCTTATTTACTGAAGGTGCAACTTTCCCACACTTCATTTGCACAGTCTTAGAACAATGCTGCCCTTTTGGCGCTCTGCTTGCCAAGGGAGACTCGTATCTTTTCAAGTGAACACAGAAATAAGATTTGACTCCCCCCCCCCCCCCCCGAAGTTTTGATGAGTCATATAGGCTGTATGTTGTAAATGCAACGGAATTTAAAAATGTCCCAGCAGAGGCTTCTCTGGGGTCTGGTGTAACAGATGACTTGCAAACATACTTAAAATATCTTTTCCCCCCCTTTGAGAGTCAATCTGTTCAACACAGAACTGCCAACAAAACCAAATTTCCTCATGAATCATTATACAAGCAAAGGCACTCCACATTTCTCATGAGAAACTGCTCCATGCCTGTTGTTCAATGAGAATAACTTAACGGATTTCTGTTCTGGCATTAATAGAAGATTCCTGTTGCTCTTTGTTGGCTCTGGGCTTGTCCTTCAAAATGGAAGTCAGAGCTCTAGCTTCTTTTAAAAAGTTCATTACTGTAGCTTTTGTTTAACTAAAGCAAGAGTAAAGATTTTCAGTGATTTGCCTCCATTTCCTAGCAGGGAGTGAAAGAGTCTGGAAAGGGTGCAAATGCTTATAAAATTAAGGTGCTCTCTTGCAAATACTTGGCTATAAAGTTGCATGCATGCGAGTAGTAGCATTGAATTCAATGGAATGTGCAGGTTCCATTCCTAAATGTGGTCTTTTTGCATCCTTCTCACTTTCTGTAAATGGAAAGTTGTTGGGGAAAGACTGTCTTCTCTCTTTCTCCCCCCCCCGCCATGAATTTTTGGTGTCCTTTGCTCACAAAGAAACTTCTGCAAGTTAGACTAACACTTCTTTTTATTTTTCATTCACATAAGAACATCAGGTGTTTCACATGGGCTTTGACAGGCTGCTGTTGAAATAGCTATGGAAAAAATTAATTAGGAGGATTTTTAGAAGGGGGAGTTCAACTTACCACTAGCTGTGGCTGATGAGCCATCACATGGAACCCTCTAGCTTTTCCCATGAGATGGATTTACTGGTCAGAGAACAGCTCTTTTGAAAACTGAAAGCCTACCTGATTGCTGCAGAAGGTTTATTTTCATAATTTAGTGATGGCTTAGTGAATAATTACTGCTGATCATTTACCACCATTACTGCATTACTTTCCTTAGTTAGGCCCTTGACTTCACACTTAAACCCCTCAATTTCCAATATATTTTAATTCTTACAGAAAAAATAGAACTGTTTAAAGTCTGAAGTGCACTCACATTAAAGCGAACGTCTGACTTTTGCACAGTAAAGATTTTCTTCCTCCCTTTTTAAAATCAAACCAATCTCTGTAGCTTGGTGAAGATGAGTAATACTTATTAAATCCATGCTCTAGACAATAGATAAAACTGGATGCAGAGTGACTAGATTCCTCCCTCCCCCTGTGTAAACACTAGCTCTGAAGTACACTGAAAGAGAGGCGGCTTTTTTGACCAAACACCAAATTATGGGAGCCTTTTAAAATCCCATTATCATGCATGTTACATAACTTTATATAAAGGCTTCTACCACAGTCTAGCACAGATTAAAGGTAACTTCCTCTAAAACTGAGATGACTTGCTTAGCTCTTTGCCTTGCCTTGCAGTGGGCTCTGAGTTGGTGTTTATGGCGTGGTTTGTTTGTCTGCCTGCACACACCGTGTGGCTCGAATGTCTGGAACCTTGCATTCATGAGGCTCTCCAGATAACCATGGTTTCCCCTGACTTTTTTTAATGTATAATCCATTCTGTCAAAGTCCAGAGATTGATTTGTTGCGCACACCCACCCTCTTTGCCTCGTTTGTGTGAGCCTCAGAATAGAGTATTATTGTGATGAATGGCCCCATGCTGCTTCTCTCAGAACAGTTATTCTTTTGTGAGCAGGCCGGCTTTAGAGACCTTGGCAAAATGGCTAAAATGTTTGTTTACAAGAAACCATGAAACAAACCTTGAATGGCTTCCTTTCCCCCCCACCTCCCCCAGTCTATCTTAAAACCTTGGAGTTCTGCAGTCCCTTGTACTCTCTGGAAGTAATTCCAAGTTTTGTTTCCCTGTTCTGTTTTTATTAAGGTGTCAGTATGGATGGCAAGGCCAGTACTGTGATAAGTGCATTCCGCACCCAGGATGTGTCCATGGCACTTGCATTGAACCATGGCAATGCCTCTGTGAAACCAACTGGGGTGGTCAGCTCTGCGATAAAGGTATGCTAATCTTGTAGATAGCCAAGTGTAAAACTTGAATTTTAATGCTGTTGGACTTAGTGTAGAGAGAGAGCATCCAGAAACGTGGTGGGTGTTTGTCTTTTGTGTTTCTGCCATGCATCGGTTGTTCGCATACACACTTAGCTTTCCTGTGTCCTGGCCCACCTTTGTGCATAGATACATTCTATAAAGTATCTAGAGTAACGGCACAAACCCCTTGTTCAAGCCTTGTATTCTGGTGCTCATCTTCTTACAGATCTTAACTACTGTGGGACTCACCCGCCTTGTTTGAATGGTGGTACCTGCAGCAACACTGGGCCTGACAAATATCAGTGTTCCTGCCCCGAGGGCTACTCAGGACAGAACTGTGAAATTGGTAAGTGCTTTGGCACAGCTGCAAATTGCAATCTAGCATTTACCCTGTCTTTTGCATTTAGTGGTGATTTTGCACACCTTATCTGGGAAGCTGGCATTTTTAATACTGTTGCTAATGTTGGCAAATGACATTTGATGAGCTCACAGTTGTTCCATGGTGAATGACTGGTATCTCCTCAATCAGACTCTGTCTAACTTTTGAAGACTTCTGTAGCTCTCATGTTAGGGAGTGCTGGAGTTGGTAGGAGAGCGAAATTGGCTCTAACCCAAGCAGATATAAGTCATGGTATGTTGATCAGGTCAGCTTAGCATGAAAGATGATTTCCTGCCTGCTTGATACTGTGTAAAACCAAAGGGTGCTAGTAAGAATAAGAGTGGTGTCTTGTGTGGTGGCCCAGGTGTGGAAATCTGCAGAGGGATGGTAGTGGTTACTGGTAATATCTATTGGGCTGTCCCCAAACTGATGTGGTTGTATGTTTGGTGCAGCGGAACACGCCTGCCTTTCTGATCCTTGTCACAATGGAGGAAGCTGCTTAGAAACCTCTACCGGATTTGAGTGTGTGTGCACGCCTGGCTGGGCCGGACCAACGTGCACTCTTAGTAAGTCATTCTTTAGGAATTAAATGTATTGTAGTAAGAGGCTGTTTCTCCCTAAATATTACAAAACTTATAACCACTGCATTTGTCCAGGAAGCAAACCTGTGCTTCCATGAAGCTTGCTAATACCTCTTGCAATTTTTGCATTGGTTTATTTCTTCTGCTGTTGTACTGCTATTAGTGGGGGCTATTAATAAAGTCAGGAAAATAATTGGAACAAACTGTCTTAAACTCCATGCTGTATGTATCTCGAGACAACTAATTACTATTTTAACAGCTTGCCAAAACTTTGCCTCTAGAGCCTACAATAAATTAAATAGAGCAGGCCTAGCTTTCATTTACACTACGCCCCTTCATGCTGCCCTGATGTAAATTAAAAGGATCTTCATCTAAACGAGAATAAGGCCAGAAAGCTCAGGGAAAGCATACTCTCCTCCCTCATGGACAGATCATAGTGGTGGCTGCTGCGGACGAATTCTATCAATGGGGTGCCATAGCTTTGGTATCTTGTAACAAAGCTAAGTTTCTCCCTCCCGTTCCTGCCCTTCATTTGCAGATATTGACGATTGTTCTCCGAATCCCTGTGGTCACGGAGGCACCTGCCAGGATCTCGTTGATGGGTTCAAGTGTATTTGCCCACCTCAGTGGACTGGGAAAACGTGCCAGCTAGGTAAATATTGACTTGCTCTATTTCACGCTTTTCTACAAAACGACTACTGGAGAAACTGTGTACAACTAGCAGCTCTGATCCTGCAAACACTTAGGCACGTGTTTGACTATAAGTCTGAGTCCATCCGGTGACGTCAACGGGCTTACTCAGATGCTTAAAGTTCAGCCTGCGTAGAGATGTTTGCAGAATTGGGGCCTAGGCCACACTCAACTCAGAATGGCGTCCTTGGTTCTATCAACGCACTATCTGGTTTTACTATCAGCGCACACTGGTTATTGCAGAAAACAGCAAATTATCACAACTAAGCTAACCAAGCCGTATGTAGGTATTTAAACTGCAGCTGAACCAGGGTTTGTTATTTTTTGAGTCTCTCCCCCCTTCTCCTCCCTTTGACTTTGTGGGAAAGTTGCTGTATCTCTTCAGCCATGTCAACTCCTCCAGACCAAGGAGTTCACAGCTGGGTTCCAAAATGTGGGTGATCTCATGAAGAATGAGCCGTCTGCATTCCTTATGCAACATAGTAATCCCAATGACCAAGCTGCAGTGCTCCTCTGAAATGCTTGATTGAGTCTCTGTTGTCTTTTTGTTTTTTTTAAGTTTTTCTTAATGAGTGGCTGGGTAACTATCAATTAGTGTAGCCAGCATGCTGTAATTAGAGAGAAATCAAAAGGTACTTTAAAGTCTAATGTTTGATTGCCTTTTATTCCACTTTGTCTCCCTAGTCCACTCTGTACGTTAGAAGCTCTTCTTAACTTTGAATGAATTCCTGATTATTGCTATCAAAACAAGATGTAGCTGCCTCCCCTCCACCCCCCACATGCACTGTACCTTCAGCTCAACGTTTTGCTGTTCCATCTGTCTTTTCAGATGCGAATGAATGTGAAGGCAAACCTTGTGTCAATGCCAACTCCTGCAGGAACCTGATTGGCAGCTACTATTGTGACTGCATTGCTGGCTGGTCTGGCCAGAATTGTGATATAAGTAAGTATCCTGTGGACATTCTGCGTCCAGTTCCTTGATCTGCTAAAAGCTGAAAGTTACTGTACAGTCCACTGAATTGAGCCCTGCTTTAAACTTGAAGCAAGCAGCCCCTGTAGCCAGTGATCTTTTCAGAAAGGGAGTGGCTTGTCTGGAATGAAAATACACAATTTTATCAAACTCATTAGTCTTTAACATGGCTGTGTTCTGATAAGGTGACTAAAACAATGGTGTGAAGTTTCACTAACTGTACTGGAAGAATTGCTGAAGATTCCCACCCATTATAATAACCTTATCACAAGGAAGGCATGCAGGAAACTTGACAAAAGGTTTATGAAGCCAGAGTTTTTGAATTGCTTGAACTCGTGTCTAGAGTAAATGTGAGTTGCCTTCTAAATGTGTCCCAACTTTATTGCAGATATTAATGACTGTCTTGGACAATGTCAGAATGGAGGATCCTGCCGGGTGAGTTAGTCATATTTAAGCTAGTTATTAAATGTTGAAACCAAAGCAACTGAGTCTGAATAACAAAGATGTAGGAAAAGTATACAGGGCAAATACAGAAGAGATGTAAATCAGCATGTCTCCATAGAAGTCACTGGAGCTAGGTTGTGTTACACTAGTTGAGGATTTGGCTTGTGTGTGTGTGTGTGTGTCCCCATTTTAGGGGAGCAGGGCGGGGAGACTATATAACTGTAATAAATGACACCTCTGTCACCAGTGACAGTCTTTGCAATAAACGGACACAGTATAGTTACACATGCACAGTAAATGTCTTTTTTTTAAATGTTGGCTTAATGTGTCATCCCGAGAAACATGTTCTTGCCATGTTTAATTTGCACTAAGGTTTTTTGGTGACAGTGACATGTTAGGGGTGATATAGTTTGGGCCTTTTTTCAAAATAATTTTAAACTTGAATATTCCTTTGCAGGACTTGGTTAATGGTTATCGATGTATCTGTCCGCCTGGCTACGCAGGAGATCACTGTGAGAAAGACGTCAATGAATGTGCAAGCAACCCTTGCTTGAATGGAGGTCACTGTCAGGATGAAATCAATGGATTCCAGTGTCTGTGTCCTGCTGGTTTCTCAGGAAACCTCTGTCAGGTGAGCCTGGCTGAAATGCAAGCCCCAGATAACGGAAGTTCCTACCAGCCCTTTCTAGGTCTGCACACGCTGAATACCTTGTATCCAGTGAACCATACTGCAGTTGTATAGCTGTCTGCCAAGGAAGTGCTTCTGGAAAAATTCATGGCTGCTGAAGATTTTTAGTTAAACAGATTGCAAGTGTTCGCATGTCAAGTTTTGTTGCATGCTCACTGTTAACCTTCAGTGGCTGTTAAGTATCAGAGTGCTGTCTGTTGAAATCACTACATGTATAACTGTGCATTATGTACAGTTTATAGCGGGAGCAGATAAAAAGGTCAGATTCCACAGTGTCTGCCTGTAGCTCTGACAAGAGTAATAATAAAACCTTTGTTTCACTCACTGTCTCCCTGCCCCCTTTCCCACCATTTACAGTTGGACATAGATTATTGTGAGCCCAACCCTTGCCAGAACGGTGCCCAGTGCTTCAATCTTAACACAGATTACTTCTGTAACTGTTCTGAAGATTACGAGGGAAAGAACTGCTCCCACCTGAAAGATCACTGTCGCACTACTCCTTGTGAAGGTATGCTGTGTGTGTGTGTGTGTGTGTGCAGCCAAAAACATTTTCAACTCTTCTTCCAAAATAAGGCTCAGCAGGCCAAATTCAGCCTTGGAATAAACGTTTGTAGTTCTGCTGAACTCAATGAAGCTGTCTTTCTTGTACACCAGAGCTGAATTTGGCACCGTGTCAATGCTTGGATGAAAGATACATTCTTTAAAACCTACTCTGAAGTTCAGTTAGGCTCTGGAAGTAAAACATACATGGGTAGTAACTTGGAGGAGATGAGAAGCCAGCCTGCTTGGTAACTTGATAGATGTGACTTGATCACTTCCCGTTCTCTGTTCTTCTGCAGTAATTGACAGCTGTACAGTGGCTGTGGCTTCTAACAGCACACCCGAAGGAGTTCGTTATATTTCTTCAAATGTCTGTGGTCCTCATGGGAAATGCAAGAGCCAAGCAGGTGGAAAATTCACCTGTGAATGCAACAAAGGCTTCACCGGCACCTACTGCCATGAAAGTAAGAACTAAAAAGATGTGTGTGTTCTCTGATCCTGAATCTGCCTTTCGCAAGTGACTCCATACCAGTCTGAGACCACTAAAGAGTTTGCTCTATCACAGAAAACCCTGGAACTTTGCATATTGCTCTTGGGTGAGGCAGACTGGAATAGGCTTATGAGGTCGGAGGTGTTTAATAGTGGATTTCATCTTAAAGCTTATGGGCTACCTTTAAAAGCTCTGTTAAAGTGCATCTTTCTTTTAGAAAAATATTACTGGGGGAACTAGTACTGGCTGTTTCAGTTTGTTGGGCTGTTTCAGCTATTTCTTGTAATCCTTATCAGCAAATGATGTTTCTAGAAAGTGTGCATGTGGGATTCCTTTTGGCAAAGCTTAATTATACATAAAGTCTCCAATAATTGTACTTAGCTAGAATTCCTTCCATCTGTTCACAGATATCAATGACTGTGAAAGCAATCCATGTAAAAATGGTGGCACTTGCATTGACGGCATCAACTCCTACAAATGTATTTGTAGTGATGGATGGGAAGGAATTTATTGTGAAACAAGTAAGTTTAAACCCTCGACGCCTACTGAAGACTAGCGATCCCGAAGCAGCATTGGGGAGGAGAAACTCTGAACATACGGTCTTTATAATGTGCAGGGACCACCTGTTGTCATGAGGCATGATTCAAAGCCCCCTGAAGTCAGTGGGAATCTTTTTTTTCATTGAGTTTTGGGCTTTGGATTGGGGCTGTTAATGCTTGGGGAGTTTTAGAGCTTCATTACACACTTGTTAGATAGGCAAGTACAATTGGGGATGAGGCTAGAGTAGAACTGAGTCACAAAGGGCTTGCCCACGTTAGAGCGCCAGAGCCAACTTCTGTTCTCTGCTGCTAACGCTCTAGACAGTCTCCAGCAGAAAGCATTAATGTACATAAACACACTTGCTAGAGTAGCAAAACAGTGTTTATCTGCACGTGGTGCTTGCGTTTTGCATGTCTTGGCAGCAGACGGGGAAGAGGCTGTGAAGAACTGCTAGCCTTTGACTGACAGCCAAACTGTGTAATTAGGCCTCTTTGCTTTCAGTAGCACTGGTGGCTTTTATGGTGGGGGACTAGAGAGAGGTTTACTGACATGAAACAAAATGAACTGTGGGGGGGAACACAGTACAGAGCAAGCATAATAAATCAATGATGGGGATTATCTGCTTGCAGATCTTAATGCAGACGGCGATTTGGGGCCAAATCCAGGGCTAGAACATGCTGCTGTCAAGCATGAAGTATCTCCGAAGATGCTATGAACTCCTTGCTCATTTTCTCTTTTGCTACTTCCAGATATTAACGACTGCAGTAAAAACCCTTGCCACAATGGGGGGACGTGCCGAGATTTGGTCAATGACTTCTTCTGTGAATGTAAAAACGGATGGAAAGGAAAAACTTGCCACTCCCGTAAGTCTTAGCATCTAACGAGTCTTCATCCGCTTGCTGTCCTGCATTGCCAGAGCACTGGAACTAAGGCTGGTTTGGTCTTCCTAGGTGATAGCCAGTGCGACGAGGCTACATGCAATAATGGAGGAACGTGCTATGATGAGGGGGACACTTTCAAGTGCATGTGCCCTGCGGGATGGGAAGGAGCCACTTGTAATATAGGTAAGTGTGTTCCAGGGAGCAGATGGAACTCTCAATCTGGGGCTCAGCCCGCCTGCCCTCCCTCCCTCCCTCTGCACTTCAGTTGATGGCTTTTAAATCCTTATCAACTCTTGTTTCTGTTGCAGCGAGAAACAGCAGCTGCTTGCCAAATCCCTGTCATAATGGTGGTACCTGTGTCGTCAGTGGGGATTCTTTTACTTGTGTCTGCAAAGAGGGCTGGGAAGGACCTACTTGCACTCAGAGTAAGTCTCTCTGCTTGAGCTTTTCCAAAGTGTTGCCTGATGAGAACATTGGCTCATCCTGTCGTCCTCGGAGATTTGAGATGGAAACCAGAAGGGAGAACTGTTTGATGTAGGCTTTAGCATCACCTGAATCTTTGTTTTTAATGACATTCTATGATAGAGCCTTGACCTGGGCATGAGAAAGTTGCAAATGAGCTAAGTGGAGACAGATGTCAGCTTGTTTCCTCGTGCATTTTTTTTCTACCAGCAGCCCTGTCTGCTTCCACTCATTTTTTCCTGTTAGATTCTTTACAAGGATTTCTTCCTGCATACATGTGTTCAGCAGCGTAGCTAACACATTTTGTGGTGGGAGCCTGGAATCAATTTAGCAGAGAATTTCAGCATATTTTTGTAAAAGTTAAACTAACTACATGTAGCTCAGGAACTGGAAATTCAGCACATCTTCACTGACGGTAACACTGTATTAGCTGATGACTTTTATATTCATGTCTGTCATTTTCTCTTTGCAGATACAAATGATTGCAGTCCTCATCCTTGGTAAGTTATATGAGCTGGGTGTCTTTCATGTCATCTTTTTGCTTTAAACTGCTGATTTTTGTTTTTATTACTCCTAGTAATTTGAATATTGGTGAACTGAGATCTCCTGTCTGACCTTTCTTTTAGTTACAACAGTGGAACTTGTGTTGATGGAGACAACTGGTACCGCTGTGAATGTGCTCCAGGCTTTGCCGGTCCAGACTGCAGGATAAGTAAGTGTTACTATAATTCTTGCTGATCTGACTAATGCTTATTTAAAATGTGCTGCACAATCAAAAGTTTTAACTCTGCTCTGGAAATCAGTCAGGCTGCAACACTTGTCCCTTACCTGGCATTTATGATTAGAGCCCTGCAAATCCACATCTCCATGGACCATTTTTGCCACTTGGATGCTGATACAAATTTTGTATCTGTGCAGGGTTCTATAATCTCTAGATGAGGGGGAGGAATTCCCTTGAAAACCATTTGGGTTAAGTATATGCCTAATGCTTCCAAAGATGTCTTGGTTCAGCAGAGGAGTAAGATTGTCCTTCAGTGTGATCTTCCCAGTTAAAACGTGTTTATGCTGCGGAGTTTTCTGTTTGAGGAGGAAGCATGCTAATTAAAACACTTGTCAATTAATAATCCACTTACAGACCCTGAGGTGGTATATGTTCTTACCTGTAATTATTAAATTACAGGGAAGAGGACACGGACATATTTTAATAACATAGCCATGGAAATAGAATTATTCATAGCCGCAATAAAACTGGAAGGGGTTTAAAGTTGTCATCAGCCAAAGTATTTAGTATGTGGGCTAACCTGCACTGTCAGAGGAAAAAGTGAGCAGGTTTGTTTATGTACCAATGAATGTGTCCTTGCCCTTAAAGAGCTTAAAGTAGCCATGCGGAGCCAGGTGCTGATCTTTGTTAGAGTAGTGTAAATCTACTGTAATGCCAGTGACTTTAGAGGAGTTGCTCCAGAACTGAACTGGGGTAAGGGAGATCAGATTCTAGCTCCCTGGGAACTGTGGAAAAACACTTTCACTACAGCTGACTGTCTCTCTCTCTCACACAGCCATGTATGTATAATACATATATATAACTTCCCCTCCGCACAGATATCAACGAGTGCCAGTCGTCACCCTGTGCCTTTGGAGCTACGTGCGTGGATGAAATTAATGGGTACCGTTGCATTTGCCCACCTGGTCGCAGTGGCCCAAGATGCCAAGAAGGTATTCCAGGCAGCATGTGACTGGCAACAGAATCAGATCCAGTTAACTTGCATATTAGCAATTTTTATAGGAGGAGCATGTTTAAGAACGTGAAAGTTCATAAATACCAGTTGTTGGGCACAGGGATTAGAAAATCCAATGGGACAAGGTCTTGGGTTTTTAAAATGCTTAACTGTATTTGATCTCCGTTCTCAGTTACAGGAAGGCCTTGTATTAACAATGGGCGAGTGATGTCTGATGGAGCTAAATGGGATGATGATTGCAATACCTGTCAGTGTTGGAATGGAAAGGTCGCATGCTCTAAGGTACGCTTTTACTATATCTGGGTTGCATTGTTTTCAGCTATAGAGGAAACAGCTGTGCTATAAAAATTCATTCTCTTCTAGGTTTGGTGTGGTCCTAGACCTTGCCTGATACATGCCAAAGGTCACGAGTGCCCAGCTGGCCACACCTGTGTCCCTATTAAGGATGACCACTGCTTTACACATCCCTGTTCTGGAGTGGGTGTATGCTGGCCTTCAAATCAACAACCAGTAAAGACCAAATGTAATTCGGACTCTTACTATCAGGACAATTGTGCCAACATCACTTTTACCTTCAACAAAGAGCTGATGGTCTCAGTAAGTAACTTAGAAATATAAATGTTGTTCAAACTACTGAAAGCAAGCTGAAATGTGGTACTGCACAAAACAAATGATTTGCTTTGTGCAAGTCAAATGTTGTTGTGGAGAGCTTCTAACTTCTTTCAGTGGAAATCTGCAGTATAGATCCCAATCCTTGCCTGTTTCCAACACAAATTTTCAGTTCTGCCATAGCTAGGTATCTTTGCTAATTCCAACTTTCTGGATATGGTGCTTTTTTGGAAGTGTTACTTGAAGCTCCTCCAGTCCAAATTCTCACTTGTATTTTTTGTGCGTTTCAGGGTCTTACCACTGAGCATATTTGCAGTGACTTGAGGAATCTGAATATTTTGAAGAATGTTTCTGTTGAATATTCAATCTACATTACCTGTGAGCCTTCACACTTAGCCCACAATGAAATCCATGTTGCTATTGTAAGTATACCTCTGATACCCTGCCTCTTTTTTTAACAGGTTGTCGATATGTGTAACACATGGATTTAATGAAAACCATAATTCTAGGCTTTATAAGCACTTCCCACGGCTTCAAGTACAATTTCTTCTGAGATTGGTAGGGGTATCATAGCTTTAGATGTAACATAATGTGCTTGAAAGTTAACATCTGATTAGCAATTCTGATAGTTTAAGGTAGTAAAACAGTTACAATTAGTCATCCTAGTCACTTGTTCATGTCTTTTCAAAAGGATAAGGGCTTATACTTTGATCTCTGCCCCTAGATGAACTTTGTTTTGAAACTTTTTTCTGGAAAACTCTCAACTGATTGCAGAGGCTTGCTCGTGGTGGTTGGTTATGCATGTTATCATTTTGGTATCTGATATTAACTATACTCCTTCTGTCTGTCTTAGTCTGCTGAAGATATAGGAAAGGATGAAAACCCCGTCAAAGAAATCACAGATAAAATTATTGACCTGGTTAGTAAGCGTGATGGAAACAACACACTAATTGCTGCTGTTGCAGAAGTTAGGGTACAGCGGCGACCAATTAAAAATAAAACAGGTACGTTTTAAATTGAGACTCCAAAAATTCATCTGTTGTAGAGAGGCAGCTTCCAGCTTCATCTTACAGTACAGCTTGCACTGGTTTTAGTGGGCCAAGTGTTTCAAACGATTTAACTTTCTAAACTAAGCTAAGATGCTTGACTCTTGGCCTTCCATTGTGCCAAACTGTTCTAAAAGAGATTTAACTTCTCTAAAATAGTGCCATTAAAGTCATCCCCTTGTCATCTTTTTACCCTCTTTCCCCAAATGGCCTGCACCATGGAGAAGGAAGGAAAAATACCAAGGTGCCATTTGCTGACTTCTGATAGTGACAAGTGTGGCTATGTGATGGCTGTTACTGGCCCCACATGAAATGAATTGGGTAGTCTAGTCAAGATCCTAGTGGACAGTCCTCCATGACACACAACCCATCAGAAATTTGGTATTCTTATTGACAGCCTTAAGCAGAGAGACCAAGGATTTGAATGGGTATGGAGCCAATTGCCCTCAGGCCAAGAGATGTTCCCTCCAGGCTAGGGTCTTGGGCAGGGCAGGGCAGTGCAGGGAAGCTTGCATTACCACTGTCTGTTCCGTCACTTAAAAAGGCTATTCGTCAGCACTCTTAAGTGAATTTAGCACTCACTAAGAACTCTTAAAGTTTGTTTTCTGAGAAGATTGTCCCCAGCCACCCTCCTTGTATAAAGAAGGCTTATGAATAGAGGGCCCTTTTGGGAGGGAGCGTCTCAACTGAAATGCTTTACTGGCAAGGTTAATTGGTCTCACGTCTGTCTTCCAGATTTCTTGGTGCCATTATTGAGCTCCGTTTTAACAGTAGCTTGGATCTGTTGCCTGGTAACTGCCTTCTTCTGGTGCATTCGGAAACGCAGAAAGCAGAGCAGCCACACTCATACGGCGTCAGACGACAACACTACAAACAACGTGCGGGAGCAGCTGAATCAGATCAAGAACCCCATTGAGAAACACGGTGCAAACACGGTCCCCATCAAAGACTATGAAAACAAGAACTCCAAAATCGCCAAAATAAGGACACACAACTCAGAAGTGGAGGAAGATGACATGGACAAGCACCAGCAGAAGAGCCGCTTTGTCAAACAGCCAGCGTATACACTGGTAGACAGAGATGAAAAGCCCCCCAATAGCACTCCAACAAAACACCCGAACTGGACAAACAAACAAGACAACAGAGACTTGGAAAGTGCACAAAGTTTAAATCGGATGGAGTACATTGTATAGCAGACAGTGGGTGCTGCCAGGCAGAGCCTTTAGATGTCATCATAAAGGCACTCGGAGCTGGTAGTTCTTAAACTGTTGTGTAATATTTGAGTCTAAGGCTATTATTTACTTAGAATCCCTGTGTTAATTTAAGTTTTGACAAGCTGGCTTACACTGGCAATGATAGTTGCTGTGGTTGGCTGGAATACCAAGTGCTGCATTTCACATCTATGCAAAACTAGTCAAAAGTGCCCTAATGTAAATTCAGCTGTAGCTGATACATCATGGAAATGTTTCATACGGTATTGCAGAGCCTTATTAGGTCCTCTTTAGTGTCAACTTTCTTTTTGCCAGATGTGTCCTGATTTATACCTTTATAGAAAATACATTTTATTTATTTATTGAATCTGAGTTTTTTGTATATTGGTTTTATGGTGACGTACAACTAGTTCTGTATTTGAAAGTGCCTTTGCAGCTCAGAACCACAGCAACTATCAAAAAAATAAGTTTATTTATTTTTTTATTGTATTTTTGTTGGGGCGGGAGGGGACTTGATGTCAGCAGTTGCTGGTAAATGAAGAATTTAAAGAGGAAAATGTGTTAAAAGTAGAAGTTTGTATAGATATGTAAATAATTCTTTTTTTATTAATCACTGTGTATATTTGATTTATTAACTTAATAATCAAGAGCCTTAAATATCATTCCTTTTTATTTATATGTATGTTTAGAGTTGAAGGTTTTTGATAGCATTGTAAGCTTGTGGCTTCTTTATTTTGAATTTATTTTCTTGTTACATGTTGCCTATATGCCAAAATTAAGGTGTTCTAAAAATAGTTTATTTTTAACAATAGGACAGGCTTTCATGCCTTGATACTGTGTTTTTTTTGTACAATGTCAAATGTTTCAAACACCTTCCATAGTATCACTAAGACTATTTGTAAGTACTGACTGAGGCAGTTTAGATTAGAACCATTTTTTTTATTTTTATATTTTTTTTGCTGCTTTAGACTTGAAAAAGAGTGACAGACAGATAATCTGCTACAGAGCAGTTTAAGGGAACAAAAATGAGCTATAACTCTTATGTAGATGAAATGTGAGTGGTTGCATGTCATTAAAATATCAAATTAGCGTGTGAAGTTGGAAGCACAGCAATCTCATTTTGTAAATTCTGATTTTTTTCACCATGAATATTGTAATACTGAACCACTTGTAGATTTGATTTTTTTTGTAATCTACTGCATTTAGGGAGTATTCTAATAAGCTAGTTGTTGAATACTTGAACAGTAGAATGTCCAGTAAGATCACTGTGTAGATTTGCCATAGGTTACACTGCCCGCCTTAACAAGTGAGGAAATCAAAGTGCTATTACAATGTTAAGATCAAAAAGGCTTATAAACATATTAGTCTCACTGGTTAACCAGTGAGATCATGAAGATACGTTGTGATATTAGTGTTATATGAACATGAAAATGCATCTTCGATGTGTTTTGTTCCTGGCAATAAATCTTAAAAAGTAATATTTATTAAACTTTTTGTATGAAAACATGAAACAGCGTGGAGGTTATTAAGCTTCAGTGAGGCACTTCCAGCTAGTTTTGTCACACTAAAGGTTTACTAGTCAATAGCTATAGCTGGTGATAAGCTAGTGAGAGAAATGATAGATGAGCTATGTACTCAAGGGCCTGATCCAAACGCTATTGAAGTCTATAGACTCCCTTTGGTTTTCAGTGGGATTTAAATCCGGCCTAGGTTGCTTACATGTACTGTTAGCTTTCAGGTGCCTCAGTTGTGAGACTCCCTGGAGGGGTGAAGAGAGGCATGCCCATCACAGCCAGGGGGTCTCTTAGGTGTGGGCCATGGTGGGTTGTGATGTAAGGAGTTGGGCTTGCACCACGAGCTCACTTCAGATTCAAACCTGGCCAGGAAAAGCTCCACAAACAATTCTAATCTTCCTCCTTCATTTCTAGCAAGGGGTTTGCAAAGCACCATACCTGTATTTGAAGTAACAAGTGTGGCCTTGGGCAGTTATAGCAGCGGGTGTCCTTAAAGGCAGCAGCCCTACTTGTATTACTCCTGTTTGACTGGCTTCGTTGCTGATGGCGCAAAAGTGGATGAATTCCACCCAAATAATGGAGTTACTTGAATTTTTATGCTGGTGTAGCAGTAGGAGGGGGTATCTGAGGACCTGGCCTAGTGTAGTCACACACAGCAAAGGTGTAAGACCTTGCAACCTTCATTTTCCTAGTGTTAGACCTAGTCTCTGCTGGTGTAAAGTGCAGATGCTGCAGAACCAGGCTCATTAGCTTTCTAATGCTACCTTCTCGGATAAATCCATCTTGTATTGTAACGGATAATTCTGTATAAGAACTGTAAAATTCTAGTGTTAGACAAGGAATTTCTAATAGGATCTCACTGCAACAAAAGGAATATCTAGAAGCAACACTAGCCACACTCAAAACTCAACTCTGCCTTAGCTAATAATTCAAACTACAATCTTTTTTTTTTCCATTCACTGAGTAAACTTTCTAGCTTGTCCCTGTACAACCAACTTGGAAGTACCGGTACTCTGATCTTCACAATGACATGCTACATTACTGACTCATTGCAGCACCAGAGAATTGTCAATTTACTACTGACCAAATGGAAGTTAATAAGATGAGCTATAGAGCAGCATACCACCACTTCTGCAAAACTTGTGGTGAGTTTCCAGCAGCACTAAAAAAACAATATTTAGTACAAATCATTTGTCTAGGCCACATCCTACTTCCACTTCCATAAACAGACCTCTTTTTAAAACTGCTTAAAGGGAACTGGCAGCCCTCTTGCACAGCAATCCGAAGCTAAGTAACTAAGTACTTTTAGCTAGGATTGTTTTATTTTTCAGTTAACCACATCTGTATGCTTAATGGGGTTAGCCATCTTGCTGCAAAGCAGCATCACTGAACTTTTTGTACCTAAAGTAAGCCAGGAACTTGCCTTTACTATTTAGCAACTACAATTAAACGTTTGCCTCACATGAGTAGGCCAGTAGACTCCTGGTAGGACTAAGAATAGCAGTTTTAACCCCATTTTTCTCCTCTTTTAAACCAAAAAGTAGGTTACCACTTTGCATTAGGTTCTGCCTCTGCTAGTCTCAAATGATATCCATTTAATGGCCATGTCTATGGGGTCAAACTATTTCACAAGTGGTAACAAGTACCTTTTAAAGATCTAGGCTGAGCAAAATCTCAATGAAGCATAATGAAAGATTCTAGGCTTAAGAGTGTCAGTCAAGTGTTTTGCACTGAGATTCTTGTATGAAATGTACCCTATAACTAAACAAGGGCCCCATTTTTTAATTTAATATAAAAGACTGGACTTCATGTATATGTAATAGCATCTCTGAGCTGAGGATGCTTCTTGTTCATAACCAGATAATCAAATTCTGGGAGGTCACCAGGGAGAAACCTGGTACTATATGCTCATTGTGACTAAGTGGTAGCTGCAAAACTTCCACTGGTGAATTTAGAACATGATACAGGCAGCAGGGTGGGAGCTGGTCTTTTCTATTCTAAAAATAAATAGGGCTGCAGAAGCTCAAGGTTTTCACATGGCAAAAGTAAAGCCCACATTTATTTATTTTTGTGGAAGTTACTTTGCCAGTTTACTGGGCTGGGAAAATACATATACTTTGGTCAGGAGCAGCCTCCTGCTGCTGGTGTATGTTTCATGCTTATTCAGCTCAGCATTGGAGCAAGTCTGCTGCCTGAGTTACTCTTCAAAATACAAACTTTACAAAACACATTCTCCATTGCTCACCATCAGCAGAGCTGTAGCTACAACCAGAGGAACCTTTCAAAAACTGGTTTGTTTAAACATGCACTGAATACAGCAAAGTCACTGCCTTTAATATGGAAAATACCATCCAGCTTCTGTAGAGGCAGGCATTTATAAAACCAATGTATTAAATAACCTTTAATTCTAAGATTCTTGTCTCCAAGGGACAGGAAAGGTACTTTCTTTTGTGAGCAATTCTTTCCCTACTGTTAATGCATGCAAATTGCATCAGATGCTTGTAAACTTCTAGCAATACCATTGTCTAGCACCTCTAAGGCACATAAGCAGGCTGAATGGCAGCTTGCACACATCTTCAGTGGGGTGATGCGTATCTTCCTTCACAAGATGGTGTACCAGCAGCACTTGCTCTTGTACTTACAGAAGCATGCGCAGGGCAAGAGCTAGTGTTTTCTCATGAAGCAGCTCTCTGCCACACCAGGGACACTACAGGGTAACTCTGCCCACTTCTCTTTGGAGGTAGTGTCATGGGGCTTCTCACCTGTCACCCAGTCGAGCCCGCTAGATGTTGGCTGGGAGCTTTCAATGCTGGTTAGCCACTCTAAACATTAGGACCCAAATGATAAAGGGTGAGCTAAAGCCTCAGCCCACTCCACTAGCTGGCAGCAGCTCCCTGCACTTCTGACAAGGTATCAGGAACTCTCTCCAACAGAGGCCAGGGGCCTTCTCCCAACTGGCTTGTCAGTGCAGCTTAGGTGGACGCTGTTCATTGCCGCCTCTGCTTGGGCAGCCAGTGTTTCACAATGGCAGGTGAGGTTAGCATGGCTCCCCCTCTCCATCATGGAAAGGTGCTTCTCCGCTCACTGCAGCCTCAGAGGGAAGCGGGCAGCTGCTCTTTCCCCCTGCAGACCACCACTCGTGAGCCCTGCCATGTGCACCTAGTCTCACAGGCAGAGCATCTGCTCTACTCCTGTACCACAGGGAGCCCCGTGAGACCAGGGCAGGGGCATGGCCTAAAGCTTTTATTTATGCCGCAAAGCCTGGGCATTTTCATATAGATGAGCAGGACTCTCCCAAACATAGATTGATAATCAAGGGTTCCCTGTCATTGCTGGGTGTGGGGGCAGAATCTCCTCCTCCTCCTCCTCCTCAATCTCTGATCTAGGTTGGGGGCGACTTTGACAGTATGGACCTTCCTCATTATGATCTACTGCCCGCTACAGAATTTTCCAAATTCAGAGGTGGACAAAGCCATCAGTCCCAAAAAGCAATTCCCTTACGGGGGAAAGAAAGAAAAAAAAAAAAAGCCCAACAAGGTGTTTGTCTTTTTCCTGGGAAAAATCACAGATTCTGAGTGGCCTCACCCGGAATGCTGGAGGTCCATCAAATAAATGTGTAAAGCTTCTAAAGGCGTAAAGGCACTTGCTAGAAGGCAGGGGCCACTGGAGCGTGCACTGGACTGGATTCTGCACCCTCTTCTAACACTGAATTGCTATGTCGCCTTGGGCAAGTCACTTCACTCCTGTATTCAATGGAAAAACTGATCTTTGTCGTCCTCTGTAAAGTGCTTTCTGATCATCACAAAAAAACCTATCCTTTTACATACTATTCTTACTTCAGCCCATCTTAGAACGTAAGAACGGCCATACTAGGTCAGACCAAAGGTCCATCTAGCCCAGTATCCTGTCTGCCGACAGTGGCCAATGCCAGGTGCCCCAGAGGGAATGAACAGAACAGATAACCATCAAGTGATCCACCCCCTGCTGCCTATTCCCAGCTTTTGGCAATCAGAGGTTAGGGACACCATCCCTGCCCATGCTGGCTAATAGCCATTGATGGACCTATCCTCCATGAACTTATCTAGTTCTTTTTTGAAACACACAAAAAGACAACCAACCCACCCCAACCCCTTTGTCCTATTCAGATGGATGTGTCATATGCCATTCGAAAGCCCATGAAATGTAGACATCAAAAATCTGCTAGCACTCTAACCAACATACAGATTTCTTACTGGGAAGGCAACTTACTTGAGGAGTCTATCTTACTAGGCAGTTTACTTTGCACAGCTCACTTGAGCACAAGTTTCCTTAGCAGAGTCACAGATAGTGACAAGTGGAGTTTTCTGCCGATTCTGTGCTTTTGGTGGAAACAAAATAAATGATTTTCTTGCAGTTACTATGAGCCAAGAAAAACAACTGAGATGGGTGCTGTACAATTACAAACACACACAAATACATAGTCAGTCTGATCCTTGATATACAGAAATGTGACTTCTGACATGTAGACTAACCAGAACTAGCACATGATTTATTACTCCTATGATAAGACCTCTGATGGCTGTATAATATTCCTGGAGATTACCATTGGCCAAAAGTGAACTTATTTTAGCAGCTTTCTCTTCATACATAAAGCTTGTAAAGGCCAAGCCAGCCTTTGATCTAAGACATTTACTAAGCTTAAAATTTTAACAGCTTTAATGTTAAAAACACAAAAAGGATAGTTTTCAGACATTACAGATTACCCAGCTTTGAAAGAACTGCTTCATTATGTGTGTATTCAAGAAATCACAGCAGTTAAAAGTTTCCTGGATGATACATCTTTAGGGCAAGGAGGTCTCATTCTTTACAACAAATACATATTTTTTTAAGCATGATTTTTACATTTCCTGGGGTTGGTCAGTCAGTTTCTCACAACCTTAACCTTTCCCTGGACCTCTCTTGACAGATCTCTGCCAGCTGTGCTGGCAGTAGAATTTCTAGCAAATTATGCCCTTCAATTTTTTCAGTTCTCACAGTGATTTGAAGTCCCACTTTAAAAAAGAGGGTATGCCCCCATATCACAGAAAGTATTCATTATTTCATGCAAAGTGCTTCATCATCACTTCAGAATACAGCTGAGTCCACTGATGTGCATGGGCTGAAATTGTGGAAAAGCAGCATCACTTGCCCCATAACCTCAGCCGTGCAGAACACAATGCCATCCACAGCCTCAAGAACAACTCTGACATCATAATCTAAAAGGCTGACAAAGGAGGTGCTGTCATCATCATGAATAGGTCAGAATATGAACGAGAGGCAGCTAGGCAGCTCTCTAACACCACATTCTACAAGCCATTACCCTCTGATCTCACTGAGTGTTACCAAAAGAAACTACACCATCTGCTCAAGAAACTTCCTAAAAAAGCACAGGCACAAATCTGCACAGACACACCCCTAGAACCTCGACCATGGCTATTCTATCTGCTACCCAAGATCCATAAACCTGGAAATCCTGGACGCCCCATCATCTCAGGCATTGTCACCCTGAGGGCGGGATTGTCTGGCTATGTAGACTCTCTCCTCAGGCCCTATGCTACCAGCACTCTGAGGGCTTGTCTACACTACAGGACTATTTCAAATCTACTTAAGTCGAATTTGTGGATTCGACCTTATGAAGTCGAATTTGTGTATCCATACTAAATACACAAATTCGAACTTCTGAGTCCACATTCACGGGGCCAGCTTCGACTTTGGAAGCGGTGCACTGTGGGAAGCTATCCCACAGTTCCCGCACTCCCCGCTGCCCATTGGAATTGTGGGATTTCCCCCCAATGCATGCTGGGGGAAAAAATGTGTCGTCATTGAACCGTCAATCCCGCCCTCCCTGTCTTCCTTGAAAGCGCCGGCGGGAAATCTGTTCGCGCCCTTGTCTGGTCGGTTACAGCGCGGACGCCACAGCACTGCGAGCATGGAGCCCGCTGCGATCATCGCTGCACTTATGGCCGTTGTCAACTCCTCGCACGTTATCGTCCACCTCTTCCACAGTCAGATGCTGAGAAACCGGGCGAGGAGGCTCCGGCAGCACGGTGAGGAGAGTGGCGCAGACCTCTCAGAAAGCAGGGTACGCCGGGCAGTGGAGATCATGGTGGCAATGGGTCAAGTTCATGGTGTGGAACGGCGATTCTGGGCCCGGGAAACAAGCACAGACTGGTGGGACCGCATAGTGCTGCAGGTCTGGGATGACACAGAGTGGCTGCGAAACTTCAGGATGCGTAAGGGCACTTTCCTTGAACTGTGTGACTTGCTGTCCCCTGCCCTGAAGCGCCAGGACACAAGGATGCGAGCAGCCCTGAGTGTGCAGAAGCGAGTGGCCATAGCCCTCTGGAAACTTGCCACGCCAGACAGCTACCGGTCAGTAGCGAACCACTTTGGCGTGGGCAAATCTACCGTGGGGATTGCTGTCATTCAAGTAGCCCACGCAATCGTTGAGCAACTGTTCTCAAAGGTAGTGACTCTCGGAAATGTCCAGGTCATCATAGATGGCTTCGCCGCGATGGGATTCCCAAACTGCGGTGGGGCTATAGATGGGACTCACATCCCTATCCTGGCACCAGCCCACCAGGCCAGCGAGTACATTAACCGAAAGGGCTACTTTTCAATGGTGCTGCAAGCTGTGGTGGACCATAGGGGACGTTTTACCAACATCAACGTCGGGTGGGCGGGCAAGGTTCATGACGCGCGTGTGTTCAGGAACTCTGGTCTGTTTAGACGCCTCCAGGCAGGCACTTTCTTCCCGGACCACAAAATAACGGTTGGGGATGTGCAGATGCCTACAGTGATCCTCGGGGACCCGGCCTACCCGCTAATGCCCTGGCTCATGAAGCCCTATACAGGCGCCTTGGACAGAGACAAGGAACTCTTCAACTACCGGCTGAGCAAGTGCAGAATGGTGGTGGAGTGTGCTTTCGGACGTCTCAAGGGGAGATGGCGGACCTTACTGACTCGCTCGGACATCAGCGAAAAGAATATCCCCGTAGTGATTGCTGCTTGCTGTGTGCTCCACAATCTCTGTGAGAGCAAGGGCGAGACCTTTTTGGCCGCTTGGGAGGTTGAGGCAAATCGCCTGGCTGCTGTTTACGATCAGCCAGACACCCGTGCTGAGAGAATATCCCAGCGGGAAGCGATATGCATCAGGGAGGCTTTGAAAGCGAGTTTCCTCGCAGAGCAGGGTAACCTGTGACTGTCCACTTGATTTTAAGAGAGCCTGATCATAAACCAAGTTTCCCCCAGTTCCGAAGGACGTTTTAAAACTAAGGACATGTTTTAGTAATTAATAATAAATCTTTCGTTGACTTTGCATTTCTCTTTCTTCGTTGAAACATGGAAGCACTCTGTGCTGGTTAAGGTGTGCACTGATGGGTGGGTTTGCAGGAAGGGGCGAGGGGTGCCGTCTTTGGATAGGGGTTAACATGACGGCTGTGGGTTTGGGCGTTGGAAGGGGTGAGGGGTGTGGGGGAAGGGTGAGTATCTGCCCCTGGATGAGGTCTCTTTTTGGGGCTCAGGGCACCGGGGAGGATCGTGACTACGGTCCAAGTGCATGTGAAGGGAAGCCTGCCTTTACATTCTGGGATGTCAGGCACCAGGACCCTGCACAAGCATACACATCAAGGAAAGACCCGGGGCAGCATACACCACACAGACTGTCCCTGGTGCCTAGTGACTGCAGTCTGTGTGTGCCCTGCAGTTGACCCTGCAGCCAAGTCTGTAGCATGGCACTGTGGGCTATGCAGTGAAATTACAAACCCCCCCCCCCCTACAGAACAACAGAAAGTCTTCTGACACCAGAAACATGACGGAAACAGTCAGTAACACAAAACCGCTTTTAATAATGTAGTACACAGTGGGGGGTTTAAACTTGGAGTTGGGACTGGTTGATGCTTTAAGGAAAGAGCTTGTACAAATTTACAGCGCGACAGTTGTCTCGAACATTATCGGTGTGCTGCGGTGCAGGGACAGTTCTCACGGCCCCTACCGCCCCTCCGTCTTGTCACTTTGGGTGAGGGGGGGACAGGACTTCTTGGCGTTGGAGGGCGGTTGCAGATGCACTGCAGGGGGGCTCTCTCCTCCTGACTGCGGTCTTGCAGAACATCTACAAGGCGCCGGAGCGTGTCCGTTTGCTCCCTCATTAGACCAAGCAGCGTTTGAGTCGCCTGCTGGTCTTCCTGCCGCCACCTATCCTCCCGTTCCATGTGTGTGCGATGCTGCTGACACAGGCTCTCCCTCGACTGTCTCTGCTCTGCCGCCTCCGCTCTGGAGCTGGCCATCAGTTCCTGGAACATGTCGTCCCTTGTCTTTTTCTTTCGGCGTCTAATCTGAGCCAGCCTCTGCGAGGGGGATGGCGGGGCAGTCCGGGAAGGACCCGAAGCTGTGTGATGCGAAAAAGTAGGTGATTTCCTTGAACAAATACATGTTTTCCAACAGTAAACACAGTCTAGTCAGTTTCAGTTAAGAAGACCAAACAGGGAACCAAGTCTCAGGAGATCTCGGAACTAGTCCGAGATTTCGGAATACGCTCTCATTGGCGGCGCGATTGCACTGGATAGTGCACAAGCGAGGAGAGACAGCTGCATCCCTCTTGCACAAAGTCCTGGTAAGCCTTACAGTACAGAGTGCTTATCAGTTACTGCTTAGCTGTGCTCTCCTGCTGGAGGCAATGTGCAAAGCAGAAAAGATGAGCGTTATGCGGCACCTCCCGCCAGTGAACGGGAAAGACCCCTGTATGCGTTTCCTCTGTGGCCTGCAACACGTGGCTGTTAAGCGAGGGTCATTCTTATGCAAAGTAAAACTCTGTTAAGCGAGGGTCATTCTTATGCAAAGTAAAAGTCTACCATGCACAATAGTAACAGTACACTAATTCCACTAATTAGATGCAGCACTTCCACAACGACATCACCCTGAGGCGTGTCAGGCGCACACAGAGAGAGCGGATGCTAACAGAAGCCCTGCACAGACCAGGACCATACGCTGCCATGCTCGTCGAGGCGATGGTCCCCCTGTACCTGAGGATGGCCTGGCGCGGAAGAGTGTGCTTCAACGGAGCACCCAATAAAGCACCTCTCCCAAGAAACCTCTTGCTGAGGCTTTTCCAGCTGCTCTCTGAGAGCTTTTTTGAACTATCCCCAGAGGACTATTGCTCCATTGCTGTTTGTGTAGACCTGCTGTTTGTCTAGTTTCATATTTAAAAATTGTTATATAGTATTTCTATTTTTTATATATATCCCTGTTTCTTAAAAAAATAAATGTATCCCTGTTTGTAGCACTTACCGCCTGATCCTTCCCCTGATTCCGAGTCCGGGTTAACGGGCGGGGACGGTTGGTAGGGGATCTCTGTGAGGGTGATGAAGAGATCCTGGCTGTCAGGGAAAGCGGGAGTGGGTTCGATGTCGCCTGCGCCGTCCTCAACAGACCCTTCCTCATCTTCCCCATCGGCGAACAGGGAGGGGGAACTGTCCCGGTACACTATTCCGTCCTCGGAGTCCACCGTCACTGGTGGGGCACTGGTGGCAGACCCACCTAGAATGGCATGCAGTGCCTCGTAGAAGCGGCATGTCTGGGGCTGGGCTCCGGAGCGTCCGTTTGCCGCTCTGACTTTTTGATACCCTTGTCTTAGGTCCTTCACTTTCACGCGGCACTGCATCGCATCCCGGCTGTATCCTTTGTCTTTCATGGCTTTAGAGACCTTCTCGAAGGTCTTCGCGTTCCGCTTGTTGGAGCGCAGCTCCGAGAGCACAGACTCCTCGCCCCACACAGCGATCAGATCCTGGACTTCCCGGTCAGTCCATGCTGGGGACCTCTTTCTATTCTGGGATTGCCCGGACTCCTCTGCTGGAGAGCTCTGCATCGTTGCAGGTGCTGCGGAGCTCGCCCCGATGTGCAACCAGAACGTCAGATTCAAACCGCCCAGACAGGAAAATGAATTCAAATTTTCGCGGGTCATTTCCTGTGTGGCTGGCCAGAGAATCCAAGCTCGGAATGCTGTCCAGAGCGTCAACAGAGTGGTGAACTGTGGGATAGCTCCCGGAGCTGCTAAGTTCGATTAGCATCCACACCAAGCCTAATTCGAGCTAGCAAGTGCGAATTTAGCGTTACTCCACCTGCCGGGGTGGAGTACCAAATTCGAACTAAAGAGCCCTCTAGTTCGAATTAAATGGCTTCCTGGTGTGGACGGTTGAGCGGTTAGTTCGAATTAACGCTGATAAATTCGAATTAAAGTCCTAGTGTAGACCAGGGCTGAGCTATCTTCGAGACACCACTGACTTCCTGAGGAAAGTACAATACATTGGTGATCTTCCATAAAACACCATCCTGGCCATTATGGATGTAGAAGCCCTCTACACCAACATTCCACACAAAGATGGACTACAAGCCATCAGGAACAGTATCCCCGATAACGTCACGGCAAACCTGGTGGCTGAACTTTGTGACTTTGTCCTTACCCACAACTATTTCACATTTGGGGACAATATATACCTTCAAGTCAGTGGCACTGCTATGGGTACCCACATGGCCCCACAGTATGCCAACATTTTTATGGCTGACTTAGAACAACGCTTCCTCAGCTCTTGTCCCCTAACAACTCTACTCTACTTGCGCTACATTGATTACATCATCATCATCTGGACCCACGGAAAAGAAGGCCTTGAGGAATTCCACCATGATTTCAACAATTTCCATCCCGCCATCAACCTCAGCCTGGACCAGTCCACACAAGAGATCCACTTTCTGGACACTACAGTGCTAATAAGCAATGGTCACCTAAACACCACCCTATACTGGAAACCTACTGACCCCTATACTTACCTACACACCCCTAGCTTTCATCCAGACCACATCACAGAATCCATTGTCTACAGCCAAGCTCTAAGATACAACCGCATTTGCTCCAATCCCTCAGACAGAGACAAATACCTACAAGATCTCTATCAGGCATTCTTAAAACTACAATACCCACCTGCTGAAGTGAAGAAACAGATTGACAGAGCCAGAAGAATACCTACTCCAAGACAGGCCCAACAAAGAAAGTAACAGAACGCCACTAGCTGTCACCTTCAGCCCCCAACTAAAACCTCTCCAGTGCATCATCAAGGATCTACAGCCTATCCTGAAGGACAATCCATCACTCTCACAGATCGTGGGAGACAGGCCAGTCCTCTCTTACGGACAGCCCCCCAACCTGAAGCAAATACTCACCAGCCACCACACACCAAAAACACTAACCCAGGAACCTATCCTTGCAACAAATCCCATTGCCAACTCTGTCCACATATCTATTCAAGGGACACCATCATAGGACCTAATCACATCAGCCACACCATCAGAGGCTCGTTCACCTGCACATCTACCAATGTGATATATGCCATCATGTGCCAGCAATGCCCCTCTGCCATATACATTGGCCAAACCAGACAGTCTCTATGCAAAAGAATAAATGGACACAAATCAGATGTCAAGAACTATAACATTAAAAAGCCAGATGAAAAACACTTCAACCTCCCTGGTCATTCAATTCCAGACCTAAAAGTCACAATTCTCCAACAAAAAATTCTTCAAAAACAGACTCCAACAAGAAACTGCAGAATTGGAAATAATTTGCAAACTGGACACCATTAAATTAGGCTTGAATAAAGACTGGGAGTGGATGGGTCATTACACAAAGTAAAAACTATTTCCCCATGCTAATTTTCCCCCTACTGTTACTCACCCCTTCTTGTCAACTGTTGGAAATGGGCCATCCTGATTATCACTACAAAACTTTTTTTCTCCTGCTGATAATAGCCTACCTTAATTGATTAGTCTTGTTATAGCTGGTATGGCAACACCCATTTTTTCATGTTCTGTGTATATATATTCCTACTGTATTTTCCACTGCATGCATCCGATGAAGTGGGTTTTAGCCCATGAAAGCTTATGCCCAAATACATTTGTTAGTCTCTAAGGTGCCACAAGTACTCCTTGTTCTTAATATTCCCTTTACCTGGAAGTCTACTAATCATGTTCTGAAGCAAATTTTCTAGAAGATTAGGGTTCCAATAATCCAAACTGCTAGCTCACAATCCATTGACCACAAAAAACATTTCTCACGTTTTTCTGTTCCTAAGCCTAGCTCAGGATATCAGTCAACACCATTGACCAGCATGATCCTGGACCATAACGTTTTCTCAATGAGCTGTATGTGGTTGGATAGTGCATCAGAAAAACCTAAAGACCCAGGAGAGCCAAGATCAGAAGGGCAAAGGTAACAAGAGTGTATGGCAACAGATGGTCACAGAGGCCTGAAAAACTTCAGCAAGATCTGCCCACACCTGAGTAAAACATTAATGGTAGTCTTACCTTACACAGATGAAAAATGTTGATTATGCAGAGCAGTGCCAGTTGAGGCTCCAGAAGTAACGGGATTATGCTGTAGCAAGGTGCTTTGGAAAGTCTCACCACTGGATAACTTCTTGCCTGAATAACTGCTTTAGAAGGATACGCATTCTATCTTATTCAATTAAGATGAAAACAAAATTAAAGGGAGTGTTTCAACTGAAAATGTAACTATACCCTTGAACTGTAATACAGACTAATAATAATACGTGATGATACACACTGTATGCAGTCAGGTTTTGCTTTCCAGAACTGCTTGAATTAATTGACTTTATGCTTCCCCCCCCCGTTTGTGAAAGAAGGCTTTAAAGCATTTAAGAAAATACAACAATGGGAAATTTGAGCCCTGCTTGCTCAAACATGTTAGTGTTTATTACAGCCGTAGACAATGAGTTTGCCAGTCTTGATGAACCATGCATAGGATCTCTTAATAGGCAGAAAGGGATAAACTGGAAAGAAGAAATTCAAGTGATTTTCCATACTCAAGTCAATGCATGTTAACGGATTATCATCTGAACGTCTCCTGTTGCTAACACCCTAACTGTGCTACAACCTAGTATGTACTGGAAAGCTCACAGCAAAAGGGATCCAGGCACAAGCAAACTGGAAATAATGGAAATTGAGAACTCAGGTGGAACATATGTTTATGATCTTTCCTTGTCTCAGTTTCTATACTACTAAACTAATTCACTTAGAGCAGTGTTTCCCAAACTTGGGACGCCGCTTGTGTAGGGAAAGCCCCTGGCGGGCCAGGCCGGTTTGTTTACCTGCTGCGTCCGCAGGTTCGGCCGATCGTGGCTCCCACTGGCTGCGGATCACTGCTCCGGGCCAATGAGAGCTGCTGGAAGCAGCACGCGCCAAGGGTTCGCTGCTCCAGGCCAATGGGAGCTGCTGGAAGCCGTGCAGGCTGAGGGTTCGCTGCTCCAGGCCAATGGGAGCTGCTGGAAGCCGTGCGGGCTGAGGGTTCGCTGCTCCAGGCCAATGGGAGCTGCTGGAAGCAGCGCGGGCTGAGGGTTCGCTGCTCCAGGCCAATGGGAGCTGCTGGAAGCGGCGCGGGCCGAGGGACGTACTGGTCGCCGCTTCCTGCAGCTCCCATTGGCCTGGAGCAGTGAACCGCGGCCAATGGGAGCCGCAATCGGCTGGACCTGTGGATGCGGCAGGTAAACAAACTGGCCCAGCCCGCAGGGGCTTTCCCTACACAAGCAGCGTCCCAAGTTTGGGAAACACTGACTTAGACCATGCATGCAGCAATATACTAAATGTCTAAAATATTTGTATTGATACTTTAATTCCACTGTTAATGGAATATTTTTTATTTTTTTAAAATCAGCTTTCTGACAGAGCACCTTTTAAATAATGCCCTGATACTTCATTTAAATCACTTAATAAATATGCAAATAATTTCTGTTTCCCTCCTGATATCTAAAATGATCTTGTGAGGTGGCATTAAACATGTCCACCCTTCCTCCATGTACACTTCTGCCTGATACCTCTTCACTTTCAGCTTTGCTGCTCCTGTTACTCGTAAATGTCCTCTTGCATAGACTGGGGACGGGTGAGCATCAACAGGCATGCTGTGAAATGGACTATACAAAAGTGCTGTCAGACACACAAAGTCACCAAACTGAAAAAGAAAAAATGAAGAAAATGTCTCTTTCCTTAATCTCTTTCACATTCATAGTAATCAGGGGGGTTACTTCTAACAACTGTGGGTAGAGCCCTGCGTGGATACAAATTTATATCCGCAGATGCAAATAAGAGCGGATATAAATCGGTATCTGTGGAACCGCAGGGCTCTCCTGGGAACTGCAGTGGTGAAAGGCGCAGAACATGGAGCCGCCGCTGCCAGGAGCCAGTGCCCCACGCCAGCAGCTCCTCCGGCATTGCTGTACCACCCTCAGTCCCTCTCACTGGGGCAGGCACCAGGCTCACCAGCAGCTGTCCCTGGTCATGCTCTTGCGTTGAAGCAGCGCGCATGCCCCCAGAGAGGAGATGCAGACAGCTGCGTGGAAGGGATGGGGTCAGGGGTGGGGGTGGGGTTGCGGGCGGTACAGCCGCACTGGAGGAACTGCCTTCGGCAGGGCTCTGGCTCTTGTGGTTCTGCGGATACCGATTTATATTCGCACATATCTGCATCCGCAGATATAAAATTGTATCCGTGCAGGGCTCTAACTGTGGGCACAAAAGTGCTGTTTAATTTGACAGTGTCCTACTCTCAACTGTTAAGATGACTGCTATCATCTAAGGCCCAACCTCATTACTGAGTGCAACACTTGAAGCCCCATATAGTCAAACTGAAGTACATGGGGGCACTCGCATTAGTAAGCTCTGTGCTAAGTAGTAGGAGTTTGTGGGACTGGTTCCATATACTGTAGTTTTGGTGGTCATATTGATTTTCAGACTCATCAAAAATGAAATTTCTTGCAATTTTATTGTATCCATTTTAGGAAGAAGACAATGGAATAATGAGTTAACTGGCACACCAAATGAAGTACACAAGTCATAAAAGCAATCTTAAAAAAGATGTGACAGTAGGAACTAACTCTAATGCCACGTTGATAATAGTCAAATACAACAGATTTAGCTTAAACCCAAATACACCAAAGGAAGCTTTAGTAAATGGCCCTCAAGTACAAATAATGTTTGATTTTCAATGTGTGTGCATGCACTTTCCCCAACAATAACTCCTGCACATGAAGGTGATGGGCTTTGCACATACAAACTTCATTTCTCTCAATGAGGTATGCATGTGAAAATTCTATCACCTGTGTGCATATCTAGTGCTAGAAAAGTGTGTGCATTTATGTTGAGTCCCTGCTGAAAAATCCAGCCCTAAATGACTGTTGCACATGTCAGTTTTTAATCTGGCTAAAGTGATACTTGAAAATATTTTAGATGAGAGCACTATACTAGGGTACTTTTTCATTAGTATTTATTTCCTTTACAAGGTTCCAAAGATCAGATGAATTAACCAAGTATTTCCCCCGCTAAAAGCCTAAATGATGAGTTTTACCAATGAATAAAATGTTGAGTTTAGTAGTCTGCAGAAAAATGGAGAATCTGTCTGTACCAGTTAGCTGACAATAGTGGAAGTTACTTTGGCATTTTTTGTCATCAGATCTCCAGATGCTGATTTATTAGTAGTATCAAAACACATCCCTATAGAATGTCTAGCTTTAAATATTAACATTTTATGTATGGAATATTCATTCATTGTCTAACACCACATCCTTGTTTTGCTAAATATTTAAATATCTTAATGTTGACAGGGTAAAATCAAGTGTGCTTTTGTTAAACTTCCAAATGATTAAGGCATTTAATGAATCAGTTTCATCGTTAGAAAGTTTAGGAACACAGACACTACGTTTAACATTTAGTATTTTGATCACTTCTTTTTATTCTGAACTGCTTCCTAAAAACTCACCAAATATGTCTGTCTATTGAATACAGGTTTGGTTGCATAACTGATTTCACCTTGGTAATATTTAATACATCATTACTTCTTAAGTCTCCGTAGTTTTAACTTTCTGGGCCCATCTTCTCCCTCTTTCTTTCTTTTTTGGATAAGTTTCTCTGAAGGCTCGAAGTTAAATTTTAAATAAGAGGATAGCGGCATTAGGGATAATTCCTCAGTGGTTGTGGCTGGCTCATTTTGGTTTGTCTGTATTACTGGTATATTATTTTTTATGAAAACAGGTCTTGGGGGAATTTTTCCTAAAGTAAGTGACTCTTCATCAGACATGGCTTTTGCCAAGTCTTGCTTAGAAAACAACTTGGGATTCAGTAGGGACTTCTCCTCCGAAGATGGTTCTAAACAATCAGAGTTGCTCTTTTTCCTTTCTACGCCTCTGGGGATTAAATGACTCTGTTCAGAAGATACTTTCTTCCAATGGTCTAACTCTTCCTCTGAACCACAGCTCTTTTGTTGATTCTGTGTTTTAGTCACTCTTTGACTTTCTTTTGGATCTGGCAGTGCTGACTCACAGCTACATGGAGGGTTACTGCTTAGAAGTCTCATCTTTAACCACTCTGCAGAGTGAAGTTTTTGCTGGCTGCTAGCATCATCTGGCTGTCTCTGATTAACATGATTTTCCAGTTCTAAGGCAGGAAGCTCCGAGTTGCCCTCAGCTGTATTTATGCAATCCTTTGGTTGTCCTATACTCCTACATTTTACTTCAGGCTGAGGATCGGAAGGAGCTTGATGTTCCTTCTTCCTGCTCCCTGTCTCCCAGTCCCCTGAGCCAAGATACCCTTGCATTGTGTCCTTGCTGGTTTGAGGTTTGCTCATGTTACTGTTCCTTGTTTCTGTCCTTTTCACACTGTAATAAAAAAGTATTTTGTTTTTAATAATAAAGAATTGTTACTGATTTTTACAGCCCTTTTTACAAATTCTGAAAGATGACTAGGGCAAACCCATTTTGAATTTGAAAAAAAGATGGCCTGTATATCATCTTGACAATAATGTTTGTCTAGTGTGGATAGTATCAAGCACTATCCATCTGATTTTCCACTGCATTAGAGGAATCCTAATTATTAATGACTAAGCTGTGAAGGAGTTCACATTTTCCAGCAGGCAGAACTAGATTCATTACAGATGTTAGGGGTCAATACTGTATAAGTATATTGAATTCCTTCCCAAACTGGCTAGATAAAGAAGTGCTTCAAAATGTGCCTATATGATTTCAAACCATACATATACATACGTATGCATAACATGCAGAGAAAGAGGGAGAGTTCTAATCTAATTTAGAATGTTTCTCTGGAATTTCTCCTGGTACATTTCAAAGTATTACTAAAATTTAACCACTACCCCGCTGATATCAAGCCTTTTCATCTGGAGAAGGTCTTAGGTAAGATAAGTGGATGATATTCCAAAAGGTATTAAAGGAAAATGGAATGACAAGAGACTTGATGGAGTGTCAGTACATAAACACCGTTCAACTGCACATGTTACACACAAATCTAAACTTCACACAGGCTGGAAGATGAACATGACGCAGAAGTACAGAAGGTGCATATGTAGGATTTAAAGTCTAAGATCTCAGCACAGCTTCTCCCTTGCTGAAACCGCTTTCTGCTGTTCTGCTGAGGCAAAACAGCTCTAAAGCCAGTATATCCTGCCCTGGGAGAAGCAATTCAGAAATGGGGAAGCTTCCAGTGATGTAGAGCCACCATAGCAGCTCCCATCCTAATCTCCTCTCTGTAGCCAGCACAGGGAATGTGACTAGAGCTAAAGAGGGTGTTGCCAGCCCTCACTGCAATCCATTGATCCCCAGGTGCTGTAATAACCCTTTAGGGCCACTGGCTTCTCTAACTTGCACCAGGGGACAGTCTGACACACAGCTGGCCCAGGACTGGGGGAGCACAAAGCAGGCTTAAATAAACTTTTACCCTACCCTCTTCCCCATCTGTATATTGCAGACTCACACACAGAAGGGGAGGAGGCGAATCTTTTTGAAAAAATGTTTTCCACCAGATTCAAACATCACATGTATTTGTTTTGGCTCAAATTTTCTTTAGAGGAAGCATGTTGGTTCTGCCTGTTGCTACGAGGGATATAAGTGGGTTGTAATGGCCATATCTGGTATTCTATAAAATGAGAATGGGTGTTTTTATATGCTTATTCATAGTCAGTTGCCTGTCTATGTTTACTAGCCTATAGTAATCCTATATATACAGAACAGGGTGCACATTACTTGACATTTCACTATGTATGCCAGACTGCATTACTCAGTGTCAAATCATATATTTAACATCTTACAAATAGAAGAAAAAGAAAGAGGCAGACGTACAGCTTTTGCAAGAGGTCTTGCTTTATCTGTCGAGTCGGAGGAATTTTACACTTTTCGTTTTCAGTAGATTCAGCAAAATATTCAGAGGTCCCATTAAAAAGCTTTTCTTTCTGCTCCAAAAGAAAACACAGGTTTAAAATGTGAGCCATTAAGCTTCTATTACAGAAAATAAAACTCTGTTGCTAATGCCATGACTTACAGATGTTCTTTATTATTTTTAATCTGAACAGCCTAGAGAAGCAGCTCAGAATAAAATCACTTTAAATTTTATAATATTTGGGACACCTTAGTCAGTCTGCTCCCCTCTCAGGCTCCCACTACACATATTTTGCACGTTAAGATATACCACAAACAAACAAGAATGTAATGTAAAGGATGTAGGTTCCAAACTATTTGAGGAAACCATTGGCAAATATCTGACATCTTTGTGGCTCAAACTGTGACAAATGCCAGGAATCTCTGCTGCAGACAGTGTGTTTGTCAGTTTTTTTCTGAAGAGACTGAGTGGCGCAGTGGTCTATACCCTTATTCTCTGAAGAATTCCCATAATTTTCCATATTTACTAAAAATATGCAGGGTATTACTTACTCAACTTAAGAAGGCAAGGGTTAAAACGTTTAATGCTAACATTCTGATGATCAGGGCTTGACGTGGTTGGCCACTCTGAGGCCACAGGGGGATTCTTTCTGGTCTCAACTAACAGCAGTACCATGGTTTTATGTAATTTGGAGATGGGGAAAAAGAAAGGGAAATGCTCTTCTCCTCAAGCTGTGAGCATTTCCTTTCACAATGAACCAATTTTACAGAGAGTTAGGCTGTTTGCTGACCTCACTGCTAACTCCCGGACACTTTACCTCAGTGTAATCTTTGGAGGCTGTGTACAGAAGGGATAAGAACTTGGCAGAGTAATGTGACGGGGAAGAAGAGAAATGGCAGTGGGGTGGGTGGGAATTGTCTCTCCTGCAGACTCGTTCCTATCCAATCTAGTTAAAGAACTCCGCTGGGGCCGGCCTCTGCAGATGAGGAGACTGCGGTCTTACTTTGCCGCCTGCACTGCACTGTGGGCCTACAAGGGGCAGTTATGCTGCTAGGCAGCCAGCAAGAGCCAAGGAAAGCCAAGAGGGACTGTGGAGGCACAAAGCGAATGTGCCTGTGACATAACTTGGGAACCTGATGGCTCTGGGGGACTAGCCTTGTTTGTTCTTTGGGAAGGGGCCAAACCTCACCTCTCTCCCCAGTGAAATGACTCAGTGGAAACAGTTTCCTGTTTTGTGAGTGGAGAGGAGAGGAAGGGTGGGGGAAGAAATCTGGCCATTTGGGTACGTAGTTTTAAAAAAAAGTGCAGCTGTTCTGAGCCTGATGTAAATTCTATGAACAATTGTGCGTGCACCTGGAGCCAGACGTGCACCTACTCTCCATGCACGTTTGCAGTAACGCACACACAAAGTAAGCGCAGGCAAATGCATACATAATTTCAATCTCAAAATCAAACCCAAATTATTTTAACATGAATCATAAATCCCTGCCCCAACTCTTTCCCCCATTTGATGTAATGCGTTCCCATAAGGTTGTATATTATCAGGGAGGGGAGCCCTGTAAGGGGGTGCGTGTGAGGGCGAGCTGGGTTTTTTTTTTTTTTCAATTTTAAAGTGAATTTCACATAGATTTTACGGCAAGGAATGACATTTACAATCATCTAGTCTGACCTCCTGCGCAACCCAGCCCAGTGAACCTCACCCAATAATTTCTGGATGACAGTCCTGGAGAGTAAAGTCCTATTTAGCCAAAGAACAATTAGAGCTTGGAGAGCAGCAGTGTTTCCCCTGCGCTGCCTCACCAATACGCTTCCACTCTCTCCTGGAGGGATTAACTCTAAGGCCGTTCAGGTAGCACAGCGTCAAATCTCATTCACTCTGCTGAGACTGCCAAAAAGGGGGCCAATGAGATGTGACCACTTGTCCACTAGGTGCTTTTGGGGGAGGCAGCAAATCGTTAGTGAAAAGTAGCACTTAGAAACCTGAGAGTACAAAGTAGACAAAGGAAGACTGTAGACAGGTGCTGCCCATACTCAATATGTCAGCCAGTGAATCTCAGCTCTAACCTATACAGAGAATGATACTTGCCTGGACTGTGTGGTGGTTTTGGAATGAGGATAAAAGGTCCCAGACAAACACTGAGATGACAAATATAATTTCGCGTGTGACCTGAGCCTGGTTTGAAGTTCAGAGGTGAACGCCTGATAGATTATTATACCATCTGAGACCTTTCTATTTTGTTTTCAAACGCTTCTCCCATAAACTGTGACAGAAAAGGCATCAACAATAAAAAAACAAAATGATTTATATGTGAAACACTTCTGAACATGCCCTTTGAGTACAGTGGCTGTTCCCCTTGGAGCCACACCCTGTAAGTGCTGTATTTTGGGAGCTGAACAATTAACATAAGGAGTATGAGTCAGTCTCTGAATGACTCTGTGGGAACTAGAGAGGCTTTTGCTATTAGGAGTAAAGTAAACTCCCTAAGGCTGGAATAAGTCCACAATAGAAGGCAGAAAAGGTCATAAATAACAATAGTGGAGACTACATATACCAATAAGACACTCAACTATTATTGGTGATATTTCCTTTATGTTCTCTATTAGGCCTAATCATTCTAGTTAATTAAAAAAAACAACAAAAAAAACAAACAAACCGCTGTATGTTTTGGGAATACTATTTATTTCCTATGGGAACTTCAAGGCTTGCTGAGGAAAAAGGCTAATCTACTCTCATCCTGTCTAGTAATCCCAAATTCCTTTTAGCCAGTGAAATAATGAAAGAAAAATATTCCAGGCATAAAAAGGAGGACAGAAGAAGCAGACATCATATAAACAATGACACAGTGACAGAGAAAAACGTCAAAGTGCCGCCAAACTTGTGACATGACTCTGAAAAAGCTGCGGGAAATGGGGGTTGCTGCTAACAAATTAAAACCAGATTTCTTGGCAAATTGTTAAAGAAAGATATTTACATTTGTATGGAGACTGGGTGGGCACAAATGATTAAAATGCTTCTTTAGCCCTTGAACTGTCAAGCCCCATTAGAAATCTTGTGTTCTTAAAATTCTAGGGTCAGCTCACTCCTTTTTGTCACTAAATCTCAGCATGTGAGAGCCTTCAGAAATCAGGCTTAGAGAGAAAGAAAAGTTACTACTTACAAGTAGAGCTCTCTGAAGTTAGTATTACGTACATGTATTCTACCCTTAGCCACATACATGGCTTCTACCACCTCACTTCAGCTGGCAATACGCAGCTCTATTTAATTAAGACTTTTGCACAGAGGCAAAACTATTAGGCATGCATCATGCGTGCTTCAAGGATTATTAAATACCACTTCCGATTGTCTAACCATCAATTCTTTTCCATGTAACACTAATTTAGAGTGAAACAGCTTGCAAAAGCAAGGAAGCTAAGTGATTGGCATCCACAACTAATTACAGAAGAGTCTAGTTTACAGACATTTAACATGGGTTTGCTAAAGGAACTATTTATGGAGCCACACTTGTGAAAACATCCCTACAGCTAATTATCCCAAAGAAGATAGAAAGGGTTGGGCACTTAGGAAATAGTCCTGACAGTATAGCTCATACAACAACTTTCTTGCATCAAAGATTTGGGATGTTGCATTGAAAGGCAGGTTTGTTTCCTGAGTGAACAACTCTTCCCCACTTCCCCGGTTTGGTTTCAATCTCCTTTCTAGCTTGTCTCAGCCTGTTTCTATGTTCAGCCTGGTTACCTTACAGTAAAACAATGTATTTCTGGATAATTACATTCTCTCTCTGGTGGAGAGAATTTATTGTTTTTGAACTGCACTTACAGATTTTTATCCGTTTGTCTTGACCTGCTCATCAAGCGACAAACTTAATAGAAAATATCTGTGAAGTCAGTTAATCATTATTATTTGTATTAGAGTAGTGCCAAGCAGTCCCAGATGAGAGCTCAGGGCTCCATTATACTAGGCTCTATCAGAGACAACACCTGCCCTGAAGATCCTACAATCTAAACAGAAAGGACTGACAAAAGTTGAGAGTAAGGGAGTCCTGTTATCTGCATATTACAGATATGGAACTAAATTATTTGCCCTAGGTCACACAAGGGGTCAACCTATGACAGAGCCTGGAATAAACAAAAGTCACTTGAGACTAAGTTCATGGCTGTAACCTGATTTACTCTGGTGTAACTGAGAGAAGAATTTGGCCCTGTATCTCTATTGCTGAGTATAGGTGTAATTTGCATTCATTTCCATCCACTCCACTGGAATTGTAGTTTTGGACTTACTGTCTTGTATTTTCCTTTAATATTCTCTATCAAGCTGTCACTTGATGAGCAGGCCAAGCCAGAATACTCTCATAAGGCAAGAACAGAGAAAGATGCTGCATGCAATTTTGTTTAGATTTACAGAGCGCTCTCCTTTTGAAATGATGCCCCTCTAGGATGGACATGAAATGGGGGTGGTGATGAGGTAAATAGTAAAAGAAAGATTGAATCCAACACAGCTAGATAAACTGAGCTAAGATACACTAGCAGATATAGTTATTCCTTGTGGTTTAATGAAGTGCTACAATTGTAAAAAACATGGCTTTCTTTGAGGGCCAACCTAATTCATATTAAAGGGATTCAAACAAGACTTATTTGGCTCCATGTGAGTTAGATCCCTTCCATGTGAATGTGGGAGAGAGTACCCTTGATTTGGGTAATCGGGTCTGACATAATCTGCAATCTGACGGGATCAGCTACGGCCATCTCTATTAAAAGAGGAAACCAACCTGGATATAGTTAGTACCTTGGACATTAACATTTATTGGAGAGAATGCTCTTCCCTTCTTCTCACCCATTCTGTATGTGCCTGTGCACTGCAGGAGCAGAAAGGAAGAGGTGAAGAAAGATAAAATTCTTTAACTTTACATTTGGGCCCAGATCAGCTCCTCAATACCGTGGAAATTCATTCTTCTCCTTCCCCTCCTCTTCCATCCCCATGGATTCCATAGCTTGTTGCAAGCTCCTAGCAGTACAGGTTCTCTAGGGCTGCACTGCCAAGAAGTTGGAGCAGGATGAAGAGAGCCAGAAGGGAGATACAGAGGCCAAGGCCTCTTCACCGCTAAGGCTGAAAATCCCAAAAGCTGGAATTGATGCAAATAAAATTGTTGCCTTAATTTGCATATTTGGTGAACATGCATTGGTGTGACAGAGCCTTAATTGGTAACTAAGGATAAGTCTACACAGCAACGTAGCTTGAGCCTAAACCACCTTGTGTCCACATACCAATTGTGTTAACATTGGGCTCAAACCTATAGTCCCAGGCCCCTGCAGGGCTGGAGGATCTGAGCCTGTATTCCTAGATAGATTCATAGACTTTAAGGGAGATGTGGGCAAACTACAGCCCGCGGGCCACATCCGGCCTACGGGACCATCCTGCCTGGCCCCTGAGCTCCCGGCCGGGGAGCCTAGTCCCCAGCCCCTTCCCCACAGCCACGCCACTGTGCAGGCCACACTCTGGCCCATCGCTCCCGCTGGGCAGTGTGGGGAGGGCAGCTGGCTCTGGCTGGGTGTCACGGCTGCAAGCTCCTGCTGCTGGTAAGGGGCGGGGAGCGGGGGGTTTGGGTAAGGGAGCGGGGGGGTCCTGGGGGTCAGTCAGGGAGGAGGAGGAGGCAGTTGGACGGGGTGGAGGTTCTGGAGGGGCGGTCAGGGGATGGGGAACAGGGAGGATTGGGAGTGGGAGTCCTGGGGAGCCTGTCAGGGGTGGGGATGTGGATAGGGGTCGGGAGGGTAGTCAGGGGACAGGGAGCAGTGGGGGTTGGATAAGGGGGTGGGATCCCAGGGGGCAGTTAGGGGTGGTGGGGCCCAGGAGGGTGTGGTCAGGGGATGAGGAGTAGAGGGCGGTTGGATAGGGGGTGGGAGTCCGGGGGGGCTGTCGGGGTGTGTGTGTGTGGATAGGGGTCGGGAGGGTAGTCACGGGACAGGGAGCAGTGGGGGTTGGATAAGGGGGTGGGATCCCAGGGGGCAGTTAGGGGTGGTGGGGCCCAGGAGGGTGTGGTCAGGGGATGAGGAGCAGAGGGCGGTTGGATAGGGGGTGGGAGTCCGGGGGGGCTGTCGGGGTGTGTGTGTGTGGATAGGGGTCGGGGTAGTCAGGGGACAGGGAGCAGGGGGGTTGGATACGGGGCAGGGGTCCCGGGAGGGGAGGGTCAGGGGACAAGGAGCAGGGGGGGTTGGATGGGTTGGGGGTTCTGAGGGGGGCAGTCAGGGGGCAGGAAGTGGGAGAGGGCGGATGGGGGCAGGAACCAGGCTGTTTGGGGAGGCACAGCCTTCCCTACCGGGCCCTCCAAACAGTTGCGCAACCCCGATGTGGCCCTCAGCCAAAAAGTTTGCACACTCCTGCTTTAAGGTCAGAAGGGACCATTGTGACCATCTAGTCTGACCTCCTGCAGATTGCAGCCACAGAACCTCACCCACCCCACTCCTGTAATAGATCCCAAACCTCTGAGTTACTTAAGTCCTCAAACCATGGGTTGAAGCCTTCAAGCTACAGAGAATTCACCATTTACACTGGGGGAAAATTCCTTCCTGACCCCAAATATGGTGATCAGTTAGACCCTGGGCCTGCGGGCAAGACCCTGAGCCCGTGCTAAGTTGGGAAATAGGGGCTGAGCCCTATTGCTTTCCTGTGTGCATGCAGCCCCAGCATCACTTGGGTTCAAGAAATCCTCCAGATGTATCCCAGAGCTTCTTGGGGCAACTTCCTTAGTCCTCTCTCTGCCAATCATCTGTGGTGCAGTCTATTGCAAACAGAAGCCCCATCCCCCTTTACAAAGGGCAGCAGCTCAGATCAGCAAGCACCTGCAGGGTTTTCAAGGGAGTCTGATCAGAAGAAGCTTTTTGCAAAGAGAGCTGCTTCCTGGTCACACGAGCACAGACAGATTCTGGTGCACACTGCCCAGGTATCCTTGCACACGCCGCCCAAAGGAGGCAGGGGAAGCCAGAGAGCAGAGCAAGGACCAAGCAGCTGCCCAGCAGAGATGGGGAGTAGCAAAGTTTCATGTTAATAGTTTAACAGCCCTGGAGGCTGATGTGCTAATTATCCTCAGGACATGGGCATTCTCCTGCCAATGTGACGCAACCTAGAGGTGGAGAGCCCAATTCTCAGATTAGATGGTAGTTTAGCAAAAAACCTTCTCAAACTGCAGTCATTCTACCGACACAGCCACCAAAGGAGCAAATTAGGCAGTTTATGTACTCGTGCTCCTTATGGTCACCTGGGTCCCATCAAAAGCACCATCACATTTAGGAAAGAGGGTGAACAGTAGAATTTCCCCATAGTGCAACTCAATTGTAGGGCTAGAGTGTTAACACGGAGGGGCGGGCGCTAGGCACTCTGAGATACTGTTACTTTGACTTGGGTCTGTGCACTGCAGTGAGGATGCCAGAGCCCTAGGTTCAAGTATGGGTCAGAAAATCCTTAACCTAGGGTTATAAAGCAGTATAAACTCTCAAAGCACAGGGTTTCCTGACACGGGTCAGCTGACTCGAGTCCCACTAACCCTAACCCTGTATAGAGATACCTAAGAGGCTCTGGTGTTGTTCCTATGATACTGTTCCAAAGCCTCTGGCTCTGGCTGCTCTTCACTGATTACTGCTCCCAGGCCCATATAACCATGGAGAGATGGCTAGAGCACTGTCCAGAGTCACTCTAGCCATAGCGCCGAACTTTTGGCCATGTATGGATTGGAGAACTACGCTCTAGTCTCTACCTCTGCAGGACTCTAGCCACAGAAACCCTGCCTAGAGAGGTCCTAACCATGATGATGTTCGTCCATCGTTTTCGAAGAAGACCTTAACATCTATCAGGTTGTGAGCTGTCCACAGTGCGTCCGCAAATGGCTGGTAAGGCCAATACGGGCACGGAATGTTCTGCCACATGTCGGGCAGACATGCGTGGGCACCACTGTTACAACATTTGCAGCTCTGGCTTTACGGAGTGCTCGCTTCTCTTGTGCTAGTGTTATCCTTCTAGCTTCAGATGTCTGGCAGCCTTGGTGGATCAGCGTACGCCATGTCGATCGGTCTTGTGCCAGGGTTTCCCAGGAGGTGATGTCGATATCCAGGGACTTAAGAGAGGCTTTCAGCGTATCTTTGTATCGCTTCTTTTGTCCCCCGTGCGATCGCTTTCCTTGAGACAGCTCACCATAGAAGAGCTGTTTGGGGATGCGGTGGTCTGGCATCCTCACAACATGGCCTGCCCAGCGTGTCTGGGCTTTCATAAGCAGAGTGTAAACTGATGGCAGGCCTGCTCTGGAAAGGACTTCTGTGTCAGGCACCTTATCCTGCCACCGAATCCTCAGAAGTCTGCGGAGGCAAGTCGTGTGGAAGTGGTTCAATTGCCTAGCGTGCCTCCTGTATACAGTCCAGGTCTCACTGGCATACATCAAGGTAGTTAGCACTACTGCTCGGTAGACTTTAAGCTTTGTAGCAAGGCTTATTCCACGGCGGTCCCACACGTTGGTCAGCAGTCCGCCAAATGCAGAGCTTGCCTTGGCGATTCTGCAGTTGACCTCGATGTCAATTGTCACTGCACGGGAGAGGGTGCTGCCAAGGTATGTAAATTGGTCCACTGCTTGCAGCTTTTGCCCCTTCACTGTGATGATGGACTCTTGGTGTTGGGCTTTCGGAGCTGGCTGGTGCATCACTTCGGTTTTCTTTATGTTGATAAGAAGGCCAAAGTTATCGCATGCTGCTGCGAATTTGTCCATGCTGGCTTGCATTTCCTGCTCTGATCCAGCATTCAGGGCACAATCGTCAGCAAAAAGGAGGTCTCGTAGCACAGTCTCCTTTATCTTGGTGACAGCCTGGAGTCTTCGCAGGTTGAACAGTTTCCCATCAGTCCTGTATCTCAGGCTGACTCCCAAGGAACTGTTCTGAAAGGCGTCTGACAGCATGGCTGAAAACATCATGCTGAACAGGGTCGGTGCCAACACACACCCTTGCTTGACGCCATTTGTGACGGGAAAGGCCTCTGAAGCTTCTCCGTCGTCCAGAACACGAGCCGTCATGCCGTCGTGGAACTGACGTACCATCAGGATGAATCTATCAGGGCACCCAAACTTCGACATGATACGCCACAGACCTTCACGACTGACAGTGTCAAAAGCCTTAGTGAGATCCACAAAGATGGTGTACAGTTCACGATTCTGCTCTTGACACTTCTCTTGGAGCTGTCGGACTGCGAAGATCATGTCCACAGTGCCACGCTCTTTACGAAAGCCGCACTGTGTCTCGGGTAATAGACCCTGTTCCAGGTGGTCAATCAGGCGATTCAGCAACACTCGTGCAAGGATCTTGCCTGCGCTGGAAAGCAATGATATTCCTCTATGATTGTCTCAGACTTTTCGATTTCCTTTCCTCTTGTAGAGGTGTACGATGGATGCATCTTTCAATTCCTGAGGAATAGACCCTTGATTCCAGAAGGACTGAAACAGTTGAGTGAGTTTGTCAACAAGCACTGCACCACCATCCTTATAAACTTCTGCTGGGATCGCATCAGATCCTGAGGCCTTGCCACTGGACAGCTGGCTGATGGCCTGTAGGATTTCAGACTCTGATGGTGGAACGTCCAGACTGTGGTTGATATCCGCCTGGGGCATTCTATCAATCGCCTCGTTATTAATGGAAGATGGGCGGTTCAGTACAGATTGAAAATGCTCAGCCCAACGCTGTAGAATCAGAGTCTTCTCAGTAATGAGAGTTACACCATCTAAATCCAGTAAAGGAGAGCTCCCTGAGGGCCGAGGTCCGTACAAGGATCTGAGGGCTTCGTAGAACCGTTTGGCATCGTTTCTATCAGCAAACATCTGGATTTCACCTGCCTTGGCACTCAACCAGGAGTCCTGCATCTTGCGAAGCTTGTTCTGTACGGTCCTGCGAGTGTTGTTAAAGGCATTTTTCTTAGCTGATGACGACGGGTCGTTCTGATGAGCACGGTAAAGGCGGTGCTTTTCAGCAAGTAAGGCCTTGATCTCTTCATCGTTTTCATCAAACCAGTCCTGCTGTTTCCTGTGTGAGGGTCCAAGAACCTTTAGTGCAGAAGAGTGCACAATATTCCGGAAGCGTTCCCAGTCCTTCTCAGCATTTTCCTCTAATTGCAGCTCTAAGAGTTGGTTGTCAAGATCTTCTGCTAGTAAAGCTGCTGTATTGGGGTTCCTCAGTTTACTGACGTTAATCTTTTTCACCACAGCTCTGTTTCCCTGCGGACGTCTCTTTGGCTTGATGTAAAGGCTTAATTTAGAGATGATGAGTCTATGATCAGTCCAACAGTCAGCACTCGGCATGGCCTTAGTCACCCTTACATCCTGTCTATCTTTCCTCCGCACGATGACATAATCAATGAGATGCCAGTGCTTGGAGCGTGGATGCATCCAGGACGTCTTTTTGCGAGTGGGCAGGCGGAAGATAGTATTGGTAATGATCAGATCATGAGCCACACATGTCTTCAGGAGTAGTAGGCCATTGCTGTTACATTTGCCGATTCCATTTTTTCCAATGACGCCATCCCAGGCAGAGTGATCAGATCCTACTCTCGCGTTAAAATCGCCAAGTAGAATCAGCCTGTCGGTACGCTTCACGGATGAGAGTAGGGCATCAAGATCTTCATAAAACTTGTCCTTTACTTCATCCGGATTCGTCATTGTGGGTGCGTAAGCGCTGATTAGTATAGCTTGCTTTCCTCTCGGTAGTGGAAGATGCAGTGTCATGAGTCGGTCGTTCACACCCTTGGGAAGACTGGCAAATTTGCGGACAAGTTGATTCTTAACCGCAAAGCCAACTCCAGATTCACGACGTTCGTCACTGCTACGTCCACACCAGAAGAATGTGTAACCACCCCCTATTTCTGTGAGCTGACCTTCGTTGGCTAGACGAGTTTCACACAAGGCTGCAATATCGATGTTAAATCTTGCGAGCTCTCTAGCGACCAGGGCTGTTCTTCTTTCTGGTCGATCTGCTGAGGGGTTATCTTGAAGCGTGCGTACGTTCCATGTACCAATAATGAGTGGTGTCACCTTGCGGTTTGTTATTTGAAGTTTTGTTGTTCGACCGCATAAGATGGGATCCCCTCCAGCCGCGGTAAGCTGGCCAGGGTTCTGTGAAGCAAACAATGTTTAGGGCACCTTTTCTAGCCCCTTCCTCTTGCTACGGAGGTGAGCAGTGCGGTCCTAAAAAGGGCTGCTCAGTCACTCAGGTAGACGCCGAATCCAGCTGTTGCTTCGATCAGCAAGAAGACGACCATTAGACCTGAGCCGCCTGTGTGCAGGTCCACGGCTACAGCTCCCAGTGTATCCACACCTGCTGCTTCGTCGCTCGCCCATCGCCACAGGACTTTGAAATTTACGGAAGTTAGATGTCAAGACTTGCGCGTGGATTGGATTAAAGTGAGGGAGAGGTGCGCATAGTCAGCCTCACTCTCTCTTCCCAGATCCCATCTTGCTCCAATGGCAGGACAAGAGTCGAGACGGTTGGAGATGGGCTGGGCGCAGTGGTTGACCAGGGCATCTTTCGTGTCTTGCCGTGCTCTTAGCGTACCACACCGCTTGCAGAAACCGCCTTCATGACCGTTGGTCCTATTCTAGAAGGTCTCATCCGCTCAATCCGCCGGAGTCTGTCTTCACATGCTCGGGATAGACAAAGCCCTATCTCACCATAGATACACAGTCAAGAGCATATATCTGCAGCCTATCTGAATTCTGGGAAGGTGGCAAAGACCACTTAGGACAAAAATCTCCATCCCCACCTCAATAGAGGAAGGGGCCACAGAGCCCAACAAAACAAGTGATTCCACAGGACAACAAATGATAAAACAGGAATGGGTGTCCAAGTCAAAGGTTCAAAATGAGGGAACCGGCAGGGGGCACTGAGCAGAGAACCCCAGAGCTCAAGGCTCCCCAAAGGAGTCCAAGGAGTAGATGGATGCCACCCAAGGGAACTCTGCATGGATCCAAGAGATAACCAAGAAACAGAAGTAGGCCCACGGGCACAGAGAACCTCCCTGTCAAGATGCCTCCTCCTGGACTGATGGCCAGTTTGGCGAATTCCAGGAGGAGGCTGATGAGGGGGTCCTGCAACTTTGTGGAGCCCTGGATAGGTATGTGTATAGGAACAGAAGTGGGGGAGAACTGCAGCCAGAACCTCAGCAGGGGATTCTAGAGAAGGTGGAAATGGGGCTGCAACCTGGCACCCTAGGTAGGCATGCACCAGGGTCTCCCTCTTGTTCCAGAAGGGCAGATGTTGGATGAATCCAAGCTCATGCTCATAATCTCATGCAAGAGCCACCAACTAATACCCCTAGTGAGCTGTGGGACCAGAGTTGAATAGAGGCTGGACCACTGGGGGTCTTCACCCTCGCTAGGTGGAAGGATGTCCTGCGGTTTGCTATCAGGGCAAGAAACAACAGTGAGAAAATGCAGTGTGCAACATGAGTGCATAGATAAGTTCCCTGAGTGAAACTTGGTTGCAAACTGGCTGGATACTAGACAGTGTGCTGGAGGTGGCTGAAGGCATTCACAGGGCAAGGGTCCTGGAGGGGTCCTGATATCATGCTCTGGAGGGCCAGGAAGATAGGGTGCACCTCCTGCAGGACCCGCTTAAGATATGCAAGAGAGTTGGAGAGCAGGGTGGCCTTCACCTCCTGGAGCACACAGAGGGGGAGACAAGGGGTTGTCAACCCCATGCGCTGGGTGAGCACCTTGAAGTCCACCCAGACCCACCGGCCATGATCCAGGAAGTGTCTGATTCTGGTGATACCAGACAGCACACTGAAGGGATCACCACCATCTATGAACAAGGATGGAGATTATGCAGCAGGAGCTCTAGGAGAACGTCTTCTCTCCAGCAACCACTACAGACCTCACAGAAATGCTTTCAGGTCCTTAAGAGAGCCTAATAAAAGAGTGGCTACTCAGACAGGTCTTTGGGGAGACTTTGCAGGCTGATGTAAAAAAGCTGCTAGTCATATTGGAGCTGCTGACGCAGATCACTGATACAGATCCTGACTGTCCTCTTTAGGCAGAAGCTCAGAACATATGCAAAGGCCCATTGTTTCCCTGGACAGAAGATCTCCAGGACCATTCTCTGGAAACTGGTCAGGGAAATGAGGGATGGGGGTCAGAGCATGGAGAGGACCAGCTGCTCGATGACCAGGGACCTCCATCAATGGGAAAGACACTGGAAAAATCCTGTCCATGCCTTTAGCTGGTCAGACATACGGGCCTCCAAATTGGTTCAGTTAACCAGCAGAGACAACTCGGTAGTAGAGACACAGATGCCAAGATAGAGCAGCAAACCCACGCCTTACTGGATGGCACAGAGCACAGGTGAGAGCGAGCCTACCTGACACTCAGTTCCAATCACAGGGCCAGAGCTCTTGACTCAGCTGACGTGGATGAGGAGGCTGCCGAAGAGATGGTTTGGCAAGTCTCCACTCATACCAGATATCACAAATGTCCCAGTATGGTGGCAGGAGTTGCAAGCCCAGCTCCTGGAGCACCAACCCCTGATGGAGGAGACAGAGGAAGGGCTTAATGACAAAGACCGGACCAGGAGGATAGTGACACTCCTTGATCAAAGATGACAGGTTTGGTCAGGGCCCTTTTGAGTTTGACCAGAAACTGAAGAGGCACATAGCACCTGGAGGAACCCCACAAAACAGAGACTGAAGCTGAATGCCTGGACAGCGCCCATGAGTCACCCTGTCAAATGCCTCCTCCTAGTCAAGGGACAGAAGGGTGAGTGACAGACCATCCCTACATGCCAGATGGAGAATGTCCCAGATCAGGCATAAGCTGTCAAAGATGGTCCAAGCTTGACTTATCAGGGGATTGAAAGTCCTACAGTGTAGAATTGTAGCTCAAAACAGGCAGCTCCCAGCCAGCTGAAGAGCCTCAACATTTGGCTGCATGATGGTCCTAGCCTCTGGCTGATCCCAAGATCCACAGGTTATGGTAACTGAACACCCTATTCATGAAGAAAGTGTGGGTCACTGCCTCTGTTCTGCTGTTCTTTTCTCCCTACCCTGAAAGAGCCCCTCACAAAATGTATCATTTTCATGTCTCCATATCCCATTCCTCTGCAGCATAGGGACGCTCTTGTGCCCTGGATTCTATTTATGAGAGTCCAGCATACGCTAAGCAGGTGCACAGAAGCTTTCTTCCCTGAAAGACAAGTAACAGGCAGGAAGGTTTCACTGGACACCAAATCTCAAGGGCTTTCAAGTATCAAAAGATTAACATTCTACCTACTTGCTGGCTAATTTGAAACGACACCATTCCTTGGCTGTAGTTACACAAATTTGTTTTATGTCAAGTTTTAAAAAGTCTGGATGGTCCTAATCTCCAAGCCACTGATGCGCTGCTAAACATTCTCAAAGGATCACATCCCCTAACTCTTGCCAATGGGAACTGTTTCCAAGTTTGGATTGCAATTGTTTAGGAAATGCGGAGGGATTTGATAATAAAACCTTTTGGCCAGACTGAAATTGGATGAACAATCTGCTGAACTCAAAAAATTGTTGCTGTTAAGTATGGGTTTTGGACAGTTTCACTTCTGGGGTAGGTCTATTGATCTGCATGATGCATGACACAGGAGGCTATGCAAAACTCCTGGAAGCCATCTGAGAAGTCTTCACTACCAAGCATCAAAATCCACCCTCACTTGATGTTTAAACGTCTCCATAACTGAATACTTAACTTGCCAAACTTCCTATGTCGTTTTGTACTATCTAGGGCATGGTTGGGCTCATCCCAGGAAAGCTCTTTTCAGAAACATAAGATTCACATTTTCCAAAAATGACTGGTTAATTTGGGTGCCTAACTTGAGAAACCAAGTATTGCCAACCCTGTGTGCTCAAAAATCAGAAGTCAGGTCCCCCAAAACCAGGAAACTGGCTTAAAAATCATGATATTTATAAAAAATAAAAATTAGGGGTTATTTTTGCCTTCTGCTTTCTGAGCCTTTAAGGTGCATTTGGGACACATTTTTGAGCTTTTTTCCAGGACCATGAAGGCCACATATTTACTTTCCTTTTGAAAGAAAGTGAGGTTCTCCCAGAATCAGTTGAGTTCAAGGGATGGTGCTTTATGAAAAATATGAAATGTGGTAAGACTCACAATAAAATTGTGAGAGTCAGCAACACTGGCCGCTCCAAAGCTGGGTACCAAAATCTGAGCCACTTAAACACACAGGTCACTTAAAAAAAGTAATCCATGAGCTATTCTGTCACGGCTATTCAGTAGAAAATAGCCCATTTGTGGTATTATTCATGATAATCATTTTCTTATGTCCCAGAAACTCTCTTATTGACACCAAAAGGGAGATGGATATTTTGACATGAGAATAGTCCACACAGGTATCAAACAGAAGAAGAAGTACATACACCATGTTTCAAGAGTTTCAATACTAATATTAATTCAATATTAGAACTCTAAAAAACCCTGATTTTAAAAACAAACAAGAGTATGATCATCAGAATTTGGTGCTCCCTAGCAAAGACCGGAATGAGTAGGAACCCAGAACTTTTCTAATACAAGTTTAGGAAATCTTGCAGCAGATTTCAGACTAATTCTTATTGATTCTGGAGTTACTTAAAGTGGCATGGAGTTGGGCAACCGATAAATAGGAAAACTCCCAATGAAACTTAATTAAAATAAAGTGACTATATAACATCAAAAATTACAATATTGTAACACTAATAATTAGTTTAACAACTTGAAAGTCAGAACACAGAAACAATCAAGTACAGACACTCCTAATGTCACAGAAGAAAAGGTAGTTAAAACAAATGTGATATTGATGTGCTTTAAGACCCATGTGATACACATTTTACATGTTTGTTTTTAGTCGATCTGACAACTTCTCTTAAAGAATTAAAAGGCAGATTTAAACCATAACCAGACCCGATTTTTTTGTATTAATAAAAGAGCAGTATTTTTCTGACACTTGTACCTTCAGCCAATTTTCCCTCAATTGTAAGTTTCCTGCCTCCAAAAGGTATGCAAAAGGACTTTATAAAAGTTTTCCTATAAATGACTTTTTATAAAATAAAAGCAAAAAATTAGTTATTTTATTACACATTTCAAGACAAGGGAAACACTAACTTCTCGACTAACAGCAAAATGTTACATGGGTTCCTGAAAAAATATTGCAATCCTGTATTGTAGCTTTGAGTCATCTGAAAATAGAGTACTCTCACCTGTCTGATAAGTCTAAATGACTGAAGCATCCACTACATATAATGTAAACAGATGAATATCCTTTATGTTCATTTTTCTACGTAGACAAACAGTTACTCCCTTTGCTCTGCATTTATATGCCGGGTAACAACAGAACAAACTATTGATTAAAGAACACAAGTGTAGCCGTGTTAGTCTGTATCAGCAAAAAGAACGAGGAGTACTTGTGGCCCACGACAACTTATGCCCAAATAAATTTGTTAGTCTCTAAGGTGCCACAAAGTACTCATGTTCTTTTTACAGTACTATGTTTCATTTACAAAAAAAATCTGGTTTTGCCAGGAAAAATAAGCTTTTAGTATAAAAGGATAAGACTTAAACTTAGAAAAACAATACACCAACAGGTAAAAGAACTGCATTGTTTATATAACTATGATACCATGTGAAATGACCGTAAGAGACCTTAGAAAGGTTAACAGTAATATCCTTGATCTTGCCACTTATATCTAGGCTAGGCATATAAATCAGGCAGTACCAGCAGGTCTTAGCCTGGTATCATAATGGCACGACCAAGCTCTGGAAATATTACTACCAAGGACAAACTTTTTACTTTCAGATTCTTTTTCATTTTATTTTAGTATGGATTAGATTATATAAATTGGGGAAGAAATAAAGTGAAAAGTAGACGAGCTCTCACTAATGTAATAGACATCCTCAAACTCAATCTCTATCAGTTTATAGCCATTATCTATTTCAGTGGTTTTTAAACTTTTTTTCTGGCAACCCAGTTGAAGAAAATTGTGGATGCCTGCGACCCAGCAGAGCTGGGGATGAGGGGTTTGGTGTGTGGGAAGAGCTCAGGGCTGGGGCAGAGGGTTGGGGTGCAGGGGTGAGGGCTGTGGGGTGGGGCCAGGAATGAGGGGTTCAGGGTTTTGGAGGGGGTTCTGGGCTGGGGCAGGGTGTCGGAGAGCTGGGGCTGGAGATGAGGGGTTTGGAGTGCAGGAGGGGGCTCCAGGTTGAGGGGGGGCTCAGGGCTGTGGCAGAGGGTTGGAGTGTAGGAGGGGGTCAGGGCTCTGGGCTGGGGGTGCAGGCTCTGGGGTGGGGCCGGGGATGAGGGGTTTGGGGTGCAGGAAGGGGCTCTGGGTTGGGGGGGGGCTCAGGGCTGAGGGAGGGCATTGGGGCATGGGCTTACCTCAGGCAGCTCCCGGTCAGTTGCGTGGCGGGGGTGCTAAGGCAGGCTGCCTGCCTGTCCTGGCACTGCTGACCACACTGCGCCCCGGAAGTGGCCAGCAGCAGGTCTGGCTCCTAGGCAGAGGTGCGCAAGCAGCTCTGCGCAGGTCTCAGCTGCAGGCGCCGTCCCCCAGCTTCCATTGGCTGGGAACTGGCCAATGGGAGTGTGGAGCTGGTGCTCGTGTGTGGGGGGCGGAGACTGCACGCAGAGCCCCGTGGCCCCCTCCGCCTAGGAGCTGGACCTGCTGCTGGCTGCTTCCGCAGCGCAGAGCAGTGTCAGAACAGAATTAGACTGCCTTAGCCAGGCAGAACCACCGACAGGACTTTTAACGGTCCCGTCAGCAGTGATGACCAGAGCTGCTGCGACCCAGTGCCTTACATTCCGCAACCCAGTACTGGGTTGCGACCCACAGTCTGAAAACCACTGATGTATTCTATGTGAATAGAGGAATGGGGAAGGGTGGGGATAGGCATGAGCAAAGAAAAGTCTGACTGCAGTGTGTTTGCATAAGGGCTGAATGTAAGTGATAGCACTGAACTGTAGAAATTAGAGACTGCCCCAAATCCCTCCATGACATTTAGTCTCTTTATGCTATATTTATTTCAGTTCATTTTGAAGTCAAGATATAGAATTTATTTCTTATCAATTGCTATGGAGTTTTCTGCTGAAGGTAAGAGGATAGTTTGCTCTACAAAACAATCCTGCTGGTTATCTGCTGGAGGCCCTTGGGACAGCAAGAATGCAGTCAATTTTTACTTTGAGTGTTCCACTAAAATGTAAGTTATTTAGGTATTGAAAAAGAGTTATATGATCCCACAAAACTTTTCTCAGCTGTCCAGCCCTTAAGAAAGTAGTTAGATTTAAGTCAAATGAAGTACTCATGAGAAAGGATTACTCACCTCAGTAAAGGATTGCAGGAATGTGTCCCTATTATTTCAATCCCGCATCATAAGGAAGTCTTTTCATGTCCCATATCTTTTCTATTGCCAGCCACTGGACCCCTTACATTGAATTATCTATAAGGACACTCAGGACTGTGTTTTGTTACAATTAATACAGAACCCAACAAAGTGTATGAGGAGTTCAAATTGTTACTTCCAATCTATATACTTTGAATTTGACAACAATGAATTTAATCTGTCATCATGCTGCCCATCTATGCAGCTCTGCTAGGTCTCTATGAACTTCTCCACAGTCTTGTCTTGTCTTGGCAATGGTAAATAATTGTGTATGATATGCAAATCATGCCATGACACTGCTCAGCCACTTCTCCAGATCATTAATATACTAAACATCAGCATTCCTTGTATGGATCCTTGGGGTACACAACTGTTACCCTTTGTCATGCTGAAAATGGACCCATCAATTTCCAAGCCATAGGAAAACTATACCTTTTAGTGTGGGACTACTTAGTTTCTTTAGCAGTTTTCCTATATCTGTTCTGTAGCAGACAACTTCAAGAATTCTAGCTGATTCAATCTTTGCAGAATCCACAATGGTTTGCGTCTATCATAATTTTTCATCTAGTGTTTTATAATTCAATTTTTAAATTACTGATTTAACCAATATATTTGCTGTGACAGATATAGCAATTGCATGCTATATCTTTTGGGACCATAAGAACAGCCATACTGGGTCAGACCAATGGTCCATCCTCCCCTGACAGTGGCTTCAGAGGGAATGAACAGAACAGATGGATTGATTGGTTCATATGAAAGGCTGATGTTACCTTCAGTAAAATTTTCTGTTCGGATGTAGCATGACTTTGTCTTTGAAGAATATTGTGTAGGGAGGATTGGCCATGAGCACCCGATCTCACTCACCCGTCTGGCAGAAGTAATAGTGACCAGAAAGGCCACTTTCATGGATAAATGTAGCAGGGAACAGGTGGCTAAGGATTTGAATGGCAGTCTGGTGAGGCATTTCAACACCAGATTGAGGTCTCAGACCGGGGTAGGTTGGCGAACTTCTGAGTAAATGTTCTGGAGACCCGTGAGGAAGTGTTTAGTAACTGGGTGCGTAAAGATCAAGTTGCCGTCAATCTCATGATGGAGTGCAGTAATGGCAGCAAGATGGACTTTGATCGAGCATGTTGCTAAACCTGATTGTTTCAGCTCCAGTAGGTATTCCAACACTAATGGTAATGGTGCTATGGAGGCCGAAGTGTTTTACTTGACACCCAGGAGGAGAATCTCTTCCATTTTTGAAAGTAAGTATTCCACATGGTCACTTTCCTGCTGTTTAGTAAAACATGTTTAATTTGTTCCGAGCAGGCTAGTTCGCCAGGATGGAACCATGTAGGAGCCACATTTGTAGGTGGAGTTTCTGCAGATTCAGGTGAAGAGTACGACCGTTGTTCTGAGACAGCAGGTCCGGACGACGAGGGAGAGTTCGAGGAGTGTATATCATCATGCACATCAGGTAAGGGGAAAATGCTTGTCTTGGCCATGTTGGGACTATAAGGATAACTTTGGCCTTGTCTGTTCGTATTTTGTATACCATATGCGATATTATTGGAATCGGTGGGAAAGAGTACATGAGTTATGTATCCCATGTGATGAGAAAGGCATCCCCGAGTGACCGGGGTCCCATCCCTGCTCTTGACCAGAACATTGCACATTTGCTGTTCGTTGGGGATGTGAACAAATCAATGGGGGGAGTGCTCCACCAGTGGAAGATGGAGAGCAAACTCTCCCATTCATTTCCAGTTCATGGTCTCGAGAGAAGTACCTGCTTAGCATGTCCACCATCGCGTTCTGACAGCTGGAAGGTAGAAGGCTGAAATGTTGTGGTGTACGCATCAGTTCCAGAGTTTCATGGCCTTGTCGAATGATGAAAAACATGCAGGCAATGTTGCCAGTCATGATGCGAATGGATTCGTTCTTTATGTGCGGTAGGAAGTGGAGGCATTGCGGACTGCGCATAGTTCTAATAGACTGATGTGTAACTGAGTCTCTGCAGGAGACCATTTGCCTTTAACCCTGCGCAGGTGCATATGGGCACCCCAGCCTATCAGTGAGGTGTCTGTTGTCATTACTATTGACGGGGGTTCCTGTTGGAACTGGATGCCCAGGCATACATTTTCTAATTTTGTCCACCAGTGTAGAGAGTCCAGGACACAGAGCAGTACAGTAAGTGATTTGTGAAGGCTGTGCTTGCTGGGTATGTATTCTGAGCTCAGCCAGTCCTGCAGACAGCGAATATGTAGTCTTACGTGTCGTACCACAAAAGTTGTGGTTCCAAGGGCCCTAGCAGTTGCAGGACAGTATGAGCTGGTATTTGGGGGCTGACTTTTACCTTTGAGATAAGGCTTGTCACAGTTGTGAATCTGTTCAGGAGCAGGGACGCCTTGGCTTCTACAGCATCGAGATGTGCCCCGATGAAGTCCAGTTGTTGGACAGGGATTAGAGTGGATTTTCATTCGTTTATCTGTAGTCCTAGATCCCTGAATAGTGTGATCATCGTCTGGACTGAGTCCAATGCTTCTTGTTGAGTTGGGCAATCGTCCAGGTAAGGGAAAATCGTTATTCCCTGTTTGCACAGATGTGCCGCTACTACTGCTAGGGTTTTGGAGAAAACTCTTGGTGCAGTGGATAGGCCAAACGGTAGTACTCTGTACTGGAAGTGTTTGTGTCCTACTGTGAAACGCAGGGATTTCCTGTGAGCGGGGTGTACAGTAATATGAAAATAAGCATCTTGGAGGTTAAGGAGTGAAAACCAGCCCTCCTTTTGCAGTGCTGGAAGTATCATGCCCAGTGCCACCATTTTGAACTTTTAAGTGCGTACGAACATGTTGAGTTTCCTGAGATCCAAGATACGTCTCCATCCCCCATTCTTCTTCTGTGTCAAGAAGAAGTGGGAGTAGACCCCCTTCCCCATGTATTGTGAAGGTTCCACGGAACCTAGTTGTAAAAGATGATCAACTTCTTGTTGTATCAGGTGCACATGAGAAGGATCCCTGAAGAGGGACGGGGAGTGGGATAGGGTAGGTGATTGGTAAAGGGGATGGTATATCCCGGTCGTATGATCTCTAACACCCATTGGTCCGTTATTATTGATGTCCAGATGTGGAAGAATGGGCGAAGGTGGTGTCAAAAGCATCGGGACAGATCGGGTGACAGCACTGCCTGGTGAAGGAGGTTGTCCAAACCCTTGACCATAACTGCCTGGTGAAGAATTTAGTTGGTGTGGTCGGTGCCGACTTGGTTTTCTCAACCAGTGCTGACTGTGATGTTGGTGCTGAGGGCAGAGGCATGGTGCCTGAGGAGACACTCAGCACCGGGTCCCTTATGGGTGAATTCGGTGCCATGGAGGAGGCATGTTGCCCTCTGTGCCTCGACTCCGTCTCCTTCACTTGGGACTCGACAGTACCGGAGGTGCCCGGATCATCATAGGTGCTCATCTGAGCATGTGTCAGCATCCGGGGTAGTGGCCTGGCAAGAGACCACCTATGTTTCCGTAGTGCTCTCTGCGGAGATGTCTGCACCCTCTTCCATGGCCCTTTAGAGAAAAGCATGTCTTCTGTCCCTGCACAGGGGGCCCAGAAAGGAGGTCTGTTGGTCTGGCTCTGGCTGGAGAGATTTCTCCATCAGAATCATTTTCAAGCGGAGATCTCAGTCATGCTGGGCTCTCGCTTTCAGATTACTGCAGTGGGCGCATTTTTGCAGGATATGCGTCTCCGCAAGATATCGGACACACAAAGAGCGTCCATCTGAAATGGGCATTGCTTTGTGGCAAGAGCCACATTGCTTAAAGGCTGGGGAGCCAGGCATCTCTGATGGTTAACTGACCCCAGTGCAGGGAGGGTAAACTGGGGAAGTAAACTTTTTTTTTCTTAAAACTATCACTAACTCTAACTGTAACTTTTAAAAGACTAACTATTTAAGCTGCTGTGTTTTTTAAAGGTTTGGCGAGAGTACAAACACTGCCCCAGAGCTCTGTCTTCAGCCGATGATGGTTGAGAAGGAACTGGGGGACTCGAGTCATGCATGTGCTAGACGCGGCACTGCAAGATGCCTGCTGTGCATGCATGACCCACGCGGACACTGGTTCCATAAATCTCCGACTGACGTCACCGGGATGCACTGACTCCTGAAGTGGAGCACTCAAAGGGACATCACTCGAAGAAGAAATAACAGTTTCATTTTGCATCCACTAGAGCTCCCAAATTCTTCAGTTCTGGGATAGCCCCACCATGAGGACTGCCTTGGGCTAGGGACCCCAGGGCCTCCATACACACACACACACACAGGCCAGCTGGCTCCCTGGGATGCAAGCTAGCCCAGAAGTCTGGAAGTTTGGGGTCCCTTGACTCTGAGCAGTCCACCTGGAGGGGCTGCCCCAGCGCCACAGACCTTGGGAGCTGGTCCCACAACACTCAAGCTCCTGGGTCCACATCAGGGAGCTTGGAAACTGTGGCTCGAGCTGAGATTCTCAGGTTTCCAGGCTCCTTGCTGTGAAGTCGGGATCTGAGCTCTTATTAGAGTCAGGCCTCCCAAGCCTATCAGGCTCCCAACTTCATGGCAGGGATCCTGGAAACCCTGGCATGACAAGGCTGGCCCAGAGCCACAGACTATGGAAGCTGGTCACTGGGCAGTCTACAAAGTGGAGCTCTCTCTCATCAGCTCCCAGAGCTAGTGGAAGGTGTGGAGGCAGAGAAGCTGGGCTCTGTGCCTCTCTGGGTCCCGTAGCTGCACCTCTCCAGCTCCCAGAGCTGCAGGGGAGGTTGAGTGCTCCTGCTTTCTGTCCCCAGAAAAGCTTTGTCAATTTCTCTTTGCTGCAAGTGAAATTGACAAGATGCTTCCAAGCAGGCAGCCAGAGAGCCCTCATTTCAATTTCCCCAACACAAAATCAAAATGTTTCAGCAAAACTGGTTTTTTTCTTGGAAAATTCTGGTTTTGCAAAAAAAAAAAAAAAAAGCATTTTGGGGGGTCAGATGAAAATGTTGTGACCAGCTCTAATAGTGATTGTAACGCTGCCCTACCACATCTGGCACCTGATCTTGTCGCCAACTCAAGGGCATGGGGTTTAACAAAAGTAAGGAGATTACACCATATTGCTGCCTTGCAGATCTCAGATATGAGGACGTTCTAAAAACTGCAGAGAAGGCAACCTGTGCTTTTGATGTTCGAAGGGAGAGGAATGCCAACCATATGATAAACAGATTGAAATAACATGGGGAAATCCAGAGACATATTCTCTGGGATGAAATAGCCCGCCCCTTAAAAGAGCTACTTATGGCAACAAAGAGATGAGGAGCCTGCCTAACGGGCTTTGTTCTATTAAGATAATACAACAAGGCACTAGAAACATCCAAGGGGTGAGGTTTCTTTTTCCCTGGAGAGGAATGGGGTATTTGGAAAGAAAATGAGAAGATTAACAGATTGATTTAAATGGAAGTCTGTGCAAGGTGGGTTAGCCAGAAGCGATTGTATAAGACCTCACAGGTCTAAAATCCAGGCCGGCGGAGCTATCACACAGTTAACATCTCCAGGCTGCCACTAAGGGGCAGCTGTAATCAGCCTGCGCTCCACTTCCCATGATTTGCTGTGGACAATGACTATGGGAAGTTCTGCCATAAGGGTTTGACAGGCAGCAGCCCCAGCACTCCTGAT